>NC_136738.1:32320100-32372600 GCF_936440315.1 Barbus barbus | reverse complement strand
CTGCATGTTTTTGCAGCTGACCAGACCTCCCATTTTCACATGAAAGACCTGTGAGTGAGCACACACACACACACACACACACACACACACACACACGGACTCCGGACACTCTTTATGGAGCACCAACAACAATCGCTTTCTATTCCTGGAGCTTCCCAGCCAGTTCAACCAGCCCTTTATCAAGCTCAGCCTGTCACAGCACTTCCTGCGCAGACAAAAGACTTCGCCAGCTTTCTCCAAACGTCCCTTCTGATGTTAAGAAAGATGTTCCCCTCAAATCAGTAACGGCTGTAGCTCCGCTTCAACCCTGCCAAATGGCAACATCATAAACTGTCACGACTGCATTTCTCCTCGCATGCATCTCAGCTTGTTTGGGTTGCATGGCAAGTTTCACGCTTTAGATGCATGCATTAACCTTGAACGCACTCGTGTGCATTCGGATGCAAGCAATGAGGAAACATTAGAAGGAGAAGAGCCTTTCGCTGAGCTCTGAGGAAACTAATACGGTGTAGACGCAGGACTTCTGACAAAACAAGAGCATAAGAGCAACATAAACCCCTCACTTTCTAAAAAGGAATCATGTGTTTTACTGCATGCTCTCATACACTAGAGATTAAGGATCAGCCGAAATGCAATAAAGTCCCAAAACAATGCCTTTTAAACAAACATTAAACTAGTTTCAATGTCTAACAACGCACAACCAACAAACAGAAATGCAGTAGTAGACTATGATATGAGATAAGTTGAAGACACTAACAAACAAATGACTTGATCAATAGTATACATCATGTACAGCCAAAAAATATTATTATTTATTTTTTCTATTTATTTTTTGTATTTTTATGAAAATCAAGCACTTTCTACTTATGGGATGGGAATGTGTTTAAATGTCTTTTAAGGGGAAAAAAAAGCTTTTTTTTTTTCTTTTTTTTTTACAATTAAGCACTTTATCCTGCCCAGTTCTCATTATTGCAAAAATAAATAAAATAAATAACATAAATATATAATATATAGTTATAAATATATATATTTTTTATATTTTATAACTGTTATTTATTTTATTTATTTTTCCAATAATGAGAACTGGGCAGGATAAAGTGCTTAATTGTAAAAAAAAAAAAAAAATTATATGTAAATAATTAAATATAATTATTTCATGAAAATATAAGATTAATCAATGTTTCACACCGCAGGAATGTAATCGACTCTTTCTCCTCTGATTATAACCATTAGATGTTGTTTTAGTTGTAAAGAACTAGAACAACTAGAACCCAGAGTCACTAACACATCAATCGAGTATACAGTGTGTCTGATGCGAATATGAATCGCTTCTTTAAACCAGATGAACCAGAACAGAACAGATGAAAGTTCAGAGCTGAAAACCCATTTCAACACCTCATCAATAAAGCTCAGTATCAGCAGCTACCCGCATCACCACCAAAAACATGATTCATTAATGAAGCTCTACACCTGAAGCCTAAATAATTAGAATAATAATTAAACACACTAAATAATTAATAATTAGTGATGGACTGAAAGCTGATATCCCATGTGCCTGTTCAAAAATGAACTCTTTCTGTAATATTTAAGTAAATATCGTGTAAAATAAGTGTTAATTTCATATTCGGTCATTAAATAGTTTCACCAGTAATATTTCCAGGCCACTGTAATAATCATCATCTATGTGCCAGGATCAAAATATACTGACATTTTTGCCAACAGAAAGTGTTTCAAATATTAAAATGAATTTAAATAGTGTAAAATAACAATAGGCTAATGTTGTTCATATAATATAAAATAAGCGATTCATTTGAATTCATAAATTGTGCCATACACTCTGAAAAGTAAAGTTATTGGCATCAATGGTTCCACAAAGAAGCTTCACATCAAGGTTCTTTAGAAAAAGATTATTAAACAATGTTCTTTTAAGAACTGTTCACTGAAAGGTTCTTCTATTGCATCACTGTGAAAGCTTTATTTTGAATAGTGTATGCTATATAATATACATATATCAGTCATTCAAAAGCACTTATTGACCATTCTAGCAGTAATCCTAATAATAGCCTATTAATAACAAAACACATGGCCCTAAATGTCAAGATTGCGTTTCAAAGTCAGAGTTGTAGGATGCTGCATTGAAAGTGATGTTGATGGAGCGCGAGTCTGGGATCATGTCATATTCTGACATACCTGGAGATGTTTGGAAGCGGCAGAAATGCGCGTGATGTGCAGGCTGAGGCATCGCGACGCGCACCTCGCGCGATAAACGCTCGCGATGAAGAACTCGTCTCCGGGTTTCCTCGCGTCAGCGCCCGCGGCGCTCCACAGCAGCCCTGTAATCCACATGAACGCGAGCATCGCGGAGCTGATCGTCTGCAGCTGCAGAGAGAGTGAGTGTGACTGAAGGAAGACCGAAGGAAGACTGAAGAAAGTTTCGCGCTGCGGAGGGGCGGAGTCAACGCGCGTCATTGCACGAGCTCTGCGCCTAGCCCCGCCCCTCCAGACGCAGGTAGAGAAACTTCTGCTCTTTCATGCAGTGGTCAGTTTTGTGGCATTTTGTTTCCATAACATGTCTTCTTTAAGACTAGAAGAGGAAAATAAGTAAAATACACATTTAATTGTTTATTTCATTGCACTTTATCTATTTGCCACATTTATAAACACTGCGAGTTTATTCCCCAGCAGCTCTTGCACACACCAAACTATACAGTTTTATTCCTATCTATGCTCTATATATATATATATATATATGACCCTGCAGCACAAAAGCAGTCATGAGTAGCACAGGTATATTTGTAGCAATAGCCAACAATACATTGTATGGCTCAAAATTATACATTTTTCTTTTATGCCAAAAATCATTAGGATATTAAGATCATGTTCCATGAAGATATTTTGTAAATTTCCTACCGTAAATATATCAAAACTTAATGTTTGATTAGTAATATGCATTGCTAAGAACTTCATTTGAACAACTTTAAAGGAGATTTTCTCAATATTTAGATTTTTTTGCTCCCTCAGATTCCAGATTTTCAAATAGTTGTATCTCAGACAAATATTGTCCTATCATAACAAACCATACATCAATGGAAAGATTATTTATTCAGCTTTCGGATGATTTATAAATCTCAATTTCCAAAAATTGACCTTTATGACTGGTTTTGTGGTCCAGGGTCATATATATGAAAAAGTGATATTTTATGATTTATGGAGTGATAAAAAAAGAGAAATCCAAAACCCCCCTCAGGAAAAAAAACCTTCAATTAATATTTCAACAAAATCAAACAAGAATTATGAGCCTGGCTTTATCCAATGATCAGATGTATGTTCTGGAAATGTATGCAAATTAGTACATATTTAATTAGATGTTGCCTCATTTGCATATTTGAGAAAACTACTGTTTTTTATTAGTTTTTTTTTTTATTAATTAATGTTACACTGAAAAAAAAGGATTAATTGCATTTATTAAATATTTTTAAGGTAAGTGGTTGCAGTCAATTTATTTGAGCTACATGTAAATAAACTAATTTAGTTGACTAACTTTCAACAAAATGTGTTAATTTAAATGTAGCTAAAAGAAAATTGATTGCAACCACTTACCATAAAGAAAGTATAATTGTTTTCAGTGTACGTCATCAATAATCATATAATAAAAAATCTAAATATATAATATATAACATATAATAATAAACAATAATTATTATTTATCCAATATAAATATAAAAATAATTTAAAAAAACATATAGAAATATAAAATATATATATATTATAAATATATAAAACTTTTTCAAATCAATGAAATGGAAAATAAAAATCCCATTATTATTTCAACCACTAATGAACTTTTTGGAAAGCAGCTGGAGGTGAATATGAGAATATCTGTGTTGTCATTTCCAGTTAACCAGTTTGGTGAAATTATTTCATTTGCATCAAGGAATGCAATATCTATCTATATCTATATATATATATGTGCAAACCCCTCAGTAAAAACCTGCAGAACATAGAGAGGAATAAAACTAAAGTTTGGTGAGTGTTAGAGCTGCTGAAGTGGAGAAAGCAGGACTTGAAGATATGTATTGCAACAGAAAACAAACAAATATGTATTTTGCATGTCTTCTAGTGCATGAAAACACAAAGGCTTGTAGTGATTCTAGTGGAAACTTCCCATGTGAGCTTCAACCCGTTTTACAAGCATTGCAGACATGTCTAGCATTATTTCTCCTCGCCAGCCACGAGTAGAGTAGCGTGGAAAGAATGACTCCAGCGCTTATTAAAACAACACAAATGCTCCCGAATCTCACCGGATAGAAATCGCCACGTTAAAAAAGCCTCATAGGGCATCATAAAACATCATGACTTCACTCTCTCGAAGAAGCAGCAGCGTTTGGTTTGCGTCTAATGAGTTTTTATGGGTATTCCTCCTGAACAGCGCAGGATAGAAACTGGGGCTCGTAATCGGTAGGTTTGGCCTGCGACCGCTGCGCCGCGGGCCAGCCGGAGTCCAGCCAAATACTTCAGCGCGTACTTCTCTAATGAAAGCAGTCAGGATTGCGGAGAACGATCTGTGTTTTCAAGCCTGCATTGGCCACACGCATCTGCTCCGGTCGCAGGACTCTGAAACATTTAACGTGGCTTAATGCATTAAAACAGTGTTTTTAAAAGACCACACTCAATAAACACATTATTAATAAAGCATATATGTACAGACAAGCAGATGAGTCTAGAATAAGAATGCAATGCAATGCAACTCAATAAACATTATTAATAAATCATACTATGTACAGACGAGCAGATGTGAGCCATAATATGAACGCAACGGGTTTAATTACGTGTTAAGTGTTTTCCTCCTATAGAAAACCACGCTTAATGCATTAAAACAGTGTTTTTAAATGACCAACCTTGAACTCAACCTTGTCTGTACATAGTATGATTTATTAATAATTTTATTGAGTTTGGTATTTTTAAAAACACTGTTTTAATGCATTAAGCCACTTAAGCAGCAAAGTGCTTAATGCATAATTAAAGGCATTGCATTCTTATTCTGGACTCATCTGCTTGTCTATACATTATGCTTTATTAATAATGTGTTTATTGAGTTTGGTCCTCTAAAAATATAACACACTGAGTGTTTTTCACGTTAAGCGTTTAGAGTGGTCAGTGTCTGGATTGGTGTGACCAGGAGATCCTCGTCAAGAGTCTCTTCGGCAAATGGCCGCCGTTCTAGAGTCTCATCACGTCTCAGCTGATCTTCCTGAGTCTCATAACATGGCCACCATTCCAGGGTCTGCTCACGTCACGCCTGCCAAGCTGGAGTCTGCTCACGTCACGCCTGCCTGCTCACGTGACGCCTGTCAAGCCGGAGTCTGCTCACGTCACGCCTGTCAAGCCGGAGTCTGCTCACGTCACACCTGTCAAGCCGGAGTCTGCTCACGTCACGCCTGTCAAGCCGGAGTCTGCTCACGTCACACCTGTCAAGCCGGAGTCTGCTCACGTCACGCCTGTCAAGACGGAGTCTGCTCACGTCACGCCTGCCTGCTCATGTCACGCCTGTCAAGCCGGAGTCTGCTCACGTCACGCCTGTCAAGCCGGAGTCTGCTCACGTCACGCCTGTCAAGCCGGAGTCTGCTCACGTCACGCCTGTCAAGCCGGAGTCTGCTCAAGTCACGCCTGTCAAGCCGGAGTCTGCTCACGTCACGCCTGCCTGCTCATGTCACGCCTGTCAAGCCGGAGTCTGCTCACGTCACGCCTGTCAAGCCGGAGTCTGCTCACGTCACGCCTGTCAAGCCGGAGTCTGCTCACGTCACGCTTGCCAAGCCGGAGTCTGCTCAAGTCACGCCTGTCAAGCCGGAGTCTGCTCATGTCACGCCTGTCAAGCCGGAGTCTGCTCACGTCACGCCTGTCAAGCCGGAGTCTGCTCACGTCACGCCTGTCAAGCCGGAGTCTGCTCACGTCACGCCTGTCAAGCCTGCTCAAATCACGCCTGCCAAGCCGGAGTCTGCTCAAGTCACGCCTGTCAAGCCGGAGTCTGCTCAAGTCACGCCTGCCAAGCCGGAGTCTGCTCACGTCACACACCTGCCAAGCCGGAGTCTGCTCACGTCACGCCTGTCAAGCCGGAGTCTGCTCACGTCACGCTTGCCAAGCCGGAGTCTGCTCAAGTCACGCCTGCCAAGCCGGAGTCTGCTCACGTCACGCCTGTCAAGCCGGAGTCTGCTCACGTCACGCCTGTCAAGCCGGAGTCCTGCCTGCTCACGTCACGCCTGTCAAGCCGGAGTCTGCTCACGTCACGCCTGTCAAGCCGGAGTCTGCTCAAGTCACGCTTGCCAAGCCGGAGTCTGCTCACGTCACGCCTGCCAAGCCGGAGTCTGCTCAAGTCACGCTTGCCAAGCCGGAGTCTGCTCAAGTCACGCCTGCCAAGCCGGAGTCTGCTCAAGTCACGCTTGCCAAGCCGGAGTCTGCTCACGTCACGCCTGCCAAGCCGGAGTCTGCTCAAGTCACGCCTGCCAAGCCGGAGTCTGCTCACGTCACGCCTGTCAAGCCGGAGTCTGCTCAAGTCACGCCTGTCAAGCCGGAGTCTGCTCAAGTCACGCTTGCCAAGCCGGAGTCTGCTCAAGTCACGCCTGTCAAGCCGGAGTCTGCTCAAGTCACGCTTGCCAAGCCGGAGTCTGCTCAAGTCACGCCTGCCAAGCCGGAGTCTGCTCAAGTCACGCCTGTCAAGCCGGAGTCTGCTCAAGTCACGCCTGCCAAGCCGGAGTCTGCTCAAGTCACGCCTGCCAAGCCGGAGTCTGCTCAAGTCACGCCTGCCAAGCCGGAGTTTGCTCAAGTCACGCCTGCCAAGCCGGAGTCTGCTCACGTCACGCCTGTCAAGCCGGAGTCTGCTCACGTCACGCCTGCCAAGCCGGAGTCTGCTCACGTCACGCCTGCCAAGCCGGAGTCTGCTCAAGTCACGCCTGCCAAGCCGGAGTCTGCTCAAGTCACGCCTGTCAAGCCGGAGTTTGCTCAAGTCACGCCTGCCAAGCCGGAGTCTGCTCACGTCACGCCTGTCAAGCCGGAGTTTGCTCAAGTCACGCCTGCCAAGCCAGAGTCTGCTCACGTCACGCCTGTCAAGCCGGAGTCCTGCAAATGCGGAGCTTGGGCCAGGACTTAAAAGACTCATAGCTAGCGTGTTGGACCCACCACTGAGGTCAGTGCGAGCGGCTGACATCCCAGTGGTCTCTACGCTCACAAGCCCAGCAGGCATCCCACTGTCTACCGCACTGCCCGTAATTGCGGTCGCCATTTTGAGCGTGTGGGCTGCACACTGCTCTCCAGAGGCCTCTTCTGTCCATGTATCCACTCCAGTGCCTCCAGAGGTGGCGGCTTCCGCTGCAGAACCTCCCGAGGTGGTGGCGCCCACTCATGAACTCACGGTGTGTCCTGTCACGGCCACAGAGGCCCCTGCTCCTGCCCTGGCCCGCCTTTGCTCCACGCTCTAGGTCCTGTTCCCCTTCACGGGCCTGGCCCACCATCCCTCCCCCATTCTGCCTCTGCTCCACCACCCTCCGGGACTTTTTGGGTTCTGTTTTGGGTTTTGTTTCATGTTCTTGTTTTCATGTCTTTTATTTTGAAGGTCAGTCTCCGTTCCTGTTTGTGTCATGCTTCCCTTTCCCTCACGTTTTCATGCTATTGGTTCCCTTGTTCAATGTGTCATATTCTGATTGGCTGTCCAAGTCATGTGTCTTGTTTCTCATTGGTTGATTCTTGTCATGTGTCCAGTCTTGTTTGTTATAAGTAGCCATGTCTTTGCCCTTAGTTCTTGTCGTGTATTGATGTTGTAACCTGCTGTCGGTGAGTCTAGTCTGTTCCACGCCAAGTCTGTTCAAGTCAAGTCTTCGTTTGGATTATGTTTGTATTTTGAAAATCACTTTTGTAAATAAACTGCACTTGGGTTCATCACTACGCTCGCCTTCAGTGGACTCTCCTTACAGAAACAGGAATTATTATTTTTCTAATATAAATCTAAAAACAATAAATATTTATACATATATTATGTGTAAATTATCTTATATAATTTAGAAATTATTGTAAATATATTACTATATATATATATATATATATATATATATAGAAAACCTTACAATATTGTACATATATAATATAGAAAACCAAACAAAATGAAACAAGAATTATTATTTATCCATATTTATATGTTTGTATGTGTATATTTATATGTTCAGATTTCTGTTTTGTAAATTAGTGCATATTCAAACATAATACTTTAGAAAAAATACTTTATGAATTTTAACTGAATATAAGTAATCATTTTCATCAGATTTATGCTGATAAGCCATTTTAATAAATGCATTTATGATGAAAATATGATTATTTTAAAAAAAATCATCAATAAATGCAAATACTTAACTATAATAAACTATGCCGTGATTTCTGAGTGCAGAGATCTGACGTACTTCATTGATGCATGACTGTCAAACATGCACCACAAAGAAAAAGATTTATTTTTCTTTTCTTTCTTCTTTCGTTCTTCTTAATATTTATATTTAATATTTGTATTCTTTTTCTTAATATCTGTATACTTTATAATTGCACTGTCCTTGGAGCGGACCTGACCTACATTTCACTGCTGGTTATACTCTGTATAATTGTGTATGTGACAAATAAAACTCTTGAATCTTGAACATTAAGTTAACAAATGCATGGAAATTTTATATTCAATTCAAACGCATAAAACTTTAATTTAGGCCTAAAAAGAACAAGCATGTCTTGACATCTGATGACGTGATCCAGCGGTGAACAGTATAAGTGAGCGTCAAAGATGGGACTCTGGCTCTTCACAGCGCCTCTGAGCCTGAGTCTCGCCTGGCAACTGCTGTTTACATCTGTAAATATGAAAACACTCATTTCCCCTCAACAAATGACGCTTATGAGCCGCTCAGAAACACTCATACATCTGAGAAGCGCCTGGCCTTGAAAGCAGACGAGAAAAAACAGCAGTCTGTGAGAACAGACGCTTTTATATGAAGATGAACAAATAATTATTTCATTCTGCCAAAAATCTGCCTTATGCATCTATTATTGGTTTCTATTTAAGAGATTAAAATGATAGAAATCAGGGAGTTTGGAATAATTAAGTTTTTTTTATGTTTTTGAAAGAATGTCTCTTCTGCTCAGCAAGGCTGCATTTTATTTGATCAGAAATATAGTAAAATAATCAGAAATATTATTATAATTGAAAATAGCTGTTTTCTATATGAATATATTGTAAACTGTAATTTATTTCTGTGATCAAAGCTGTATTTTCAGCATTACTCCAGTCTTCAGTGTCACATGATCTTCAGAAATCATTCTAATATACTGATTTACTGCTCAACAAACATTTCTGATTATTATCAATGTTGAACACAGTTGTGCTGCACAATATTTTTATGGAAACTATGATACAAAAGTTTAGGGTCAGTAAGATTTACTAAAAATAAGTAATAATACTTTTATTCATCAAGGACACATTAAATTGTTGAAAGGAGACAGTAAAGACATTGATACAAATTTATTTATACAAAATATTTCTATGTAAAATAAATGCTGTTCTTTTGAATTTTCTATTCATCTGTGAATCCTGAAAAATAAAATGTATCATAGTTTCCTGTTTTCAACATAATAAAATAAACGTAATATGATATATAATAAAATAAAATATTAACTAAATTAAACAAGAATTATTATTTATGCAATATAATTATTCAAAATAATATATAAATATTTTATATATAAATATATGACAACATTAAGGAACAAGAATTATGTTTATCAAATGCATATATATATAGCAGTGTATATATATATCTATACAGTGCCCTCCATAAGTATAGGAACATTAAAGACAAAATTGCTGTTGGCTGTGGAGTCAATATATTTGCAAATATGATTAAAAGATGAATATGAGACAAAACTACAGAATGTCACATTTTATTATTAGTCGTTTCAAAACATACATGTTTTACCAAATAAAAAGAACAGCACTTTTAGAGTTCATCCCACTCATTGATGTGAGCATAAGTATTGGAGCAGTTGAACATAAGGCAGATATAAAAGATTAAAAGCTATTATTTAGTTGCAGATCCCTTGCACACAATCACAGCAGTGAGTCTGTGACCCATAGACATCACCAGACTCTTGCTCTCATCCTTTGAAATACTTTTCCCAGCCTTTAATGCAGCCAATTCCAATTGTTGCTTGTTTTGGGGAGTTTCTGCCTTTACTCTCCTCTTCAGCTGCTGAAATTCATGTTCAATCAGATTTAAATCTGGAGATTGACTTGGGCAATCTAACACTTTCCATCTCTTTGCTCTTATAAACTCCTTGACTGAACTGGCGGGTGTTTTGGGGCATTGTTCTGATGCAATATGAAGCACTTCCCAATGAATCTGGTGGCATTTTCTTGAATATTGGTAGGCAAGATGGTTTTGTACCCTTCCAAATTCATTCTGCTGCTGTCATCATACATTAAGTCATCAGTAAAGTTGAGAGGGCCTGTTCCAGAGACAGCCATGCATGCCCATGCCATGACACCACCTCCACCATGCTTTACAGATGAGGCTGTATGCTTGGGATCATTGCAGTTCCCTTTTTTCTCCACATTTTTGCTTTCCCATCACTTAGATAAAGGTTCATCTTTGTCTCGTTGGTCCATAAACACAGTTCCTAAACTCTTCTGGCTCACCTTTGTGCTTTTTTTGCAAACTCTACTCTTGCCTTTCTATCTTTGGTGCTGGTTAGAGGTTTGTATCTTGCTGTGTAGCATCTGTAATTCTGTGTCAAAGTCTCCTGAGGACAGTAGATTGTCAGAGCATAATTCCTCGCAATTTCCATTCCAGCTTTTCATGTTTAACTAAAGGAAGTCGAGGCAATCAAACACAATAACTTTCAACAATAACCTGTAAATTGTGATTGGGAAAATAGCATACATCTGGGTCTAACGGCCATCTGCACATCAAATGAAGAAGCAGAGAACTCAGTGCACATATTTGAACCCTCAGAAGGCAGAAATGAGTCCCTGATGTCCAGCAGACCGTGTTTATGTGTCCCTTTCCCTCTCGCTCCTCAAGGACGGTTAACCTCTCGCCCCGATCAGACGTCTCCAGCATCTGGAATTCATTCGGCCGCTGAATTTTCATTCATAACTCCAGCATAATATTTAGTGTTCCAGTGCAAACGCTGCTACCATTAAAGAAGCCAAACGTTACAGATTGAAACCATTTAAAAGCATCTGAACACACCCGACCTGAGCAAACACGGCACACAATGAAGAGCCGGAGCAAGTCGCTTCACGTCCAGCCCAGAGTTTTCATTCTCCTCCACGAGTTCATATAAACTCCAAGATAAAATAGGAATTCAGTCATCCTCTAAACATTATCTTTGAGGTTAAACTGTATTTCTACATGTAAATCAGCAGATTAAAGGCAGTGCAACAAATATGATCATGATGCAAATAATATAATATTCCATTATTACCTCTGTTAGCATTTCCATTCATCTCAATGGTAATTCAGGAAAAACACAATTAGAAATCCACTGGAAAAATATCAACTATTATAAAATGAAATAATTGCAATTTGTATGTTGCTTGTATTTTGAAAGAGTGTCTTCTGCTCACCGAGGCTGCACTGATTGGATCAAAAATACTGTAGTAAAAATTTTAAAATATTATTACAATCTAAATTAACAGTTTTTTATTTATTTATTTAATTTTAATATTTGTTAAAATAATTTATTTGTTAATTGATTTAATTTTAATATATTTTAAAATAATTTTATTTATATTTTTTTTATTTATGTGAAATAATTTTAAATTATTATCAGTGGAGAAAGATGGGTTTTTTAGATTTTTTTGGTGAAGTTATGATATATATTATATATTAACTGATGAATTTTGCAACATTAACATTGTTATTTTCCTGTTTATTACTATGAATCTGCTTTGTATGGAAGCCTGTTTCTGCCACGGGATAAAAAAAGATTACAAACTGGGACTTTTTATCTTACAATTAAGACCTTTTTTCACATTTTTTTAATGTAAACTCAGAATTGCAAGGAAAAAAATCTAAATTGTGAGATTCAAACTAAGAATGGCGAGAAACAAAGTCTGAATTTTGACAAAAGTCAATTACTCTTAGGCTTTCATAGCTTTAAAATAATCTTTAATATATATATATATATATGTATATATATATGGAGTAATGATGCTGAAAATTCAGCTTTGATCACAGAAATAAATTACAGTTTAAAATATATTCACATAGAAACAGTTTTAAATTGTAATAATATTTCACAAGTTTTCATAATTTTAAGATCAGGATACACAGCAATACAAAAACAAAGTAGAGTGGGCTTCAGGAAGTGAAAGGATCATGATGTGGGCGTCACATAAAAGAAGGATTGAGGATGTTGGACAACAATAACAGTTGATTTATTACATTTTGAACAGGAAAGAAAGACTATAAAAGAAGACTGTTTGAATGATGTTCACAAACAGACAGGAGCATGAATTACAGACACACAATGACACTCGCCCGTATTTGTTCAGCGGGCGTCTGGCATCAGATTCCTGCCCTTATTTACAAACGCAGTGGCATCTGTGGTCATGTGAGCGCCGGCGCAGGTGTGCTCATTGTTCGGTCACCTGTGCTGGATCTCTCGCTCTTCGGCTGAAACAACAGAGCTCTGCGTGTGAAGGAATGGAGTCAAGCCTGGGCACAGAAACCCTCTGATCCATCCCATCCATAAAACTATATGAAACACTTCAGCAGTGAAGTAGGTCAGCAACCAAACACATTCCCTCGGCTTGCACAGTTTTACCAGCAAAACATCCAAAAACATTCTTATGCTCCTCACTATAATCAGTCCAGTTTTATTAAGAACACTTACACTACCGATCAATTATTTTGGATCAATGCAGCTCCCCAAAGCATTTATTTGATCAAAAATACAATAAAAAATCTGAAATATTATTATAATTTAATACAGCCAATTTCTATTTGCATATATTTTAAAATGTAATTTATTTACAACATATAAGTTATATTAAATATCATTTATTTTAATCAATTTTATTTATTTTAATCTAATTTGTATTCATTTATGCACTTATGTATTTACTCATTTATTTACTTATTTTAATATGATATGTAATGTAATATAATATAAATATAAAATGTATTTAATTATTATTATTTAATTTAAATGTATTTGTTTATTTACTTATTTATTCACATATTTTAATCTAATTATTTATCTATTTGTACGCTTGGATATTTATTTATTTACTCATTTATTTACATCTATTTTTATTTATTTTAATCTAAATTGTATTTATTTATTTACTTTTTAAACTCAAAAGTTCACTAGAAATGGTGAAATATTACAATTTAAAATAACCGTTTTCTATTTTAATATTGTCACAATTATTGCTGTATTTTTGATTAAATAAATACAGCCTTGGTGAGCAAACAAAATTAAAATAAAAACTGATTCAAAATATTAATAAAATCTATAATAGTATGCTGTTCTGTAAAGTCGTGTAAATGTCATGAATATCTGAGCTGTCTTTGTTTCTGAAGCTGATTTATTCTTGATCAGTATTTTTGCACTTTTACATGATCCACTTTGTAAATATTTGCTCTCCATAAAACAGTAAGTGGGAAAAGGTTTATGTTTGGAGAAGCCCTTCTATCAGAGTCTGTGTCTGAATGCAGCTCTGTGACGGAGCGAGAGCAAATATACCTTTCTATTTCTGCTCATGAGCGTCACATAAAGCGTTTCAATGCACAATATCTCCTCAGACGCTGGAAAATCCCCACAGAATTCCCAATATTCCCTATTTAGCGCTCATATGGTCAGCAAACACATTCATCAGCCGCTGCTCTTATCTCTGTCAATCATTTATAGAATTACAAAATAACTCCACATAAATATACCAGCAGTCAAAGACTGGACACTGAATTAATGATTCTCATGATCTTAAAAATCCTGTTGATCTAAGGCTTCCGTGCTTAAAATTATTTTTGTAGACAAATAACATCTAAAATTCTTCCTACATACAAAACACTTAATGAAATGAAAAAACGAGTTGAAAAGCATCATGTTCCTCCCTCAATAGTGTTTAAAAGAAGTTTGCTTTATATGTTATTATTCTAACACGTATGAAAGAGTCATAATGAGGAACGAGTTTATGTATTCAAACCCTTAATCATTTTAATATTTACTATTTTATATTTTAGTAAGAAAGTAACAAGTTAAAAACATTAGTTTAAAAATTAACCATTTATTTATTCATATTTTTTATCTATTTTACTTAAATAAAAATAGTTATTTATTACTTCAATTTATTTACTTATTTAATTATATTTTTATTTATTTTAATCAAATATTTATTTATTGCCTTATGTATTTACTCATATCTAAATGTATTTATTTAACTTTATTTACTTATTTTATTTAATCTAAATGTATTTATTTAACTTTATGTTTATGTATTTTATTCTCTTCTTATTTTATTTGAATGTGTTTACTTAATTATTTATTTAATTATTCATTTATTAACTTAATTTATTCTATTATTGGTTTTAATCTCATTTATTTATTTTACTCTAATTTTTATTTTAATCTATTTTTTATTTTATTTAAATTTATTTACTTATTTTATTCTATTTATTTTAATCTAATTTATTACTCCTCTTTAAATGTATCTATGTATTTATTTAACTCTATTTACGTAATTATTTATTTACTTATTCATTTATTTACATCATTTTCGATTTCAATTGTATTTATTTATTTACTGTTATTTATTTTAATCTATTTTAATTTATTTATTATTCATACATTATTGAATCTATTTCTATCTCTCTTAATCTAATTTGTATTTATTTATTGACTTACTTGCTTATTTTAATCTATTCATTCACAAATGTTTTAAATATAAATCACTGTATTATGTAGCATGTGATCAGAGCATGCAGTGGCTGTAATGAACAGTAGATGGCGCTGTCACATCATTTACAGCTGAAACCTCATCCCTTCACAGACATTACAGTCACATAATGCACAGATAAAACCTCATTCTGAGAGACATGTATTACAAGTCCAGCAGCATGTGATATTAAATTATCAATTATAAAACTTCACACTATACTGGTAAAAGCTTTGGAATAATTAAGATTTTTTTTTAAATATTTTTAGAAAGAAGACTCTTCTGCTCACCAAGGCTGCATTTAATCAATGATATAGTAAAATTGTAAAATATTATTACAGTTTAAAACATCTGTTTTCTATGTGAATATGTGTTAAACTGTAATGTATTTCTGTGATATAAAGCTGTATTTTCAGCATCATTACTGCAGTCTTCAGTGTCACATGATCTTCAGAAATCATAATAATATACTGATTTACTGCTCAACAAACATTTCTGATTATTATCAATGTTGAAAACAGTTATGCTGCACAATATTTTTGCAGAAACCGTGATACATTTAATTTTTCAGGATTCACAGATGAATAGAAAGTTCAAAAGAACAGGATTTATTTGAAACAGAAATCTTTTGTAACATTATAAATGTCTTTACTGACACTTCTGATCAATTTAATGCAATATTTATTTTTTATTTAAATGTACTTTTATTTATTTTAATCTAATTTGTATGTATTTATTCATGTATTTACTTTTGCATTTGCTTATTTTAATCTATTTATTTATTTGCTTTCTTATTTCATTCAATTCTATTTATTTTAATATATTTTATTTATATATAATATATTATATTTTTTATGTATTTCATATTGTTTAATAATTTAATACCCTAATAATAATAATTTAATATTTATTAATATTATTTACTTTATCGTTTACACTGAACAAAATTATAAACGCAACACTTTTGTTTTTGCCCTCATTTTTCATGACTTTTTCTATGGACATAAAAGGCCTATTTCTCTCAAATATTGTTCACAAATCTGTCTAAATCTGTGTTAGTGAGCACTTCTCCTTTGCCGAGACGATCCATCCTCCTCATATCAAGATGCTGATTAGACAGCATGATTATTGCACAGATGTGTTTTAGGCTGATCACGCAGGCTGCTCTGAAGGCACTGAGGACAAAGTTCATGCAGCTCGTGACCTTTGAACCCTCACAATTGTCTAAAGCTTCCCGCCTCCTTTTACACTCCATTGTCATGGAAACTAGTATGTACTACAGTGGCAAAGTTCAGCGCTCTGCACAGCAGACAACATGTGAATCATCAACTCCAGCCCTAGCAATCATTTTAATATATGTGTATGTAACCACTGCTGTTGTAATTTAGTTCAGACCATTGATATTAGCTGAGGAGTTAAAGAAATACACTAGAGAACTGTACGCGTTCAAGGAAGCACATTTAATACATGAGCGGAGTGAGAACATATACGAGCACAGTTCATCTGAATCATTAAAGTTTACTCTTTAACTTCATGTTGTTCTGCTGTTTTGTGTTCATCTCCCATTTGCTCTTTTACAAATCCACATTTATTTATGAAACAGATTTTCTGAATTCTACATGCATTATAAACACTAAAACTAGCGACAAATCTAATTTACTAAAGATTGTGATTCTTACATGTGACACATCCCTAACTAAATCTGTTGGCATGCTAAAATACTCATAAATATTTTAGCACAGCTATTAACACACATAGCATGAGAACTGTACATTGTATCACTGTATCACTTTTACAAATCCACAAAAACATTTCAGTATTGTTGCAAACAATCAAAACAGCGATGTCTTAGCTAATGACATTTAGCCTATAGATCAAGCAGAGCTGAACTGTTTAGTGGTTTGACACGTGTCTGGATGTCTTTCTTCCCCCAAAAACAAAGAACCATCCCCGTTAGCAAACATATTAAAACATTATATCAGACACCGACTACATCACGTTTGGAAACAGATTGGGGAGAAGCTTTGGGCTCTGATGTCTAGACACCAATCCAGCAAAGGTGTTGATCTAAAACACAAACATGCAAGCCAGATGCCCCAGACAGACGGTGCCGGTGGGGACAAATTGGTGACTCATGATGTAAAGATCACTGATGTAAGATCATCATACAGTGTGTGTGTGTGTGTGTGTGTGTGTGTGCACTGTAGTGGGGGAGGGGAAGTACAGTATCACAGACGACACAAACACAAGTCTGTCATATTTTCTGTCTTCAGGACACAGAGACACACACACACACACACACACACACACACACACACATAGAGACAGACAGACGGAGGATGTGTTTGACGGATGCCCCCCCCACCGGAGGTCACATGACCCTGTGGGGAGGCAGACTGAACCTGTTCTTTGTTAGGAGGTCAGAGAGCTCCTGCCGTACTCCTGCTAAAAGACACGCACCCGCTAAACAATCAACAGTTCAGCCTACAGTTTACATCATTATCAGATAGAAGCTGTCAAATAAAACTATAAAAAATTAAATTATTTTGGGGGGGGGGGGGGGGGGGGGGGATAAGCAGCGAGATTGGATAAAACATTACCGTAAAACCTTTTGATTTTGATTGATGATATTCATGTTCAAAAAAATAAAGAATTGTGAGACATAAACTCAGAATTCCAAGAAAAAAGGCTGAATTGCAAGATGTAAACTCCAAATTTATATATATTTATAAACAAATAGCAAGATGTAAACTTGTAGATGTAAAGTTGCTATTATGAGTTTTTAACCTACAATTGTGAAATATAAACTTGCAACTCTGAGACAAAAAGTCAGAATTATGAGATAAAAATGATATGAGATATATTTTTATTCCGTGGCAGAAACAAGCATCCATATTATCCATCTCGCTCCAAAAAGGAGAAATGCACCAAAACACTAGCCTGCTCTTCACCTGAAAACTCAAGTGCATTTGTGTTTACATTCAGAAAATAGAGCACAGACGCTTCCTGCAGCTCTGACGTGTTTCCAGCATTACTGCAGTCTTCAGTGTCACATGATCTTCAGAAATCACTCTAATATACTGATCTCCTGATCAACAAACATTTCTGATTATTATCAGTGTTGAAAACAGTTATGCTGCACAATATTTTTGTGGAAACTGTGATATATTTTATTTTTCAGGATTCACAGATGAATAGAAAGTTCAAAAGAACAGCATTTAATTGAAACAGAAATCTTTTGTAAATTAAATTCTTTACTGTAACTTTTGATCGGTTGAATGCATCCTTGATAAATAAAAATGTTAATTTTTAATGGTAGTGAAGGTTTTTGTAAGCTGTAAGCTTGAATAGATGTACTGCGCAAATAAATATTTGAAGTTTAAGCTTCATATAAACAGAACATTCAGAATCTGAAATAAAATTGGATTCATTCTGATTGATGAAAATCAACATAAGTATTTTAATATTTTCCCACATATATTTCATATTTCATTTAATTTTTTGTTTATTATTTACACATTTATTTTTCAATTTATTATTATATATATATATTTTTTTTTACATTTTTCTACTGATTTTACCACTGTACTGGCATATGTATAATATATATATATATATTTTTTTTTTGTTTATTATTTACACATTTATTTTTCAATTTATTATTATATATATTTTTTAAATTTTTCTACTGTTTTTACCACTGTACTGGCATATGTATAATATATATATATATATTTTGTTTATTATTTACACATTTATTTTTCAACATCAATATATTATTATAATTTTTTTTTACATATTTTAATCTATTTATTTATTAACATATTTGAATGTAAATCCAGGTTTCTGTACGTAGCTGCGTTGATAAGCGAGACTTTACGGCTCTCAGAGGAATGTGTTGCACTAATGATGTCAACTTATTTACTTTCCAAATGTGAATGACTGTGCAGAGCCAAAGCAGAATTAACCAGACGCTGTGTGACCTTCCATGCACAAAAAACAGCAGTGGGGGAGGGAGACCAGTCTGCAGTAATGTTGCGTAATAACAGCCAGAGAAGTGTTATTATCTACTGCCTTAAAAAAATTCATGTCAAACATTATGAAAACATATGATTATATGAATGTTCATTCAGGATTGATTCGGTTCAAAACTGACATTTTAGTTATGTTGTTTCAAGAGATCCCATTTAACGTATGATATTTTGCTTCTGGAATGTTCTAGCAACAGTAGTTTATGAAATTATGTGTTATAAAATAATAAACCCTAAAAAAATCATTACACTGTGTCCCAACCAGACACGACGAGATAAAACAACAAGCGATAAATCATATATCTGGGCTTTATGACAGGCATTTATTGGTCACATAGTTTCTGTGTTTATGATTTCACTCTTATAAGCTCCGCCCACGATTAAATCACATTGGTCTAAAATTTAATAAAAATAAACAGTGTATTAAATATCAAATAGGTCTGATTGGTTGTGCATGTGTCACATTGCACTGAGCCAGAGTAGAATATAATGTTAAAAAACGTTGCATATATGTTGTAATTAGGCTGTAACACAAACGAACTTTGTAATGTTCTGGGAACGTTAATTTATGGTTATAAAAATATATAATGCAAAAAGAACACTCTTTGAATGACAGTAACGGGCTCCTAAACAAACAAGCCAAACATTAATTAACAGTGCAAATAACTCCCTCAAATGTGATGAGAATGTTAAAGGTTACTAACAATAACCAAACATATTAGCCTGAGCATGCTTCTGTTACTGTACGTCATATATGCTAGAAAGTATTAAGAAGTCAGAGGCCCAAAATGGCGATGACTGTGTTATTTCACAGTGGATGTGTTCCGATTCCGTGCTGTTGAATAAGCAGGTTTAAGGTCAGTTGCTCATTTTTTCATTGTGGGTCACAAAGTGCAAAACTCCCCCCTCCCCCCATTCTCCACGGCTGTATCACAATACCTAGTGAACGCCCTTCATAGACAGCATAGAGGAGTCTTTACTCAAAAGATGAAATAGTACTTTATTTGATTTAGTTCCAAATTGCTAAATCACTTTATTGTTAAAGAACAGTATATTTTATGATTTCTTTTCATTATTTTTCAATTTGTGCATTGATTATACATGAATAAATAGGTGTGATGGTGGTTTACTAAATAATCAGATGCACAATTTTCACCAATAAAACTCATTAAAGAAGGGACTCGAGCCGTATGTCAAGTTTATGCTTAATAATAAAATATAGCGTTTCAATTTTGTATTTAAAAGTTTTACTATTTAACACTTAAAATAAAAATAATTGAGCATTTAATTCAATATTATTTTAAAAGCCATACTACTTAAAATTTAAAATATGATTTTGCATTTTAATTTAATTGTGCATAAAAATGCTTAAGTGTATAAAATAAAAATATGTAATTTTACCATTTATAATTACATTTTCCATCAAATGTCTTACAAAAATATTACTATTTACAGTAAGTGTAATTTTGCATTTTAATTCGGTTTTGTATAAAAAAGTCTTACTATTTAAAATGTTAAATATAATAAATTAATTGTGTATAAAATGCGTTACTGTATAAAATAAAAAGTATATTTTTATCCTTTTTTTAAATCAGTTTTTTCCACTAAGATGTCTTATACAAATATGATGTACTGCAGAATTAGAACGAGTAGTATGCTAGTGTAGTAGGCTAGGTAGGGCGCTCGGTAGGTATGAGAACACGGGCCGCTCGCGCTCTCTCTGCTGTAGTAAGTGCGTGCGCGCTGCTGCTGTCTTCCGACGCTTCATTTCTGTGAGAAACACAGGAAACTTGGCTAAAAACACACAGGATCGACACATAAACGTTATCTTTGGCAGGTGAAACCTCGATTGTTGTTTCTCGTCGATGTTTTAACGGACTACCGCCGATAACGAGGGGAAATCCGACCGAAGATGGGTGTTCAATCGCGGTTTGCACACTGAAGTTGGAGGATATTTCGTGGTGGAAGTGAAAGAGAAGCGGCAGCTTGATTCTTGACGGTAAGAAGAAGCGATATTTGTCTCGTTTGAACTTGTCTCGTGTGTATTATTCTCCTGAAGTGATCTTTGTGGAGAAACTCGTGTCTGAATGAACTTCCCCACTCACCTCTAACGCGCTAAAGTCTTATTTCTGCGGTGTGTTGTGTTTGTTAAACCCTCAGAGAGTAGTGTGCACCGATGGACACTCGATAGGGCTCTTTTCTGGTTGTTTTTGTGGTAAAACACGCTTAAAGAAGCCGTTAGCTTCAGCGGCGCATGCTGAGGGTGGGGGAGGGGCCTCACTAGTGAACACTAGAAAGTTCACTTCTCAGACTAGTTCTTACTCTTTAGTAAGAAACACGCATTCACTAAAACAGACTTTTAGGCATCTTTTGAGTCGTGTTCTCAAATGCAGAAAGGAAACTGTAAAACACATGAGGAAAGTCTATTAGTGAACTGTCTAGTCCTAATCTCTGTATAGTGTATACTGTGATAACAGGGCTAGTTTGTGTTGCATGCTAACATACTTATCCTAAGGATTGTTTAGTGTTCAGCAGTAACTGAAATACTCCAGCACTTGTTGATCTCAGCTGATGAATCCTGAATATGTTTGTGACCCTGGAGCACAAAACCAGTCATAAGGATCAATTTTCTGAAATTGAGATGTATGCATCATCTGAAGCTGAATAAATAATATTTCCATTGATGTATGGTTTGTTATGATAGGATTGAATATTTGGCCGAGATACAACTATTAGAAAATCTGGAATCTGAGGGAGCAAAAAAATCTAAATATTGAGAAAATCTCCTTTAAAGTTGTTCAAATGAAGCTCTTAGCAATGCATATTACTAACCAGAAATGAAGTTTTGATATATTTACGGTAGGACATTTACTAAATATCTTCATAGAGCATATAATATCTAATGATTTTTGTCATAAAAGAGAAATGTATAATTTTGATCCATACAATGTATTGTTGGCTATTGCTACAAATATACCCCAGCGACTTAAGACTGCTTTTGTGATCCAGGGTCACACTCTCACACACACACACAAATACACACATAAACACACAAATACATACACTATATGACTTCTATATATAAATATAATATAAATTTAATTAATACAATTAACGTGTATAATATTTATGCATTATATATAATATTACAGCATTACCACAAATCTAAATATTGTATATAAATACACACACACACACACACACACAGATATATGTATGTACAGTATGTACAGTAGTCAAAATGTGAAGTGGATCAGAACCTTTCATCAAAGTTGACCTAAAACCAAAACAATACCCGTTCTTGTCTTCGGGCAACTTTGATGAATTTCTTTGATCCACTTCAAATGTTGACTACTGTGTGTATATAACAATAATTTAGCACAGTACAACAAATAGCTTACTATCATGGAAATTAAAATGTTTTTTAGTGGGTGGAAAATGTGCTTAATATAGAAAATTGTCATGAAACTAATGACAGAATGAAGAAAAAGACAGGGTTCCCATATAGAAAACCTGCAAATGTTTTCTTTTTTTTTCTTTTTTTTTTATCAAAGTATGGTTTCTTTTTTTTTTTTTGAGGGGTGAAATACGACCAGGACATGTTCTTGACCAGTTTAGTGAGAATGACCCATACAGCGACTAATTTCACTGCATGAGTGTGTTTTTGTAACGTTGGAAATCTTATGATAATAGTCTAGTTACTAGTCATTGGCTGACTTGGAACATGTTTCTCATCCAAAGCAGCAAACTGGGCTTGAATTGCCCGGACCTTAAAGTGGTAGGTTACTCCAAATATAAAAACATTTTTATTCAGTTTGATTCCGCACCAACTTCTGTTTTTTATGTATATTTTTGTAGGATATGCAGCATCAAAATGTGGATGCAGTCGTGGAATCTGGTCATAAAAATGGAATTTGCAATCTAACGCTAAATTTTGTTTCCCAAAAAAAAAAGAGGAATTGTTACTTTTTTTTAATAATTACATTTTAAATGATTAAATAAATTGTTAATGATTAATGCCTTCATTTAATGACCTCCGGGTTTTTTTTAAATAAATAAATAAATCTAGAAAAATTAAGCCTAAAACAGACAACATAGGTTTAATTTTTTCTGAAATTCTTTCACAGGGATGTTTATTGTAAAAAAAGTTTTTTTTACTATTTAAAAAAAAGTTTTTAAATAGTAAAAGTTTTATTAATTGAATTGATTAGACATGCTTTTTTTTATTATTAATATTAAACTAAACCATTAAAACAAAATCCAGAAAAAAAAAGGAATTTGGGGCGAAGAAATAAAACAAAATATAAAGCAAATTTCATAGGGCCCTAAAAATAATTTTTTTATTAAACTTTTAATAGTTTCTAAATTGTATGATTTCAGTTTATTAGACCTGCTTTTTTTTATTTCTGTAATTTAATTTAACCCTTAAAAAAATGATAATTTAAGTGGGGAAAAAAACTGAATCTAGAAAAATCAAAGCAGAACAACAGAACTTGTGAAGAAAAGAAACTGAATTTGGGAAAATAAATATAAAACAGAATATGCTGAAAGAGTAAGACTCACAATATTGTTTTAAGTATAAAGTTTACGCAATATATAGATCAAATATTGTTCAAAGCAAGAATCATTAATGCAAGAATGGAGTCCGATCGGTTACATTCATCCTCATACTCCCACGCTACAGCTTGTCTCGCTGTTATCAATAGCTTTAGATTCGCACACAGGTGTAAATCATTACAAGTTGACTGAGTTAATGGGTAATAGGATTGAAGTGAGAGAGTTGTGGTCTTGGGATTTTCTCCAGGATTCGAGCAAAGCCTTCGGCGTTCACTGCAAATCCAAATCTGTCTGAAATAGAGATGCCAAGATGGCCTAGTTCTTCTGAGACGGAGGAACAGACTAGTGTCTGTGAAAGCTCCTCGTGCCTCATTTCTGATCAAACTTATAAATCAATACATGAAGACAAAATGATAGTCTTGGCTTGTCTGTTTTAACCCATCTTTAGGGTTGTGTGATGATATATTGATTGTACTGGTGATGTAAACGAGAGATGCACGATATTGGATTTTGCCAATATTTTTCAACTCATTTTAGCTGATAGCCGTTTGGAAACAACACCAAATCTCTCCTGTGTGGAAATTATAAGCACATTATTTTAACTATTTTACTATGCTATTACTATATTAACTAATTTGTTAGAATTCGTTATAAATGTAACGAATTATTAAAGGGGTCATCGGATGCAAAATTCACTTTACAAGTTGTTTAAACATAAATGTGTGTTGGAAGTGTGCACACATCCATCCTGTAATGATAAAAATCCACCCAGTGTTTTTTTTAATATCCCCTTACTCAGATCAGGCTGTTCTGAGACTCCTGTCAGAATGATGTAGTTCTGTACAGGCCCCTCCCACAGGAGTTGATTGACAAGCCGATAGACCCGCCCTGAGTGAGCTGTAAACAGCTGTAAACATTATTATTATTATTATTATTATTAATTATGTCTCAGATTATGATCATTTTTTTATGAATCCTTGCAAAACCTTTCCTAATAAGGTGCTAGTTTCGTGGCTAAAGTAAACAGTCTGCTCGTCACTCTATGTAAGAGAGGGGCGGAGTCAGCAGAGCTCATTAGCATTTAAAGCAACATGGACTAAAAACGGCTAGCTGAAAACAGCGCTGATATTGACAAGGTAAAGGTGTTTTTTACACTACCACTGACAAATTTTAACCAAAGTATGTTATAGACTTTTAATTAAGGCCCTAAAAAATCATATCAACTTGTGCAAAATGTGCATCCGATGACCCTTTAACATTTTATTTTAAGATTTAACATTTGTAGATGGTCTAAAGCAGGGGTGTCAAACTCAGTCCCTGCAGAGTTTAGGTGCAACCCTAATTAAACACACCTGATCCAGCTAATCAAGTCATTTAGTTGGAGCAGGGTTGGAACTAAACTCTGCAGGGCTGCGGCCTCCAGGAACTGACTCTGACACCCCTGTTCTAAAGGAAAAGAAAATCTTTTAGAGCTCATAATTTGTTTAAAATATATAACACATTACACATTAATGAATAAATCAGTATATAATTTAATTTACAAGTTGTTTTTTTTATTCGTGTAAGCTATAGCTTCTGACCATTAAATCAAAACATACTCATGATTTTATGACATTGATACTGATCCAAACTTGGTCCTGGAGGGCCGGTGTCCTGCAGAGTTTAGCTCCAACTTGCCTCAACACACCTGCCTGAAAGTTTCAAGTATACCTAGTAAGACCTTGATTAGCTGCTTCAGGTGCGTTTGATTAGGGTTGGAGCTAAACTCTGCAGGACACCGGCCCTCCAGGACCCTGTCTGGTGACCCCTGGTCTAAATGTTATTTGTGTATTTTATATTTAAAGCCATTATCGGCCGATTCCGATATCGGCCCGATAATATCGTGCATCCCAAATATAAACCGCTGCATTGAGTTTTCTATAAATATAATAAAATTCTATATATAATAAAAGCTGTAATATGTGACTCGCAGCTGCATGTTGACACGATGCACAGGTTTTTTGCGTCTTCATGGCAACAGTGTTGTTTCAGATGTTGTTAAGGTTGAAATCAGCATATCATTAATCAGAATATCATTAATCACAATTATTTGCATGGCATTCAATCATCAACACAAAATTCATGATTGTGACAGGTCTAACAATAATGATTACATGTTTATCTATTAATGAAACTTATGACTCATGACATTTTATTTTTATATATATATATATATATAATTATTTTTTTATTTAGATCCATTAGATAAACACGCCTGTGAAGCACATTCAATATTTCATTACTCGACAACCATAAATGACTACATTTATGAACTATATTATTTGCTAAAAGAATTGTTACTATTTATCATATTTTTTGCCGCCGTTTTATTAAAGCAATACATTTTGAGAGGCTGTTACAATGATTTCCTGCAGTTAAAGGGGTTTTAATTCAAGTCACATTGATTTATTTAATGCTTCATACAATACACATTTGATTCAGAGCAGCTTTAAACAAGAAAATAGTGATTCAGTGATGCAAACAAAATTCAGTTCTGCTGTAATGCAGCTCTGAAAAGACAATAATAAACAGTCATTATTTAATGCTGTAAAACCCCTGTTAAAATCACTGTTACATACAGTATTACTGCTTTATTAGACTTTGGTTTGTCCAGTTTAGTGATCCGGAGATTCATCAGCAGAAGTGAATCATCACATATAGATGGCATCTTCTCAGTTTTGCGTGTTCATTAGTCTCATGCGACCGCAGGAAATGACTGCGACCCGCGTGTTTTTACAATGCTCAGGAGAAAATGGCTGCTGTTTGCAGATCCTGAGAGCACATCTGTCAGAGGAGACCAGCCAGGAGAAAATGAGGCTCTGCAGCCTTGCATGCATCTCTCGTCTCGCCCGTCCTGCTTTCCACATTAATCATTCCTGCGGTTACTTTTGGCATGTGACAATTTTATCCTTCCTATTATATATTAAACTAGTTCAACAGGATTATTGTTAATGTTGTTTTTAAGACCTGCTGACGTTAACCATTTCACTACGTCTGGGGTTTTTAGCAATTATTTTTTATTCTCTTGGTTTTGTAGCAGGGTTATTATAGTTAACTGAAAATAAAACCATTAAAAAAAAAAAAAAAAAATTTAGTTACTTGAAATGAAATAAACGTTAACTGAAAAAAATTATAATAATATATATATATTTTATGATTTTATTTCAGCTAGTTGCTGAGGCAACATTTCTCAATTTCTTTGTTTAACTTGATCTAATAAAATAACTAAAACTGAAATAAAAAATTCTAAAAACTGTATAGACAAAGTAAACGCACACAAAAATGACAAAATAAAATAAAAATTACAAACACTCAATGAAATTACATTCGTAAAGTTAAATTAAAATGAAAATATAAACCGATAATCATTTAAAATATTGGTAAAAGCTATAGTAATATTTCGGCCACAGGACAAAAAAAAAAAAATCTTATTTATTCATGTGTATTTTACAGGCTAAATAAAATTAAGCAGCATTGTGAATTTAGATTGTTGTTGGTGTGTGTGTGTGTCTGTCTGTTTAATTATTTAAGAAAAAAGGCTTGTTTAGGACCCTTCTGATAATTTATTTTAACTTAAATTTGATTATTTTACTTCTTACATAATACATTTTGAAAATCACTGGTTTTACAGTAAATGCATCAAATATTTTTAAGTTATGCTTTGAACATTGTCAAACTGTAGTGCTCATGTGAAAACAACAATTAAAGTTTGTTCTGCCAGTCTGTGGATTATGAATGGCTCCGTATGTTTATTTTCTGCCATTTTCCTGTGACTGATTAATCTGGAGCTGTGAGTTGTTTTAACCTGTTTCCTGTAATCAGAAACTGCTTTGCTGTTCAGTCACACTTCAGGAAGCGCCGGGTTTATTTCTGGAGCACATTAGTCAGCAAAACCAGCCGAGATGCATACGAGCTCCAATATGAGAGGATGCATCTGAAACACAATCATCTTCAGCTCAAGGACACTGGCTGTGATTCAACACTCGTCTGTTTTTGTTAATTGGACAGCAGTTTGTTAAATTAGTGCCATTGGTCTCATTGACCTTCATGATGATCACATTAGGCGACTTCTGAAGTCACATGATGGTGTTTTGTAGTGGGATCAAATGTGTATGATGTCAAAAAACAGCCATTTTTAATAATCTGAAACAACTTTTTTTTTTTATATTCTGAGACTTGTATTCCAAAGCAACCTGTATAATGCATTTAACCCTTGTGCGACCTTATGGACATTTTTGTCCTTTTCAGTTTTGTTTTTTTATCATTTTGCCTGTTAATGCCAACTGCATAAATTTTGGCACAGGTGTGTATTTTTATTGGAATTGCAATATTTCACCCTCATTTCCTTTAATAAATCTATTTTTGCACTAGGTACAAAAAATAGTTCCTCTCAGGACCTTAAGGACAAAAATGTCCTCATTGAAACCCATTAAAACAGCAATTTTTAATCCCAGGGCCATTTAACTATAAAATCATGCAGTCTTTGTTAATAGGCTTTCATTCTGTTGGCAAGGCTTCAAAATAAATAAATAAATAAATAATAATAATAAAAAGGATTTTCTTAGGTTTGTCCTTTAAAGCTAATACTCACATTTGTCCTGTTTTGTGCTTTTGCTGTGTTATAGAGCCAGCTGGTGCAGCAGCGGAGCTTTGCTGGAATCTAATGGGAAAAGTTTGGTGTTGAACCCAATCAAAATCTTAACAAAAGCTCATTTTTTGAGATATCAACCTCAAATTTGGAACACAACTTGGCTTTGATTTTCTAGCAATTTTTGTGTTCAATATGTTTTATAAAATATATTTTATTTAAAAAATTGCTCAAATAATTTTTTATAAACTTAAACTTCTATAACGTTTTTTGATTTTTGGTAATCTGTCTGTACTCCCAAGCTTCACATGTTTATGACAGTTTTTGGACATGTCCTCTATGCACCTGTGCGTCAATTTAAAAAAAAATTACACATAAGGGTTAAGATTAGGAGAGGGGTGTCAAACTCAGTTCCTGGAGGCCACAGCCCTGCAGAGTTTAGCTCAAGCCCTAATTAAACACACCTGTTCCAGCTAATCAGGTGAAAAAACAAATCCATCAAGACGTTTTTAACTAAAATACAAGTCTATAATTCATAACACTTCCTCCAGTGAAAAAGTGCATCTCCTGTTGTCTCTCACATTAAAAGCCACATATTTGTTTAGATCTGTTCTGATTTCTCTCCTGATTCAGACCAGAACACTTTTTCACTGGAGGAAGTGTTATGGATTATAGACGGATAAAAACAGTCTCTCCAGAGTCCAGCTAAAGACTCTGAACACACTGTGCTCTAGACAGTAACTCACGCCTCACCCCTGCTGGTAATGGTTTGTAACTACACCATTCTGCCAAAGAGCATCTTTCTCTAGTGATGTCATTTTTATTTGTTTGTAAATTGTATTAGTTAATTTTAGTTTTATTTAGCATTAGTTATTGGTATTTTTATACAAATACTTATTACAAATTTATAAAAATATTTGTATAATATAGTTTTTACTCATTTTATTTCCATTTTATTTATTTTAGTAGTCCTACTTAAAGACTAATGAAAATGAGAAATGTTGCCTTGGCAGCTGGCTGAAATTTTCTTTTTTTAATTCTGTTAACTGTTAACATTTATTTTATTTTGAGTAACGGACATGTTAATTTTAATGCTGTTGTCATTCTCCTCTTTAATGCCATGGTACAAGACCTACAGTCTCCTAATAAGACTTAGCATGTGATTTCCAGAACGAACCATTTCATCATTAGTCAGATATTGAATGTATGAATGTGTTTCGTGCAGGGGCTGATTGAGAGCTCCAGCGTCGCTCATCCTCTGAGGTGGAGCTAAGATGAGCATTACCAGTGATGAAGTCAACTTTCTGGTCTACAGATATCTGCAGGAGTCAGGTAAACCCCACAAAACCACCCCAAATCACCTGAAACTGATGTAAACCAGGCTTTGAGATGAGCTCAAATCCTTTAAGGCATGTTTAGTCGCAGGTTGAAATAAAGCGACTGCCTTTGTGCTGCAGGTTTCTCTCACTCGGCGTTCACGTTTGGCATCGAGAGTCACATCAGTCAGTCGAACATCAACGGGACTCTGGTGCCTCCTGCTGCCCTCATCTCCGTCCTGCAGAAAGGCCTTCAGTACGTCGAGGCCGAGATCAGCATCAACGAGGTGAACGTCTTCATCATCATCATCATCATCAACCATCCCAACCATTCTAGTCAAGTCTTTCAACACCTTGATTTATCTGCATTAGTGCATAAATAACACCTGCTGTGACTCATAATAATGAAAGAAAAAATCTAAATTAAATTAGTGCTGTCAAACAATTAATCGAGTCATCGCATCCAAAATAAAAGTTTTTGTTTACATAACATGTGTGTGCTGTGTATATCACACACATACATGTATATTTAAGAATTTTTTTTATTTTTTCTTAAATGTTATTATAGTACCTATTAAATATATTTATATATAATATATATATATATATATATATATATATATATATATATATATATATACACACACACACACATAAATATTTTCTAAATATTTTGTGTATTTATATATATATATATATATATATATATATATATATATATATATATATATATATATATATATATATATATATATATATAAAATAAATATACACAGTACGCATAAATATATTGTGTTAAAAAAAAAACCGTTTAATTTAGTGCTGTCAAACGATTTATTGCATCCAAAATAAATGTATTCAAAAATAAACCAGGATTTTATTGTTGTCTCGGTCAAGCCGCTTTTTCTGATTTTTATTTTCTCTGATAAGAATTTCACTGACTATGAAGCAAAAATAAACAATTTTGCTATTATGGCAACGTTATGAAGTGTACATAAGTGTGTGTAAACTAGCGTTTGTATGTTGTTTTTAATAGCATCATTGCAGTGGTATAATAGTTGGATTAATATTTTGAATTGTTATTATATTTTGTTTGTTTTAATAATTGTTTTTTACATATGTATTAATTATAAAAAAATGTTATTAGATTAAATTAATTATGAATTAATGTATTATTATTATTATTATTATTATTATTATTATTATAAAGAATTCTATTATTTTGAAATGTAAAAAAATGTATATATTTTTTAATCAATTTTATTTTCAGTTTTCATTGTTTTAGTACATCAAGTTAAACCTAAATGAAAATGAGAAATGTTTCCTTGGCAGCTAGCTGAAATAAAATAAGTTATTTTACATTTTGTATATATATTTTAGTTTAGTTCATTTAACCTTTATTTTATTTATTTCAAGTAACACATTTTTTAGTTTACAATAATAACCTTGGTCTGAACTTTTAATTTTCATTGATATAAAAAATAATAATTTGATCTTACGGTTTAAATGCTTGAAATGATCTATGAATTTTTAAAACGCGTCTAAACATAAAACTATTAATAAAATAATTTGATACAGTTATTAAAATGTTGATAAACAAATGAAATAACATTTTAAAGTCATGGAAATTAACTATTTTAAACACTATATTTTGAGTAAAATAGAACATTTTTACTCTGAAAATGCTGAGAAATTGGGATTTGTATGTTTTATTTCATTTTAAAATGACCACAAACAAACGTAAATGTAGTAAATTCATGATTGAACCTTGAAGAAATCCAAACCCTTCCCATAGGATATTTTTGCTCTAGATGAGCTGTTTCTGTTGGTTTGTTTGTGTCTCTTTGGCTTGTATTTGATTGTAATCTTGTCTCTGAATGTTTCAGGATGGCACAGTGTTTGACGGCCGGCCGATAGAGTCTCTGTCGCTCGTCGACGCCGTGATGCCAGACGTGGTTCACACCAGACAGGAGGCGTTCAGAGACAAACTGGCCCAGCAGCAGCAGCAGAGAGCCAACAGCTCCATTAACTCAAGCGCTGGTCAGTCCCACGCCAGCAAGAACGGAGAAACCGCGGTCAACGGAGAGGAGAACGGCACCCACACGCTCAGTAAGGCATTTATCTCAAAAACAGGAGAGTTTGAGGTGGAACCGGCCAGAAACATGCCTTACATAAGTACAGATGTGAATGCTTAGCAAATGCATCGCAGCTAATGGAGCCATGGGTTTGATTCCCAGGGAAAAATACATGAATTATATAGTTTGAATGCACTTTAAATAACTTTAATCTTTAAAGGCATTGGCCAAATACATACACTACCAGTCAAAAGTTTCTGAACAGTACATTTTTTTATGTTTTTAATAGTGCTGCCAAACAATTAATCGCATCCAAAATAAAAGATTTTGTTTACATGCTATGTGTGTTTACTATGTATATTTATTATGTGTATATATAAATACACACACATGCATGTATATATTTAAGAAAAATATGCTATGTTTATATATGAAATATATGTAAAATATAAATGTATATACATGGAAATATTTTAAATTATATACTGTGTGTGTGTTTATATATATATACATAATAAATATACATAGTACACACACACATAGTATGTAAACAAAAACTTTTATTTTGGATGCGAAAATCGTTTGACAGCACTAGTTTTTAAAGTCTCTTCTGCTCACCAAGCCTGCATTTATTTGATGCAAAACAGTACAATTTTGAAAAAAACTTACTATTTAAAATAGCTGTTTTATATGTGAATATCTGTTAGAATGTAATTTATTCCTGTGATTCAAAGCTGAATTTTTAGCATCATTACTCCAGTCACATGATCCTTCAGAAATCATTCTAATATTCTGATTTTCTGCTCAAAAAACATTTATTATTATTATCATTACATTGAAAACAGCTGAATATAATTTTTGCAGTTTTTTTTATGAATAGAAAGTTCAGAAGAACACCACATGGATATGAGAACACGCCAAAATATCATCTTTCACTATTGGTGAAATCTTAAGGTGTTGAGAGATATTTTTGTCAGTGTTGCACACGATGTGATTGTAATTGAGAGCTGCTTCTCCTCTCTCAGATAATTATCTGGATGCGATGGAGATGGACAGCGAGGTCCAGATTCCCGCCACGGTGTTGAGGGGTCACGAGTCGGAGGTCTTCATCTGCGCCTGGAACCCTGTTACTGACCTCTTGGCCTCAGGGTGAGTCCATCTGACCTCTGACCTCAAGGTAGAGCTGAGGGATTTCTGATGCTGTTATGAGTTTGTTCGACTCGCACTGGAATGGCTGTGAAATGGCTTGAATTGCATCAATTGTTTTTCTAAAATGACATGATACACATAAATATTTGAGCTCAAATATTTAATAATTATTGTAATAATTATTGTATTTTTATTAATGTTGTTATTTATTTCTATTAATTATATTTCAATCGTTTATTTTTATTAGTTTTATTACACTTTGGGTATTTGTGTGTTTATGCAAAAATTAGTGCATATTTAATTAAATCTGAAAATTCACTTTGCAAGTTTACAAAAAAGTTTGCAATTCGTAACGTAATCAATCAACCGGGGAAGTATGGTGATGTCTACTAGTTATATATTTTTTTACACCTGGTGTGTCTTGCCTAGAAAGTGTATTGCATTATTTGTGTTGCTCATGTGGCAGCTCTGGCGACTCGACAGCACGCATATGGAACCTGATTGAGAACAGCAGCAGCGGCTCGACTCAGCTGGTCCTGCGGCACTGCATCCGAGAGGGAGGTCAGGACGTTCCCAGCAACAAAGACGTGACCTCGCTGGACTGGAACGTGAGTCGCTGCTAATCATTCAGAGAACAGAAGCAATAAGCTTTTTAAACCTTTTTGTTTTATTGGCTAAATTTCATAATTAACAATTACAACTCATTTTAAAATATATTTAGTAATTTAAATGTAAATAATAAAGAAATGTAATTAAGTATTTCATATGCAAAATTAATAAACTAATATCAGCTAATAGCAAGGAAATGAAGAATTAACTGGCCTTGCCTATGAAACTAAATGCTATTTTTTTCTATGATTTCCTTCAAAGATATATCTTATTCCTATCTCTCATCTTATAAGAATGATGATCAGATTATCGGTTTAACATTGAGTTGTAAATGTATTATATATTACTTCTAAAGAAAAGAAAAAGTAATGAATTTATTTAAGAGTCAATTTTACTCTCGTTTGGCACTGGGCGAATTCATTTTGGACCCTGGATATAATTCTAATGAAAGGCATGGTGAATATTTGGCTACTTTTCACATCACAGTTCAATATGTTCCTCAATGTGTTTTGTTTTTGTCTGCAGAGTGACGGCACTCTATTAGCAACCGGATCTTATGACGGATTTGCAAGAATATGGACAAAAGATGGTAAGTCAAGTGATTTCTTACCACTGAGCACTAATCAGACTCAGCGAGTGTCTTATTTAAACCAGCTTGTTTTAACCTGTTTACCAGGTAATCTCAGCAGCACACTCGGCCAGCATAAAGGACCCATATTTGCACTCAAGTGGAACAAGAAAGGCAACAGCATTCTGAGCGCTGGAGTCGATAAGGTCAGTATCTACAGTTGCGGTCAAAAGTTTACATCCGAATCTGCAAAATATTAATTATTTTACCAAAATAAGAGGGATCTTACAAAATGCATGTTATTATTTATTTAGTACTGACATGAATAAGATATTTCATATAAAAGTAGTCCACAATAGAAAAGAATAGTTGAATTTCTAAAAATGTTCAAAAGTTTACATCCCCTTGATTCCTAATACTGTGTTGTTAGCTGAATGATCCAAAGCTGTGTTTTTTGTTTAGTGATAGTTGTTCATGAGTCCCTTGTTTGTCCTGAACAGATAAACTGCCTGCTATTCTTCAGAAAAATCCTTCAGCTCCCACAAATTCTTTGGTTTTCCAGCATTTTTGTGTATTTGAACCCTTTCCAACAATGACTGTATGATTTTGAGATCCATCTTTTCACACTGAGGACAACTGAGGGACTCATATGCAACTATTACAGAAGATTCAAACGCTCACTGATGCTCCAGAAGGAAAAACCATGCATTAAGAGCCAGGGGGTGAAAACTTTTGAACAGAATGGAGATGTGCATATTTTTCTTATTTTGCCTAAATATCATATTTTTTCATTTAGTACTGCCCTTCAGAGGCCACAGAAGATACTTACATGTTTCCTAGAAGACAAAATAAGTTAAATTTACCCTGATCTTCAAATTCAAAAAGTTTAATGCATGGTTTTTCCATCTGGAGCATCAGTGAGTGTTTGAACCTTTTCAAATCAATAAAAGCTCTCATTGCATTCATGTTGTTCAATTGATCAGTTCATGCAGCCGCAGGGAATCGAACCCGTGATCTGTGCATTGCAAGATCCAAGTTTTATTGATTTGAGCTGTGCAATGCATTCAGAGAGAATTAGTACCTGACTTTTTTTCTGTAATCATTCATTTATTTCTCTGGTTTCTCGTCCTGCTGCAGACGACAATCATTTGGGACGCTCATACAGGTGAAGCCAAGCAGCAGTTTCCATTTCATTCAGGTGAGTTTACAACCTTCAGGTGTTCATATGAAACTTATAAAAGAAAGTATTCATAAAAATACACCAATGTCAGATTTTACATTTGTTTTGAGATTTATAAAGCCGTATGTTGGGCTTATGAAATCCTTTTATTTATTTATTTTTTCCCAGATTCTACCCCCCCCCCCCCCCCCCCCCCCCCCATTATTTTTTTTCCATTGTAATTTTTATTTGTTATGTTTTAATGGTTAAATTTTAGTTATCAAAAAGCAGGTCTAATTAATTTAAATGGTGAATCTTATACAATATATCAATAATTTATTATAAGCATATCAAAAAATGACGATTTTAAGGCTCTATGAAATCAGTTTTGTTTTATTTCCAAATTCGGTGTTTGTTTTGATTTTTATTTATTTATATTAAATAATAATCTAATCTTTTTATTCATTCATTTTAGATTAAAGAAATAATTTTTATTATATAATAAATTAGACTAAAATGTAAAAATTAAATACATATAATAAAAAAAAAGTAAATAGATCTAACTGTACAGTACTATAATGAGTAGAAAGAAATATAATAATTTAATATTTGGAAATATTTTCCAAATAATTATTTAGGCATAATAATAATATTACAATTTATAGCAATAATCAAAAACAATGTCTAATCAATTGAATTCATAAAATTTTAATAATTTATTAACATTTATACAATAACAGAAACTTCCTGTGAAGATTTTATTTATTTTGTCCATAAATTCTATGTTGTCTGTTTGAACCTTTCTGGCATTTAGGATTTAATACAGAATAAATGATGGTAATTAGATGAAGGCATACAACAGTAACAATTTAAATACTCTTTAACAATTCCTTTAACTTTGTAGCAAACAAAGTGCCACACATCTGTGGTTTAGTGTTACAATTAAAACATGGAAGAAAATAGTGATATTCCGTCAAAAAAAAGTATAGTATTACTTCGAGAAGTACATTCTGCTGTACAGCAGTAATAATTCTGTTATGGAGCTTTTATTTTGGCGGGTTGTGCTCCAGTGTATCTGACGCTAGTTTAATCAGAGAAATGCTGCTGAAGCTGATGTGGTGTTTATGAACTCTTGCAGCTCCGGCGCTGGACGTGGACTGGCAGAACAACAGCACCTTCGCCTCCTGCAGCACTGACATGTGCATCCATGTGTGCCGCCTGGGAAGTGAGCGTCCGCTCAAGACCTTCCAAGGGCACACGGTGAGCAGCACGCACTCACTCACTCACGGGTTCAGGGTTTACTGTTCTCCAGCAGCAGATAAACACGTTTGTTTGCTTGCAGAATGAAGTGAACGCCATTAAATGGGATCCGTCGGGGATGCTGCTGGCGTCCTGCTCAGACGACATGACGCTAAAGGTAGGAATTACGGCCCAATATTTATTTTTACCTACGTTTCTAATTGCAGCGGTTCCTGTGATCAGTAAAAATGGATTTATAGCAAATGCGTAATGAAAGTGTATAATAAATATGATGAAATTGTGTTTCTCTCATGGCAGATCTGGAGTATGAAGCAGGATTTATGCGTTCACAATCTTGAAGCGCACAATAAAGAGATTTACACAATCAAATGGAGCCCGACCGGCACCGGGAGCAACAATCCCAACGCTAACATGCTGCTAGCCAGGTAACGTCCCACCCACCTCATAAACTAGAGAAAAATAAATACTCTGATAAGAATATAAATTAATATTAAATTAGATTAAATAATTAAATTAAAATAAATACATTAAGAATTTGAATTAGATTAAAATAAATTAAGAAAAAAAATTGCTGATAAAAAATAAATACAAAATTAGGTTAAATTAGAATTAGGTTAAATTAGATTTAAATAAACGTAAAAAGATTAAAATGAATTAAAGTAAATAAGGTAATAAAACAGAAAAATAAGTAACATTTAAATAAATAAAACATTAAATATATTAAATGTCAAAATAAAATAAGAATAAAAAAAATATTAAATCAATTAACAAAGAATATAATTAACAATTAGATTCAAATAAATTAAAACAGATGATATTAAATTGGTTAAAATTAGATAAAAATACATTTAAAAATGACTAAAATCAAATGCAAATAAATAAAAAATTAGAAAAAGAACAATTAGATTTAAATATGTAAATGTAAATATAAAATTACATTAAATATATTGAATTAGATTAAAAAAGGTTTAAAATGAATATATAATGTATAATGAAATTAGATTAAATAAATAGGAAAACAGATTTTAATTAACATTTTAAAAATTATATAAATAAAAATTAGATTATAATTTTACAAACCAAAAAATACAATATACAGTACTATATATATATATATATATATATATATATATATATATATATATATATATATATATATATATATATATATATATATATAGAGAGAGAGATTTAGGCATATTTATCATAATAATGCATGAACTATACAGTACTATAGTGAGTAGAAAAAATGTATAATAATTTAACTTAATAGATGAAATTTATAATATTTTCCAAATAATAATTTAGGCATATTTTTAACAATAATTTTTCAGACAAAAACTTTATTGATGCCTTCTACATTTAGGATACATTTTCTGATCATATTTGGGGGTCCGTGGGATCTAAAGTATTGAAAGACCCTGATCTAAACAGACTTGAACTGCTAAAAACTGCTAAAAGTAAAAAAAAAATAGTAATTGTTCAGACAAGAAACTTTATTGATGCCTTCTACATTTTAGGATGGAAGTCCCTCACATGGGGATGATCATATCTGGGGGTCCGTGGGATCTAAAGTATTGAAAGACCCTGATCTAAACGGACTTGAACTGCTAAAAGTCTGAAGTGTTTAACAGTTTAACTGAACGATGCCCCACTGCTCTGTGTTCCTCAGTGCCTCGTTCGACTCGACGGTGCGATTGTGGGACGTGGATCGAGGCGTCTGCACTCACACACTCACCAAACACCAGGAGCCCGTCTACAGCGTGGCCTTCAGTCCAGACGGCAGGTTCCTGGCCAGCGGCTCCTTCGACAAATGCGTTCACATCTGGGACACGATGGTGAGTACAGCAAGCTCAGAGATTATAGAGCCACGCACACACCGGGGAAACAATCCAGCGCTCTCTTGTCATTTCTGACAGAACAATAACTATAAGCTGCTGTGTGACGAGGTGTACAGCAAACAAGCTGAGCTCCCATTTTAATAAGCTGTAGACCCCCCAAAAAAAGAACACAGATGTGACTCTGGACCAGAGAGAGGGAGAAATTGAATGAATGACTAACGACTAAAACAGTCAACAGTGATTTACTGCCATCTTCTGGTGCTTTGCTTTCATATTTAAAGTATTGCATTTTTCCCAACATTTTTAACTTGTGTGTTCAAAAATATTTAAAACATTTAATCTTATCAAATTATTTATGCATTTGTGATGTATGCATTTATGGCACCTCAGCTTCATCATACAGTCTGTGTAAATGCATCTAATGCCACTTCAGATGATATACCCGCAACGTAAGACTGCTTTTGTGCTCCAGGGTCACATATACATAATACAAATGAATTCGTTTTGATCATTTTTAAAGTAGTTTTAATCTAATTTTGTATTAATTTTAAGATAATTATTTTTCTTATTTTTAAATTTATTTGAATCTAGTTTATTTACAAACATTTTAATCTAATTATTTAAAAATATATATTTTAATCATTTTAAAATTTCTAATGATTTTTTAAAAATGAATCAAATTTATTTTATATGTAATTTATTTTATTAAATGTTATATTTATCCATATCAAATGTATAGAAAAAATATTGTGATCATATGTTTGTCCCAGCCTCTCAGAAACAGGACTGTGGTATAATATAGTATCTATTATATACAAGCCATGTCTAATATGATGATGGTTCTCCTCTCTTCAGAGCGGTGCGTTGGTGAACAGCTACAGAGGAACCGGGGGAATATTTGAGGTTTGCTGGAACAGTGTGGGAGATAAAGTGGGAGCGAGTGCATCTGATGGATCGGTGCGTTCATCTTTCTGTTAAAACTGCTTCAAGAATTTGAGTTGAACATCATTTTCAAAAATACATCATAGTGGAAGCTCAATTTATATTTGTCTAAAAGTTTCAAGGTTATAAAGTGTTCAATAAATTAAAATTAAATGTGTAAATACATAAGGTAAAATTAGATGTAATTTCATGTTGTTTTCTCTCAAATCAATTATATTATTTAGTAGTTTAGTATGATTTATAGACTATTATATGAATTTAAATTAGTTTTATTTTTATATTTCAGTGTTTATATTCACTTAAGTTTAATTTTGTAATTATGTAATTATTAGTTTTTGGTTTAATTTTTAGGTTTTGTTTAATTTTTATTTCACATTTCATTTTTAGTTTTCCTTCAGCTTTATTGTTAATTCATATTTCTAGTGCTTCAACTTAAGCATATTTCAGTTTAATTTTCATTCAGTAAGCTTTTCATGTGATATTTAGGTTTATTTTATTTACTTTTAGTTTTTATTTATTTCCATTTAGTAATTTTTGCTTCAACTTATTTGTTTTCATTTTCTAATTTTCATTTCATTTATAATTTTTCATCTAATATTTAAGATATTTTGGGTTATTTAGATTATTTTTATTTTGCATAGTTTGAATTCAGTTTTAGTTTTAATTTATTTCCAGTTAATAATTTTAGAGCTTTAACTTAAACTAAACAAAAATGTTAAATGTTGCCTTGGCTAACTAAATGAAATAATCATTTTAGGTTTTTCATCTAATATTAGGGTTTATTTAAGGTTATTTGGTGTCTTTTACAGTTTTTTTTTTTTTTTTTTTTTTTTTTTTTTTTTTTTTAATTCAGTTAGTTTTTTTGCATTTCATTTATTCTAATAAAATGAGGTTTTTAACAGTTTTAGTTGATGATGATAATAACCCTGTTTGAACATGGTCTTGTTTTTCCAGGTCTGTGTTCTTGATTTACGGAAATAGCTGTTGGTGAATCCGGATGCAGGATATTGCAGCTAAAGCTTAAGTTTCTCAGCGGCTGCAGGTTGTGACTGAACTCGTTTCTTCCGGTCGATTGAGACCCACGGCTTCACCGGGAACAGAATCCAAATTAGAGGAAGCGTCCACTAGAGATGGTCAGAAACGCTGTTGAGCAGCGCAGCGACTCGGTCGATGAAGAGCTGGAGACGCTTCATTTGAAAGGTTTTATTGGGTGTTTTGGACACCACTGATGTTCACTGGGCCATTTGACCCTTATAACTGAAGTCTGACCATAAGAAAACACATTTTTACATGGAGAACAAACTTTAAATCAAGACGAGTTTTCCTCGCAGGAGAACCATAAATACTTCTGATTGTTTTCCAGCTTTAAAGGGGAATGAAGCCGTCAGCTGCCGAGTGCTTGGGAAATATCTTAAGATCCTCAGATATTAAATACACAGGTGTAAAACCTCCCCACTGGATGTACATTTAATGATTGTAAAGATGTAAATGAGACCGTAACACGCAGATTTTATAAACTGTGTTTATATGTTTATAAACTAATCTTTTTCCTAAAGTCTTTCATACTTTTATGTAGTTGTTTTTTATTTTGTGCACGTTATGCCAGCTCGATTGGCAGGAAGCTCAGTGGTTTTGAAGAAATCGATCATGAGGACTTGTGCCTCTAAATATCGCATCGTAAGTGGGAGACGAGCATTTTGGGCCGCGTTTGAATTCTCAGCATCACAGACGAGTCCTAATCAGGTGTGATTTGATAAAACGAGAAGTAATAAAAGCGCTCTTCTCCATGCAAATCTGAATTTTGTCTTTTGTTGATCACTTGGTTTCTTTTATGTGGCGTTGCACTGGGAAGCCCTGCCCACCTTGAAATGTCATTGGTCCAAAATCCTAATTTGCATTTAAACATATTCACCACATAAGCTATATATTGTAGAAACTTTAATTTTCTGTGAAGCTGCTTTGCAGTGATTTATATCGTTATTTCAATGTGGACGGGCTAATTACTGAAACATGGATTAAGAATTTATTCCCTCATTTTAGTTTAATCATTTCCATGATTTATTATTCATTCCCTTAGTTTAGTGAAATTATTTTTGTAAAATCGTTTCCATGAATTAGGAATTTATTGCCTTTTTTTAATAAATAGTGGCCATGTTGTGCTAATTCGTTCCTTAATTTTGATTTAATTAATTCGAGGGAACAAATTACTATGACCTAGACACAATTTACTCAGAGGGGAACGCATTCTTAATTCGTAGCTCTGATTTACGACGAGGAAAACCTTTGTATGACCGCCACGATTAACTAAAAATATTGAGTTGTGGCTTCAAATTTATTAAAATGAAGAAAAAAAATTATTTGTGGCCACGATTTACAAAAATGAGGAACCAATTTCTTAATTTGTGGTCATAGTTTTATTAAAACGAGTGAATAAATTAGTATGACATGAACCACTTTACTAAAACGATGGAAGGAATTATAAATTCACAGCCACAATTTAATTAAAACAAGGGAGCGAATTAGTACAATGTTTTGTACACGATTTACTAAAATGAGGGAACAAATTATTACGTTTATAAAAAAGGAAGGAATTGTTCATTCGTGGCCACAATTTATTTAAAAGGATGGACTAATTCTACATTTGTGTCTGCGATTTTAATTAAAATGAGGGAACAAATTTGTACAACGTGGCCACAATTTACTAAAACGACATAGGAATGATAAATTCATGTCCAAGATTTAATTTAAACGAGGGAAATAATTTGTATGAATGAATGTTTCCTCGCTTTAGTAAATCGTCGCCACAAATTTGTTAAAATGATGGAACGTTTAGTACGATTACGATGGCTACGATTGACTAAACCAAGGGAACGAATTCTAAATTCATGGCCATTAATTTATTAAAATGAAGGAACTAATTGGTATGTTAATTGTTAACGCTATCCCCCAACATATCGTGCGAAGTTTCGTAAAGACCTTTGTCATCGTTCTACCTTTACAAAGTTTTTTGTCCTTCCACACTGAATGTGAAACTACTGTGGTGACCTGCCAATCAAATATTTGGACCAATGAGGTTTCAGCGTGGGCGGAGCTTCACAACACAACACAGCAGAAATAGAAACCAAGCAACCGTCAAAACCTCTCGTCAGATTTAAATTTCGTTAAACGGAGACACTTTTTGTTATCAGATGAACCCTAGTTCATCACTTTATGGCATCTCGTCTGAATTAGATGCGTAACGTGTTTTTCTAACGCGTTTATCGTATGTCCATCTACTGAGCTTGTGTTTGATGACCAGGTTCGATCAGGAACTGATGGGTTTGTCCTGCTGTAAACTTTAAGCTGTGATCGGTGCCTCGTCTCGATGCCATCACTATTTAACCGTGACTGGTGTAGTGTTAATATCGTACAGTACACACTGCACCGTCTTGTGCGTTTGACATTAGGCATTTCTTTTTTTAACAGTAAAACCAATTCTAGTGGGTTTTAATGGAATTTTGTTTAATGCATGGAAAGCGTTGCATTTCTGCTTGCTGTCGGTTTTCTGAAGTCTTATCGTCTGTGTCAGACTGAGAATTGCGTCGTGATCTTGGCACATCGAGAGATCATATGCATGTTCTGACGTGTTTCTGACCTGCTGCCAAGTATAAAGTTTAGATCTGTTTCATGGACAAAACTGAATCTCAATGTCTCCCATTCAGAGGCTCAAATAAATCACTCTATTTTAATATTATAATCAGTGTTTGATTCTTTCAGCTTGCATGTGAAACTCCATCACAGAAATGTTGGAATAATTGTCAAAAGATTGGAATAATTAAGGTGTTTTAATATTTTTCACTTATGAGTCACTTATGCTCACCAAGGCTGCATTTATTTGGTCAAAAATACAGTAAAAATTGTGAAATATTACAACTGTAAAATAGCAGTTTTTTTGTGCAAATGTTAAAACAGCATTTATTTGAAATAGAAATATTTTGTAACATTATAGATGTCTTTACTGTTACTAATTCATTCTTGATCAATAAAAGTATTATTTTAAATACTTTTTTTAATTTTTGTATGAGTTTCCAATGATGCTGAAAATTCAGCTTTGCATCACACAAATAAATTACATTTAAACATGTTAACATGTAAAACTCTTCAAATTATAATATTTCACAATTGTTACTGTTTTTGATCTCATAAATGCAGTTTTTGTAAGCAGAAAAGACTTGATTTAAAAAAACTAAAAAATCTAAAATATTCCAAACTTTTGTTTTTACCTTTAGTGTTATGTTTTTGCCAAAGTGGAAAAATATTAATTCTGGTCTCTAAATAATGAATTAATTTGTGCCACATTCAGTAAGTCAACCTACCAGTTAGACCAAAAAATGACACACTACATCTTTAATGACTGCATAAAATGAAGAAGGTTTAATAAGTATAATTTAAGTATAAAATGAGTAAAGCAAGCAGCAACAGCTATGTCTACACAATCTCCATGTGCTGTATAATAGTGCATTTTTACAGTGTGATCCTTTGATGAATGACATTTTAAAGACAAATATTCTGTTTGCACTTTTGATTCAAATCAAAGTTTCGTACTGAATTGTTTCAGAGAACCCTTCACCAGCACAAACAGGCCAGGAGACAGAAGTGATTGATTGATTGTACAGATGCATGAAGGCTTATTTTTTCTTTGTGAATCAGAAGTTGGAGAGTATGAGAGAGCGTGTTTGAGGCTGGCGAGACGTTCAGCCTGTAGAAATCTCCAGTGATGCTCCGTTTGGCTTGACATCCTCAAACTCTTGCTGCTCACTGGATATGTGGATTTCTACACTAGACTCTGAATCTATGAGATGAGATAGAGAAGACTAGTTAATTTCATCCCTGATGTTGCATTTCTAATGCTGTTTATATTGTGTGAGTGTGTGTATATGTGACCCTGCAGCACAAAAGCAGTCATGAGTAACACAGGTATATTTGTAGCAATAGACAACAATACATTGTATGGATCAAAATTATACATTTCTCTTTTATGACAAAAATCATTAGGATATTAAGATCATGTTCCATGAAGATATTTAGTAAATTTCCTACCATAAATATATCAAAACTTCATTTTTGATTAGTAATATGCATTGCTAAGAACTTCATTTGAACAACTTTAAAGGAGATTTTCTCAATATTTAGATTTTTTTGCTCCCTCAGATTCCAGATTTTCAAATATTGTCCTATAATAACAAACCATACATCAATGGAAAGATGATTTATTCTGATTTCAGATGATGCATACACCTCAATTTCGAAAAATTTATCCTTATCACTGGTTTTGTGCTCCAGGGTCACATATATACTTGAGAAGCATTACTCCATTAGATAAAGACTTTTCATAATTGTGTCTTGAATACTGAGTGTATTTGGGCAGATCTTTTTACGTTATAAGTATAAACACATTATTTAACAAGTGACAAAATACACTCTCATACAAGACACAGTCCATAAAGGTAATTCATAATATCTTATAAAGTGTTGCATTTCAAATAAGTTTATAATTTTAATGAAATTTGGATATTTTAAATTGCAACAAAGGATAATGCGAGACGTATTTCTCCTCCTGTGGTAAGTCGATTTATTTTTGCTGTCCTATCTGTGTTTATAAGGTTAGTGTTTATTATTTACATGTTCTTCCTGTAGATTTGATCCCAAACAGAACAGATCCAGGATTCACCGGCTGACGTATGAAATATAGATTATCAGAGCAGTACATATTATACATATGCACATTTAGTATTTACACTAGTGGTCGAAGGTCTGGAATATTTTTAAGATTTATATATGTGTATATGTAAGACATTAATTTTTTAGTGCATTTGAAAGATGTCTCTTCTGCTCACCAAGGCTGCATTTATTTAATCAAAAATACAGTTGAATTTGTGAAATATGATAACAGTTTAAAACAACTGTTTCCCTACGGTGACCAAGAGAGCTCAACGCACTGCAAATTAATAAAACATCTTCATAAATTTGACAACACATGGGCTGCAAATGCTCTCAACGCAAGACAGGCAGAGACCTCCTCGAACTGTTTAAGGGAACCGCAGCGTGACGAACATGTCCGGGACATATTTATCAGGGTTTGCTCTGAAAGATGACATTTTTCTTTAGTTTAACATCCTGATCGATTCCTTAGCTGCTTTTGTTTATTAATATTAGCCTAAATAAGCTGATGAAATACACAATTACTGTAACTGTTACAAAGCTGTATACAAAAATAACCATAGCCTATGGTTTTACTATTAAAACTAATTAATACATTTATTATATATAAAAAAGAGGTTACTATAGTTAAACCATGGTAACCATGCACAAATGAGCCGTGGGTTTCTTAATATGCTGGTGCTTTTTCTATTTTTGTGTTTTTTGAAGTCACAGCCACCGTAGATCTCTATATGAATATATAGTAAAATGTCATTTTTTGTATTGATTAAAGCTGTATCATGTGACACTGAAGACTGGAGTAATGATGCTGAAAATACAGCTGCAGATCACAGAAATACATTACACTTTAACACATAGATGCAAGCAGAAATGAAAGGCCAAGCGCTACAGAAGCAAGCAAGGCAGTAAGCATTAGATTAAGTGCAACAATATGTAATTAAAGACGTTTGATTTTGAAGATGATTTTTGTCAAAATTTAAAATCATAACTACAATCACTAGTAATATGAAATAAGGGTTCAAAGAAAAACTAAGTGGCAGACAGGAAGTTCGACCAGTTCTGGCATAATGGATATTCTCCCAAAAAGGCCCACCACAACTACAGTACAAACATTCACTATATCTCACAATATTACAGCAATCCTATCGCATTTATGGCAAATAACATCACAAAACCCACGGTGACCCTACATGCTGACAAAAACAATAGAAACCATCACAGAAAGCCAAATGATTTCCACTACAATACCATTACAAACCATCAAATTCTAACCATTACAACCATTAAATAATGGTTTCCTGTACAGTGTGTTTTATATTAGGATTTAGTGGTTTTAACAAAAGCCATGAATAGGTGACCGATTACCAGTAGAGATCAACAGCCGCCATTAGTCTCCATTAAAAGCAATACTGGTTTCATTATAACCAGTAAAACAGTCACACATTATCTGATGTTTCTATTTGTTTTTCAACAGAGAAGTGAAATAAATGCATTATTGTATGAACTAAAATACTTGAAATCTACATTTAAAAAGCAGAATGCAAAATGTGTATGACAATGATAAACATAAACCTGAAAACAGAAATCTTCAATGTGAGTATTCATATGTCTCTCTGTGTTTGTGTGTGTGTGCGCGCGTGTGTGTGTGTGTGCGCGTGTGTGTGTGTGTGTGTGCGCGCGTGTGTGTGTGTGTGTGTGTGCATGTATACTTGTTTATGCTGCATTGCAGGGACCAATGGCAAGCCGTTTTGACTTTTATTCCTTCTCAGGATATGAATTCTTGATATCAACAATTCAGTTCTCACTAGTTAAACTGTTAATTCTTGATATCAGGAATTAAACTGTTGATATCTGTAATTGTTTTTTCACTAGTTAAATGTCACCATAGGCTGCCATTCAAAATCTATTGTTGATATCAAGAATTAATTTCTTACTAGTTGAAATGTCTATTCTTGATATCAACAATTCAGTTCTTGATATCAACAATTTAATTGTCACTAGTGACAATGTTCATATCTGATATCTGAAAATGTATTTCTGATATCAACAATTTAAATCTTGATATCAGAAATGAACATTGTCTGCCAATTCAAAGGCTAAACCAGATCATTTTTCTTACCCCACTGGCAGATATTTACATTTATGCATTTAGCAGATGCTTTTATCCAAAGCGACTTACATTGAATTCAAGTTACAGTTTCTACATTTTATCAGCTCTTGCTTTCCCTGGGAATCGAACCCATGACCTTGGCGTTGCTAGCGCCATGCTCTACTATTTGAGCTACAGGAAAGCCTATTTTTAATTGTTTTAAGCAAAAACAAAAAAAAATTGGATAATTTTTCCAGAAAATAAGACATAAGTTATTTTACTTGTCAAGTAAATGCATCTTAATTCTAGATTTTCTAGATATTTATACAAGAAAACAAGACAAAAATACTAAGAAAATAATTTTTGGCAGTGTAGAGGAAGACGATGAAAACTAATGAACACAATAAATATATTAACACAGAAACCAGTTGTTTGAAATTGCAACAATATTTTTGATCAAATAAATGCAGCCTTGAGGATCAGAAGAGATTTTCAAAAGCATCGGTAGTTTATAGTCTGTTTATTTCTTACACGTACAAATACAGCTCAGGTCCCATTTGATCATGTATTTTATTTCATACTTTACAGATGCAGCATTCAGACGGCGATCAGCATCAGCAGTCTGTGTAGACGGGTGTGTGTCTGTGTTCCCGCTGCGCTCCGTTACCTTCAGACAGGACACTGATGGCGTCTGAGGGCTGCTGCTGTCCGTTGGTGCTCTGCTTCTTCTTGATCTCCTGCACATGGCTTTGGTAGAGCAGCGCTGATCCGGCGACGGGTGTGTATCCACCCGCCAGCGACGTGGAGGCCGAATCCCAGGGCAGCTCGCGCCGTCTCTGCCGGCTGAAGTCCACGTTTAGCCCCGTCCAGCCGTGAAACGCCAGCGTGTTGAGAAAGCCCTGCATGGGGTTCAGGACTCCCTGAGGACAGAGATGCGATTAACGAATCTTGCTCAAGTTCCCAGATAGCACTCGTACGTCTGCAGGATATCTGTTAAAGATCACTTGATCTGGAAAGCATCTGCTGTGTACAAACATCTGAAAGAGATCAGTTTTACATACAATCTAAATCATAAACATCTTAAAGACATCTAATAGAAGTCTATTTGACATCTACAAGGAAACGTCCTATAGACGTACTGCAAAAATATGTCTTGTTTTCTAGTATAAATATCTAAACATTCTTGAATCAGGATGCATTTACTGTACAAGTAAAATGACTTCAGATATTTTGTCTTGTTTTCTGAAAAAATGATCCAAATTTTGTTGCAACACAAATCTCGCAGGAGCGGGCTCTTTTATTGTGAGTGGTCAAAAATATAACACGGGTCCCACTGTCATGTGATTTGGAGCATCACAGAAATACTCACCATTATGAACCACGTGATGAGTGCAGCGTTACGGACGTTCCTCAGATCGCCGGCTTGAACATCATCCTGCATCTCCAGATAAAACAGCAGACTCTCGTTGATGATGTTGGGCAGCCAGCTGACGTGATGAAGAGCACAGGAAACAGTGCTTTCACTGATTATGTGTTCATTAGTGATTGAACTGTTTGATTAAGGGAACCTTCAGATTATAGACACTGCAAAAAAACATTTTCTTGCTTAATATTTATGTTTTTTCTAGTATAAATATCTAAAAATTCTTGAATCGGGATGCATTGACAAGTAAAACGATTTAAGATATTTTGTCTTCTGGAAATATTATTCAAATCTTTGTTAGTTTTTGCTTAAAACGAGCACAAATATCTGCCAGTGGGGTAAGAAATATAATCTTAATTCAAAGACTAAACAAGATTATATTTCTTACCCCATTGGGAGATATTTTAACACAATTTGGATACTTTTTTTTCAGAAAACAAGCCATGATTAATCAATTTACTTGTCAAGTAAATGCATCTTAATTCCAGAATTTATAGATATTTATACAAGAAAACAAGTCAAAAATCCTAAGGAAGAGAATCATTTTTTTGCAGTGAAACCATTTTACGTTCACGACTGTTTAAAGAGCAGGATATAAATCTCTTCTCTTGAAGAGTTTCTTACCAAATGACGAACACCAGCATGATCTTAAAGAAGCGTATTTTGATCTCAGATCCGAGTCGTCTCTCGTTCTCGGTGTAGATTCCCTGTTGACCCTTCAGCAGCGACGTCACTGCATTAAAACACAGACAGACTCGAGATTATCTGAGATAAACCACACCCACAGGATGAACTCAATTAGTGCAGGATTTACTTTAAAACTATTTTCTCTCAGAAATCACTAGTAAAATTAGCTATTTAGAGCTGTTTTGTCTTGTAAACGCTGCTTGATCTGCAGATTTCTCTCCTGATTCAGACCAGAACACTTTTTCACTGGAGGAAGCGTTATGGATTATGGACTCATATTTGAGTTAAAAGCATCTTAATGCTGGATTAGTTTGAGCTTTTGTCTTCTCCAGATGTTAACTGATGGACTGGAGTGGTGTGGATTATTGTGATGTTTTTATCAGCTGTTTGGACTCTTTAATTTTTTCATTCATGGATTCGCTACAGGAGGCCTTTATTCACCCCCCGGAGCTGTGTGAGGGACGTTTTATTATGGATGCGTGCACTTTATTTGATGTGTTTTGGACTGTTGAACAGAAACACCCACCCACTGCAATGATTGAGCTTAGAATAGCCAGGACAATTTTTAATATAACACCGATTGGAATCATCTGAAAGAAGAAAGTCAGATACACCAAGGATGCCTCGAGGGTGAGTAAAACACAGGCTAATTTTCATTTTTAAGTGAAACTGATCTTTTCTCTTTTACTCACCAGCAGATACGGTCCGTGTGAACAGCACTGGATTGACGAGGAGCACCAGCAGCATGGGAGCGTATGTGGTGACGTAGTGAGGAATGGCGTGCTGAAGGCCGTTCTCACAGCTCACATGACAAACACATTCAGGTCAGATCACATTCACATGCATGCATTTGGCAGGTTTGCATGGTATTACTTCGTGCATTTACTGGGAATCAAACCCGTGACCTTGGAGTTGCTAATTTGCATATTAATATGCAACATATATCTTTATCATTTTTTCACACACTGAAACATAATTGGTGTAGGATTTGGTTTGAAACAATTTTCACAGAAATTGCTAGTACATTTCACAAATAATTAGAAAGGAGGTTTTATTGTCGCTGTAATGAATAATTATGTTATTTAGAAGACTTATAGTAACACATCGAATTAAACATGATTTGGTGAATTTTTTTAAAGATTTATAACATTAAGGTTTTCTATCCACTGTAATGAATAATAATTAGCTAATTAGAAGACTTTTATTTGTGAACTTAAATGCATGCTTACATAATTGATGTGCCTCTATTTGGAAACATAACGTTTATTTACCTATTATACATTATTCTTTAAATTTTTGTAAGTATTTATTTATTTTTAATTTTTAAGGAGAAAGGCTGAAATAGTATGTTCTTGCTAAATCTACTCCAATAATCTGGTGTATTTATAATAATTGTTTTATGCACAAAAACATTATTTAAAAAATTTATAAAACATTTTAAGATATTCTTTTCACTGTAATGAATAATAATTGTATTTCTGACTCTAATGCGCCTGTTTCCTGAGGTATAACAATAATTTTATTTACCTATTTAGATATTATTCTTTTCATTTTTTTTTAATTTTGAAGTAGAAAGACAGTATTTTCTTGTAAATCTACTAATAATCTTTATTTTATTTACAATAATTTTTAAATAATACTTGTTGTAATGTTTTTGTTTATACATTTTTATTTACAAATAATTTTTACAGTGTACTAAAGGGGTCATATAATAAGTTTTTTAATTAATTTATTGTTGAATTAATGAGGCCCACATAATTTATTATTTTGGTTTTGCATCAAAACCATATTTCATATGATTTTTCACAGCCCTTTTAAGAGCTTTGGAATTAAACAGTGTCAGAAAAAGAAGGCCGTGTCATCCTGAGGCGGTTTAATCAGTGTTTACCTGGATATGGAGGGGTAGTAAAGCATGGCGACTCCTTCCACACACAGCAGCAGCGTCAGACCCCACGTAATCATGTGATACAGGACGATCGTGCTGAAACACACAACACACATCAGCATCTGCTGCAGCGCTCAGAGACACAGGTGCATGATGGGACGCACCTGATGCCCGCAGAGCGCTTCACCACCAGGAAGACGTCCACCGCGTAACAGAAGGTCCACCAGAAGGAAGCGCTGAAGAACAGCTGGATCCACATCTGCAGAGACACAAACCAGACCTCATATGTGACCCTGCAGCACAAAAGCAGTCATAAGTAGCTCAGGTTACATTGTATGGGTCAAAATTATCAATTTTTCTTTTATGCCAAAAATCATTAGGATATTAAGATCATGTTCCATGAAGATATTTTGTAAATTTCCTACCGTAAATATATCAAAACTTAATTTTTGATTAGTAATATGCATTGCTAAGATCTTCATTTGAACAACTTTAAAGGTGATTTTCTCAATATTTAGATTTTTTTGCTCCCTCAGATTCCAGATTTTCTAATAGTTGTATCTCAGCCTAATATTGTCCTATCATAACAAACCATACATCAATGGAAAGATTATTTATTCAGCTTCAGATTAACCATTATGACTGGTTTTGTGGTCCGGGGTCACATCTGTTTTATGTCTATTAGTATTATACTGTAAGTCCATCTCATGCTCATGTTTGTTTGATGTATGATTTATCTGTCTAAATTATATGTATTGTACCATTCAGTTAAATGATAATAATAATAAAAAGTGGTTTTCTCACTGCGCCGCCGACACAAAACACCTGCGGCCAGACATCAGTGCTGTTCCCTGCAGAAATGCTGCTGATCAGATCCGGAAAACCCAGCCAGACGGACGAGCGGACCACCATTCCTGGACAAACAGCACAGATCGCTCCAGTCACCACAAACACACTGGACAACACTCACTTCTACTGGATGTTATTTGAGATGTGGAAGATTATTGTGAATCTAATAACAAATCGTGCCACTTCTTCCTCAGGCTCCAGCTTCATGAACAGCTATCTCTGATAAAAGCTCTGGAATAAACACTTTCTGAGAACAGCATGTGTGCTTTGACGCGTATTAAACATCTCACGGGAGATATTCAGTATTTAATGCAACTTTGGACATTTTCGGAGTATTGACTGATAATGCTTGGAAAAATGCTCACAAATTTAGCTGAAAACAGAATATATGGAAATAAAAGGCAGTATGGTTTTAGTCTTTATTCCCCTTGTATAAATAATATATTTTATTATAATGTTTAATATATATTTTGTTTTGTTCACTTTTAACATGAATTTACACTGTAAATATAAAAATGTACAATTAAAAAAATATATAAGCATACAATTGTACTATTACACACACTTTTCAAGTAAAATATTTATATAGAGAAAGTCAAGACTAAAAGCATACTGCCTTTTAATTCCATATAAAATAAATTAAAAATAAATCTATAAATACAAACAGAAATTAAAATAATCATTTATTACGTAGTTAAGTAAAGGTTAGATAATAATAATGTAATATTTTTATATTTATTATACTGACCATTATATTAATATTTTAATAAT
>NC_136738.1:30920100-31047600 GCF_936440315.1 Barbus barbus | reverse complement strand
CAGTCAAGCTCCTAAGCCAGAGTTTAAAAACGCAGCAAAGTAAGTATTCATCTTTAAACTTTGGCTTAGGAGCTTGATTCATATACGTGATTCAGTTCAAGTGTGTTAATGAATTCATTCAAAACTGATTTAGTGCTGTCACCATTCAAAACAAACAAACGTCATGAAAAATGTAACAGAAAAAAAAATATGGGATATGGATTTGTGATAATATGATGAATAATATTAATAACAGCAGAAATTTTGGGGGGGTGAACTATTGTTTTAAGTCATAAACCATAATTATACAACAGGTCGACAGCTGACCATCTGTCAGCATGCAGTGACTCCACAACCAAACATGCTCTGGGTCAAAGAAACACTAATTACTACATGCTCACTCACTCACACACACACACACACACTCTCTCACACACACACTCACAGTTTCATCATGTTTTTGCAGCATTAGCTGCAGGATAACCCCATACTCTGATTGATCAATTAATAGACCTACACAGGCAGACAGCCAGAGAGGGACAGAAAGAATTATGATGTGTTTTATAAACCTGGCAGCACATACTGTATGTCATCCATAAACACATTAATCACGCCATACAGTTGATACTGAATGATTAAATACAAAACCTAATTGCATTTTGTCAAAGCATAAATGTTGGATCTCTATTAATCATAAATAATCTTCCATTAATCAATTTTGTTTTTTAAATGCTCTACATAAAGAAAGTCCAAGAACTGTCCAAATCCCATTTCTTCTTCTGTACCGGCTGTCATTAATAGATGCATTTTGTGGTGGTTTGTTAACAGTATTTTTAATGCAATAACATCAAAATAAAGGTGTCAATCACTCACCGCATCGTATACGGTCACCGTTTTATCAACAGACCTGAAAATAGAGCCAAATAAAATCCATATTTAACATCATGCTGTGTTGTTTGTCACCAGCATCTGAACTCAGACAGATCTTTGTTCCAGCATGTTATGGATTTGAGTGTACTGCTGTATTAAACACTGAGATCAGAATCTGACACCACAGATCCACCTGCTGGTCAAACTGCAAAAATAAAATATACTGTGTAAAATCAAATCAAATAGAAATATTAGATCCTACAAACTTAAACTTAAAAAAAACAAATGCAAATTAGAAATGTTGCCTTGGCTGAAATAAACTGAATAAAATTTTTATGTTCAAGTACTAAAATGACAAAATGTGTTTCATTTTTAAAATAATTTAAAGCTAAATAGAAATATTAAAAGAAAATAATTTAAAAAAATGAAAGTTTTTTTTAAACGTGCTAAAATATTGTCTCTTCACACTGTGCAGAGTAAAACTCAAAAACTCTACTAAACAAAACAGATTTTAAAAAAGTAATCAATATTAAATACAAAAACATGAGCTATATTCACTCTGTTCAGTAAAGTGAGCTAGTATTTGCCAGCAACAGTGATGACAGGAGAGAGTATAGAGCAGTGACATCTCATAACCTGTGCATAAACACACACACACTGGAGCATTGTGGGAAAACATACCCCTTCATTTTGAAGGAAATAAATAGCTGTTTAGTGACTCATGAGTTCTGGTCTAAAACCTAGTGAGCTGCCCAAGATATGCCGTTTTTATATCATAGGAGCAGTGCAAAGGATGTTTTAAAAGGCTATGCTTTTCTTTAAGGCAGCACGTTCCTTCTTGAAAAAGGCAATCCCATAATGCATTGTGACAAAATAGACTCAATGTGCAAAAAGTGAAGCGGGGAAAAATGTTGATTAGAATTGCATGAAATATACGCCATGCAATTCTGGAAAAAACAACAACAAAAAAAACAGTAAATTAATTAAAAACAAATTTCACACAGAAGATCTATATATATCTATATCTATATCTATATCTATATCTATATATCTATATCTATATCTATATCTATATCTCTATATCTCTATATCTCTATATCTATATCTATATCTATATCTATATCTATATCTCTATATCTATATCTATATCTCTATATATATATATATATCTATATATATCTATATATATCTATATATATATATCTATATATATATATATATATCTATATATATCTATATATATCTATATCTATATCTATATCTATATCTATATATATATATATATATATATATATATATATATATATAGTAGCCATCATAAATTTTGAAACTTGAAAAGCTCCAGCAGAAAACATAAGCAAAAGTTTATTATTTTCTAAATTATTTTTTTATTATATAGATTTATTATTTGTTTAAGACTTATATATTTTTCTGAAGAATATACTAACGTAACTAGTTAAACACTAATATTGTTATAATAAAAATATAGATATTTTCAGTTCTGGCACCTAATTTCTTTTCAAAAAAAGGTTTGTTTATTATTGTTATTTTTAATTTTATGATTTCATTTTAATTTTAGTTAAAGTTTTAGTCATTTTGTTGTCTGTTATTTTAATTTTTATACATTTTTGTTTATATTAAATATATTTATATACTGTAGTTGTCATTTATTTCAGTTTTAATTTTTTAGTCCATTAAATTTACTAAATGAAAATAAGAAATGTTAAAAAAAAAAAAATATATATATATATATATATATATATAATATTCTTTTTTTTTTTTCAACATGCTTAAACCATTTTCTTGAGCTCAGAATTCACTTTAGATTTAACTAAATTAAATCAATCACTCAGACAGGCAATATAAAGAACTCTAAAACACAAGCGAGCTGGAATCACTGATAACGTCAGTCACAAAATTAAACATCATGCATATGCTGCCTCCACATACACACAGAGACCAATTTCCTGCGAGACAGTGAGACACAATATCCCAGCAACCCCTGTGATTGACTGCTGCTTATCTGCATGTGCGTAAAACAAAAGTGTGCGTGAAGATTCCCAGCAGGCAGTGCATGCACATGGCAGTCAGACTCGACCGTTGCCACAGTGACAGACAGACAAAGCCCACTCTGACGCCTGCTGCTGAGGATTATGGATTAAATAGCAGGTGTTCAGCAAAACTATTACAGCTAAAACAATCAATCATAACCATTCACTCACAGAACTACTCTCATGACTTCTACTATACATTCACACCTAAATTAGATTTGGTCCAAATACAAAGTCGAAACCATGTCATGTTTGTTTGTATAGATAGATTTGACAGGGGGAAAAAGTTGAAATAAAAATGAACTAAAAAATGAAATAAAAAGCTGCATTTACCTTTTTTTTTAAATGTTATTCTGTGTTGGAAACAAAAAGCCTGAATTGAAAAAAAGAAAGTCAGAAGTTTATATTTCGCAATTCTGACTTTCTATTTCCAAGGGAAAAAACTAATTGTGATATAAAATCAGAGATGCAAGGCAAAAAAATCCAAATTGTGAGATGAAAAGTTGCAAAAAGTTAACTTATGAATAATTTTCTTACTTTTTCTTTAATGCAATATTTAAGACCTAATGTTGGCTTCACTTCTGATCCAATTTCAGTGCAATATTTGATAAATCTCAGTGTGTTCAGTCAGTCCTGCTGGAGAATATTTTCAGCCGTTGATTCCCTCAGTTTAAACTTTTTTTGAGATTGAATGCTGGGTGCAGTGATAGAGACAGAGAGCGCGAGTACCTGCGTTTGCATGCTGGGAAATAATCCATATCCTCAGTCTGTTATCCTGCCCACCAGAGGCCAATCGAAACTTGACTGTCTGGCCATCTGAACACACACACACAGCAGAGTATGACTAATCAAGATTATCATGATGATTGAGTTCCCTGTAAAGATAATTAGAGTATATTCACTCCTGTAACTTAACCTCCCAACAAATGTGAATATAATTACACTTATAAACCGCTCTAAACATTTCCTCCCATAAACTGATCCTGAACAGATGGACGTGAAGAGAAAGACTGTTTTGGACTAGGTCAAAGCATTTCTAGTCTCATTCAATTGTTTAGCCAGACTGTTGTTTATCAGCAAGTTTGCAGTTTATTTTGGCCACTTAAAGAGCGTCCAGACTGGATTTTGAGCTCCATTCACTTTTATTGATCCGAAAGCAAACACGGGGAGTGAAACACAAGCACAGGCCAAGTTTCATATCATTGCTCAAACTCAGGTTGAATTTCGACTACTGATTTTGCAGTGTGTTAATATTCTGAGTTTATCAATATTTGTTAGTTGTGACATTTATATAAAAACAACAACAGTAAAAGCTGAAAAGACTGACACGTAGTTACTTATCAACAGCTGTCTAAAGGGTACCATCAACAAAAACTGATTTTACAATAAAAATAGTTGTCATGTTACACATTCATCTTATCTGATATCTGATTGTATGGCTGTTTGAGAAAAAATATTATTATTATTATTCCTTATAAGTGGTCTTTGTCTGCTTTAAGTAAAGTAACAATATAATCCATTGTAATTTAGGTGGATGCAACATGTTCATTGTGTGTTATAAATCATCATACTCTTAAAAGCTATAACCACAAATAAGTAAATATTATAATACATTAAAACTGTTCTTATGAATATTTATGAGATGATACAAAATAAGTTTTAAAATAATGCATTATGCTTTCATTATAATACCTTAAGAATACGCATATAATGTATTATAAATACAGGCTTCATAGAAAGTGTTACCCTGTTTCAATTACATATGTCTGACATTAAGATTATTAGTTTATGTCAAAACAATCCAAATGCATGGACAATTCAAAATACTCCCTAGGTGTAAAATAAAATAAAAAGAAATAAATTAAGAAATAAAATGGGATTATTTGCAGGGTTATTATACTTAGCTAAAACTAAAATTAAAATTAAAATACTAAATCATTTAAAAATGTGTTACTTGAAATAACACTTGATTTGATTGCACAGATACTATTTAAACTAAACTGATCTAGACAATGACATCTCTGAACTCAATAATGAATTGTGTTTAATCTTTTTATACATTACTGACACTCTATCCTCCAATTTTTGACTGCAGACTGTTGCACCATAATGGATCAATTCAAATTTCAAATAAGAGTATAACAATGGCAAACAAAAAATTATTTGTCTTTATTTTAATGTCAGTTATTAAGCTGCAATATGGACCAGAGTTCATGTTCATAGAAAAACATCAGACTTTCCCACATCACTGCAGATAAATCCCATCAGTCTCCAGCAGAGGGACTAATAATATTCATCTACAGCAGAAGAGAGATGATATGGACTGTGTTACCGTTGCTCATCTGAGGGCAGAATGGCAGCAGTTGACTCCCAGATCATGAGCTTCTCTCTGCCTGCGTCCAGAGATGACGTTCACCCTGACTGGAGCCTGTGATGAACATCTGTCCACACGGGGAGACACAGCAGGCCAGGACGCCGCCCTCACTGACTTCAGCACATCTACAGGTGACACACATCACAGCAGACAAACCCTCAATGCATAAGTGTAGTATTTGTTAAAAAACAATGTAATAAATGAAAGTAAAATAAAATATAAAAATGGACAAGAATAAATAACCACTGAAAGAACCAATAGGGAGACCCATCATAATTGTGTTGCAGGAGTAGATTTAAGAAGAGACAGACTGACAGAAATATAGATGTAAGTGAAGTTACGCCAAGTTATTAAAACAGGTACAAATAAGATCTCATGAATAAAACGCAGCATCAACAGTAGAAACACAACCAGGTTGCTTGAAAACATTTTATTAAATATTCAACACAAACTAGAGAAAAATAAAACTACAAAACAGAAAGCTACACCTTCATTGCAATATCTTCACACAGGAGAATTCAAGTATTCTGACTTTAGTACCATAAAAATCACTGCAGTTCATTACATTATGTAAACTAGATTTCTGTATCGCAACAGCACTTTTGCAAGCACAAAATCTGCTGCCACAACGCAAGAGTGTTTGCTACGCAGTTGCAAAGTCAAAAAAAAAAAATTGATTTCTAGATACGGTTTGGAGGGTTTTTTCATCCGTTTTATTGTTGCACTGTATATGAGTGATAGTGATAATGTAAAAAATCCAGCAAACACTGGATGAATGCTTGTGAATAGATGGATTGAGGTTTGAGAAGTTGTAGAAACGGTGGATTTCTGAAGGCACTGCTGTTTTCAGAAAGTGCCATATTAAAAGATACAACTATTAAAAAGCATAAACGATGCTGGAGTCTTGTGTGCACAGAATACAAGATTCATAACCGATATTAAACATTAATAGTCATGTGTCACGATGGCCTGTTTTGGGAGTTTGTGACTTAAAACATACACATTTACATAAATGCAGCTTTTTAAAATGTAACTATAATGGATCTTCTGTTCTCTAGGAGCTCAGAATTATGTAAACACGCTATTTTTTTTTTTATATCTGATAAAGAAAACATTCATTTAGTTTTGCCTCTTTTTCCATAGAAAGTGAAGACGTGTTTAGTCATAATTAAAAACAAATTAAATACAGTATATTCACTACAATATTAACGTTTATTTAAAAAAAAACAAAAAAAAACAAAAAACATATTTACAACATATTTTTGAAAGCACTGATGTTCTCGCAGTCGTGTCCCTGTACTTGATTTGTTTGAGTGTGTGGTGTGAATGACGCTGGTCTCAATGACTCTCCATCATCTGAACCGGTTTCAGCGAGATCTGACTCAACAGCTCTGTCCATCTCCTCTGGAAAAACAGTCTCATCGCGTGTCCCGCTCGGCCGATGTCGGAATTATCCTCATTGAATTTCTCACAGTTATCAAACACTAGGTTCACGTCAATGATGAAAGTCTCAAGATTCAAGTACCTGCAATGAGAAAAGTCAAAAGCAAACAACACTGGGTATTAAAATTAAACATTCACTATAATTTTGCTGGCAAATAATGAGGTTCACCAGCTAGGTATTATACTGGTGCATATAAATAGTTGATTTAGTGAAAAATAATGCTGAAAACAAGGAAAAAAAACTACAAAAAAACTACTCTTTGGTTAAAATGATCATTCCACTGAAAATAAAAGTAAAAAAATAAATAAAATTATTGAAAGTATTATTATAATCATCATCAATTAATTTATTATCAAAAGCTTGAAATTGTGTTTTTTTAATAAATTACTTAATCTACCTGACTCAAATTAAGTTAAAATAAAATCAAACAAATAAATAAATTTCACCAAAAGGGTAAAAAAAAGTGTTTTTCTTTTTTTTTTTTTTTTTTTATATATAACTTCATCTACTTGACTATAATGACTGTTTGGGTAAAATTATGGTCTACTATAAAACAAAAATAAAAATAAAATATAAAACAATGAAAATATGAAAAAAAAATTTTTTTTTTAAATGATTAGTCTCAATCTACTTGACTACAATGTTTTGTTAAAAAATAAAAAAAAATGATCATCATCATCATCATCTATAAATATAAAATAAAAATGAACATGATCAATAAATAAATCACCGAAAAGGCTTAAATATTGTATTTTTTTTGCTAGGTGTCCAGCCCTACTAATAATGGCAAAAAAAGACTAGTTAATAATGACTAGTTAACTAGTGATGCGCACTGGCTGTTGGTGAGTTTGTCTCTGATGGTAGAGAAGTCCATGGGCTTCTTGATGATCTTGCGGTATCCCGGGACAGATTTGGGGTTGACGGGTGTCAGAAATGGCCCGGCGTCCTGATGGCTTTCCAGCTCAGCCAAGAGTATTCTGAAAAAGACAGATCAGTGACACCTGATTCACACGCAGACTGAAGTAAAACATTCACAAGGTTTTCTCTGGTACAGTACCTGCACAAGGCCAGGTCTTTACTGTGGTCTCTGGCTGTTTTGGGTCTCTTCACACATGCGGGACTCTCCTGCTTTTCCGGGTTAGCAGAAGGACTCTCCTCGGTCTTCCTCTTTTTCATGTCCTTTGACACTTTCCTGGGCGTGCTGTTGGCACTGCTCAAATCCTCCTCGGAGTCTCCGGCCACAGACGGTTTCTTGTGCTGCTTGGCCTCAGCATGTTTCTTCAGGCCTCCGCTTGAGCGATTCAAGGCCTTCTTGGTCTTCAGGGACTGACTGCTCGCCTACACAGAGACAAATGCTTTAGTGAGGAAACTAAATCTCCAAACACAGGGCAAAGACTCTGATCTCTTCATGAAGAACAGACTACTGCAGCTTAGATGTTCATTCAGCAGCATTTATGGGGCCTTAAATGTATATACACATTTATGTGTGCTTGGGAATTGTAATTGGACTGGGAAGGAATAAAATATTTATGGTTTTAAATTGTTAATTGCGAATTATTAAGCCAAATTCCCCAGTAGTTGGTCCTAATACAAAACAAGTACTGTAAACATTATAATTATTATAATTATGTTTTATTATTTATAACAATAAATCATAAGTGCAGTAATAATTTAGAATATTACCACTCAAAACTCTTGACTTCAATAATAATTTTATGATTTATAAAAAAAATAATGATAATGTAGTAAAACGAAATGTATTATATTATAAATGTTTATTATTTAAAAATCTGACCTAATAATAATAATAATAATAATAATAATAATAAAAGTTATAATAAAGTATTCATTTTATTACTACATTGAATCATTATTTACATTTTTATATTATTATTTTATTGTTGTTGACGATAATTTTATTATTTATAAAAATACATTTAGCAATAAAATTTTGAATTGTATTATTATTACTGTGGTTGTCAGTGTCATAGTAGTAGTAGTAATAATGATTTATATAAATAATGATAAGTCTAGTAGTAAAACTTGTAGTAAATAAAAGTAATGAAAAATGTAGTAAAAAGGATTTTATTATAATATTATATTATTAAATGTATTAAAAACGGTGACAATAATAATAAAATTATAATATATTGAAGTCTACATTTTACTACTACATTAATTTATGTTTTTATATTATTAATGTTATTATATTATTGTTGTTGATAATTTTATTATAAAAATATATCAAAAAATGTTTCAAAGACAGTTTGAATTTCTTTGTCATTATTATTGTCGTCAGTGTGCTAAGTAGTAGTAGTAGAAGTAGTAGTAGTAATAATAATAATAATTTTTCTTGCATAGAAAAACTATCATCAATTTCAATGTGTTGTCAGATTTGACAACTGAACAGCAGTTGAACACTTAAAATTCAGCACACAAATCACACGGACTACTTTTATTATACTTGCATGGTGTTTTTGGTCAATATGAACTGACATTTTGTGGAAATATTCTTCTGAAATTTCATGACGACCAAAAAAAAAAAAAACAGCATTCAGGTTTGGAACGACATGATCGAGAGTGTTAATGAACTATTAAAGTGCTCCACCTGGGATATGCAGGCCGGGCAGAACCAGTCTCCGTCTGGTATGGTGGTGATCTTGGGTTTATGGCAGTACGTGTGGCAGCCTCGATCACATCCATCACACAGCAGCAGCAGCTCCTCGTTGTCTCCCTTACAGCAGATCTGACAGTACTGAGCGATAAAACACATCTGGATTACTTCACTTCAACTGCAACTAACCAAGATCTATAAACCACCACACAGATCTGAACTATAACTAACACACATTCAACCTGAAAGCCCTGCAAATCCATTCCCATCAAACTACACGAGCTGTGGACACACAGCACTCACCACTTTCATGATGGACTTCTCCCAAGCGATGGACTTGTGCAGCTGCTGTAGACACAGAGAGAGCTGACTGGCACTGCGCACCTCACTGAGAGCTTTACGCCACTGTCTCAGTCCTGGAGCCAGCTCTTCCTCAGCCCTGCCACAGACAGACAGATAACAGTACTGGGTCCCACATTATATTGTGTCCCTAATACCTGTGTACTTGCATAGTAACTAGATGTGTATGTAGTATGTAACCACAGTGCAAGTACATATTGGTACATAGTATCTACAGCTGTAATATTTCTGTAACTACACACATGTAACAACCCTCAAAATGGTATGTGTAACAGGACATTGATAATTTTTTCACTAAGTACTCATGTAACAGGAATTATATAACTATATTTTGTAACAACAGTATGTATAAGAGTAATTGGAACAATTTGATCCAGGGGGTGGAGATGGGTAGGTTTAGGGATATGTAAAGTGGGAGGAGTTGGATCTGGAGTTGGTGCACCACTGTAATACCAGTGTACTTACATGGTAACTCCTCAGGAACTGTCCACTTAATATAAAGTATAACCTCTTGGACACAAACCACAATTTATATGTAAAGCCTAACTTATGGTAAATCCATAGGAATTGTCTACTTAATAGAAAATAACACTTTCTTTACCAAAAAGTGCTGTTACACATTTGTATATTTGTAGTTACAGAAATATTACAGCTGTAGATACTATGTACCAATGCGTACTTATACTGTGGTTACATACTACATACACATCTGGTTACAATGAAAGTACACAGGTATTAGGGACACAATATAAAGTGGGACCCATTTGATAATTAATAGATATGACCAGGGTCCAAAATTAACTTTTTGTCACTTCTGCCAATTGTGAGAGAATTTAGTACATTTAGGGGTCATAAACATTCTTACTGGACATGAAACTTTTGCATTTGCAATTTTTTCTTAAATAAAAAAAAAATGAATCTGTACATTTGTCCTGAAGACAATGCAATTATTTAGCATTTTTCCTTGCATCAGTGATGGTCAGATACTTTTGAATCCTCCAAACGTTCTTACAAATTTGTAAGTGAATGGCCATTTTTATTCTGATTTGGTGCATGCTAATTTTGGAGCCTGGATATGACCCTATTTCATAAAAACATGACGATCAATAACCCACATTCATGCTGATAGTAACCACAGTGCACAAACTGAATGAGCACAGAGACAGAAATCAGATTCAACAGTGTTTTGCCACTTTCCACAAATAGGGTACAACATTACTGTTTAAATAGCAGTAGGAGGCAGTTTGTTTTTCAAATGTTTTTTTATTTATTTTTTTGTTGCTGAGAGAACTTGCAAGATGTTGGTCTATAAACCCTTCTATTTATTATAATTTATATAACATTTAAATAATTTATACAATATTATCAAATATTATTTATTTAATATTTTATGGGAAATATAATTTGATTAGCAACTCCAAACCAACATTTGGTCACAAAGCTATCTATCCCCTACTGAGTGATGGCTTAATGGCTAAATTTGCAACCTTGTTGTTATTATTCTAGGCTAATTTTTATTATTATTATTATTATTATTATTATTATTATTATTATTATTACTCAGAACTCTGACCTCAGGAGAGTCCCAATTATTATAAATAATTTGAGAACTATTAGATGTTAGTTTGTAAACTTAAGTAATTTTTGTTAAAATAAGTCAATACATAATTATACAGTATATTATAATTATCAATAGCATTATTTTAGGGGGGCCCCCAAATAGTCGACGATTCAATGCTTCGATAGGAGGAGCCTGATTAGACTCCCAATCGAATATTCGCGGGGTGTTACGATCATGCCTTTTTGGATAAATGGGAGTGCTCAAATGTTTGATTTCACATAAAACTACCAGTTTTCTCCCAATAAGTTAATATACAGCCTATTAAAATAATGCTATAAATAACAATCTGAAAAGAAAGAAGCTTCAAATAAATATTTTAAAGTGCTTGAATAAATCCAGCCACCCCTATAGATGCAAGTTTCACTTTCCATAAAATTGTCCCGACAGAGGATTTTGGCGGCAGGGATTTAAATCTTTAACACGACTCAAACTGACACAGGCAGAGTGAAAGGCAGGATTTTTATGATCAGGTAGGGTACAAGTGATTTCAAAACATTTCAGCCAGTTTATACATATATCGTGTAGCCTATCTATTATTTATCTCGTATAAGATGCATTTGGTTGAGTTACGCTGCAGTAAAACACTTCATTGTAGTACTACGGTGATTAGCCTATCTCTCAGCGTGAGCAGGACAAACAATGCAGAATATTAATAACTATGACTGGGACTGTCATATACATAATTATAATGAGAACACTTATAATGAAACGCGCGTTTCTGCACGTTGTTACATGAAGAACGCGTCCACAAAAGTTCATTCAGAGCTGCGCGGACACGTTCATGTTCCTTCGGGGCATTTCGTGCAGAGAGCTTATAAGTTGTTATATTTACGTTATGTTGTATAAATACGAAGCGTACTCTATATGACAAATAAGTTAAATCCCATTGATTAAAAACCTGCTATCAAAAGCTTCATTTTGGTCACCCTCAGTGCGTGCAGCTCAAAACAGAAATGCAGAACATTATTAACAACTGTCATATACATAACGTTATAATGACAGCACTTGTAAAAAATGTTGTGAATTCTTAGGGTTTCGCTGATGTTTAATCATATCTTTTAATCAAAACATAAAACATTATTTACCCCGTTTGTATCTGCGAAGCGCCCGATACACATCTTCCCTGTGTTAAAGTCTGTAATTATGACTGACTTCACTCTTGGTAATGTATTTAGCCCCGCCCCCAAAACATATGATTCGACTCCCAGTCGAATCTCGGCAAGATTCGAAAATTCCGATTCGACTATGAAAATCCTTAGTCGAGGACACCCCTAATTATTATTAATATTTTTTAACAAAATCAATAATTAATAATTGATCATGTAAACTAATAATAATAAACAAATAATTAAATTTGTTATATATAATTGTATTCAATTATTCTAATTAAATCACATTATTATCATTAGATTTTTTAAATTAATAAAAAAGCAGCAACAAGTTATTTACATTGAATAAAATTATTATTATTTATTTATTTAGAAGAATTTCAGGCTCTATTTAGTACCCATTTTGTGGCAGCCTCTTCAAGAAGCAGTTGCTTGTGGAAGGCAGATGACAGGATGCAATGAGGCTGTGGTTATTGTAGATGTAGACAGTGCCTCATGCTAATGCGTCACAAGCCAAAAAGTGAAGCTTGCAGAGTAAATGGGAAACAAGCACCACAGCCATAAACCCACAGATGCACACAGCCAAAGTGAAGCGTGAAGAGCGGCAGACGGGCTTGAGGAGCGTGAGAATCTGGATGACCTACCCGTCACCATCAGCTCTAGCAGGTGATGGCGCAGGGGCCGGTACTGAGACCGTTCCCACGTTATCCAGTCTGATCTGAATGGTGCTGCTTAAAGGGCTCTTCAGGTACCTTCGCTCGATGTTCCTCTCCAGCTCCACCAGACGCGTCACTGCTATATCCAGAGGGTTGTTCGCTCGACGCACGATGCCACTGTCGTTTTTGTCTTTGCAGTTTTGCACGAGAGGTTTGTGCTCGTAATACACCAGGTCTTCACTCTGTGACTGTGGCTTTGGATGCATCCAGCCCTGTCAAACAAACAATGCTTTCATACACTGCAGTTAAAATCAAAGACCGTGTTGAAACATTAATGCTCTTAACCTGGATCTTGATCCTACTTAATCTTACTTGAGCTCCAGCAACTCTATGTCATACTTTTGGGCTTTTTCATGTCAATTTCACGTATTGTTGTCTTTCATTTTAAACCATGCCGCCTAGTGGCATTATTTGGACTTAAAGGGATAGTTCACCCAAAAATGAAAATTTGATGTTTATCTACACCTACATCCAAGATGAACATCACAACAGCCGACGCGTCAATGTGCTCTGGCATAGTTAGACGCATGCACGGATGTATATGAACGACAGATCGCTTCCTGCGCATGCGTCTATGCCAGAGAATGTTGACGCATCACGCGCCGGATGTTGTGAATGCGCTCAGGACAGTTGGACATTGCGGTGGATCAGACGTAAAAATATTATTATATAAATACTGTTCGGCTTCTTGCACAGACCGATTGTTTCGTCTCAGACCTCAATATATCGTCACGAGCCGCAGGGTTTAATTTGGTTTTGTCCGTTTTGTTTTACGCTCAAAGCCGTGGGCCCCTTTGACTGCCATTATATGACTGACTGCAACGGTTTAAGTTAAAAATCTTTGTTCTACTGAAGAAACAAAGTCACCTACATCTTGGATGCCCTGGGGGTATGCAGATAAACAAAGTTTTCATTTTTGGGTGAACTATCCCTTTAATGTTGATGTTGCTAAAAGGCTTATACTAAGAAACTGGAAAAAGCCTTTCCTCCCAACTACTCTCTTTGGATGCATGACATGTTACAGTTAATTCAAACAGGAAAAAAAAAAAAAAAAGGTTTCACAAATGCTTGGTAATGCAGAAAAGTGTTCTAGTATTTGGCAACCCTTTCTACGATACTTCTATGAAATTTTATTTTACTCCCAGCTGGTTGTGATTCCATAAAGCTTTTTTCGTAGAGTAATAAAGAAAAATTAAATAATTAAAAAGATCAAATATAACTCATAATGATTTGTTTATTATTCTTAGTAGTTATTAAATACATTTTTTAATATTTTGCATGCACACACACACACACACACACACGTATAATATAAAAAACATGCGTTAAAATTAAATAATAGAATTATCAATAATATTATTCATAATATTAGCAACTATTATTATATATTCCTTTTTTTTTATCTGTCTTGCATCAATAATTTTTTTTAATTAGTGTTAGAAGGGTAAACTAAAACATGAATGCTCATATAGGCACAGACAAGAAAAGAAGGTTATGTATAATAATGTTTATTAAAATCCAGATTTCCTACCTTAACCTGCAGACTGGCTGAGGTGACTTTGTGTTCCAGTTCTTCCACCTGTTGCAGGACACCGATGTCCATGTCCATGGCCTGTTCTTCCACACACCAGCTCTGGACGGTGTCCTCAGAGACCTGATTCTCCTCCAGCTCAGAGACATCGATCACAGCCACTGGACATAGAGCGCAGACTAAGAGCGCTGTCCTCGAAGTGTTTCAAACAGTGTTTAAAGAGACACAACGAGCACCTACCATCTCTGGTCCTGCTGCAGACCTGCCCGATGTAAACCATGTGTTTCTGCAGCTGTTTCTGAAGCTGTTTCTCTCGGATCCCACGGGAATGGCACGCTTTCTCTATGGATCGTAACTCCTCAACATCAGTCACCTTCCACCAGCCAGTCAACATCTCTACAATACAAAAACACAAGTTTGTTGGGCCAGGTTCGAAAATATACATCTACATATTTTTAATTGACAATCTCCATAATCTATTGAAAAATTAGAGTAATCATAATTTCAATTAAACAGTCACTGGAATAAAAAAGTAGATTTAAAATATTTAATGTAATAAATAAAGTACAGTAAAATCTAACCTTTTTTATTGACACATTTTAGATTTATATCTATAAGATATAACATTTTATATAATTTTTTTAAATTTAAATATTAACTCATACATTATTATTATTATTATTATTATTATTATTATTATTATTATTATATATTAATTTATAATATGCTACCATTCAAAAGTTTGGAGTCAGAAATTAGAAATTAATAATTCTATTCAGCAAGGATGCATTAAATTGACAATTCACAAATTCACAAGTGACAGTAAAGACATTTATAATGTTACAGAAGATTTATATTTCAAATAAATGCTGTTCTTTTGAATTTTCTATTCATTAAGGAATCCTGAAAATAAAAATGTATCAAGGTGTCCACAAAAATATTAAGCAGCAAAAACTGTTTTCATAATAATAATTCTGAAGGATCATGTGACACTGAAGACTGGAGTAATGATGTCAGAAAATTCAGCTTTGATCACAGCAATAAATTATTAATTATTTTAAGTATTAATATTTCACAATATGACTGCATTTTATTATGCATTTGGTCAAATAAATGCAGCCTTGGTGAGCAGAAGAGATTCCTTTCAAAAACATATATAATACAGTTATATTTACAATATTCAATATATTTTTCATAAAACTTTTAATATGAAAATGCCACACTGAGTCTTTAAACATGAAGATATTCATGAAAATGAATCCTTGAATCAAAACTTTGAACTGATTTAAAAAAAAAAAAAAAATGAATCGGATGGCTGTACTAAAAAATATTCAAGACAAAACTCTTAGCACTCTCATGAAGTTGTCTCAGCCTTACCTTCAGAAATAGGTTGAGGTGATGGGTAATCCTGGTTTTTGGGCACCTCGATGACCGGTGAAGGTGTGGAGATGGGTTTCTCTGCTGAAGACTCTGGAGAATCACTCTTACAGACGTTCAGGTGTCTACTGCTCTCTGAGGATGGGTGAATGCCTCTGAGAATCTGAGCCATGGAAACACCAGAGAACAGCATGTTTGGACTCAAATTTCCATTGGACCAAGCACAGAAGGGCAGATCAATAATGGGCACACCGGACTTCAACTGCAAACACAGAGGAGCTGTTATAGTCAAAGAACACAACACACATAAAACGAACAAATGGTCTACACAAGGGTTTCCCAAACGGGGTGCATAAGTTGATGAAAAGTTTATAAATCAAACCAAATGTCAAATTAAAATAAATAAATGTGGGTGCACGATTAATTGAAATAAACTGAAATTGCAATATAGCCAAGTATGACTCTCAAATGTGCACTAGGTTCACTTTATTTACATGTTTGCATAATTTCCAACATTTTTGTGAAATCACATTTAATATTACATGAAATTAAAATAAATTATATTTTATACAGTACAAATGTTAGAGAATATTATATATATTATATATAAATTATAATGATTAATATTTTACAGAACAAGTGCAATTTACAACAGTAATATATTTATATAATTCATTACCCATTCATTTTCATAATTAAGAGCTAAAACAACAACAAGCCCTTTATAGTGCCGCCCTATAAATACATTTTTAATAAAAGCAATAAAAAATAAATAAAAAACGTCATCTCTGAAATAATATATAAAAATAAATTGCAATTTACAATACATTTATAAACTGTTATTTTATTAATTATAAGTATTTATAATTATTTTTATATAATATAATTATTTTTGTATAGTTAAAACAAGATATAAAAAAATAAAAAATAAAAATAAAATAATAATAATAATAATAATAATAATAATAATAATAATAATAATAATAATAATAATAATAATAATAATAAAGCCCTATATAGGTGTACTAAAAACACTTGCTAAAATATTTAATATTTTATCTGACCAGTAACCAAAATCAGAGAACCATGGAAATGCAAATGTGATGTTAAATTATGGAATATATACATAAAATCTCAGGAGGATTTTAAACATTTTACGTTTGACAAAACAAACAAAAAAATCCCTGGTCTACACGATCATACCTGCAGTGCTGCTAATGAAACGTTATTGATCCGCGCAGCGCTGTAGGGGCCGGCAGAGACCGCTGTGGTTTGTGGTGAGGAAGATGATGCTGAACGTGGACCTTCAGTCAGAGACAAGACGTCACATGGAGAGCGAGGCAGCAGACTGAACCAGTGAGCGTTTCTCTCCGTCAGAACCTTATAAAGCTGGTCGTTACGGATCTGCTGTTGGGCGTTAGTGAGGTAGGTGTTGTTGAGGAGACAAGAATCATTGAGATCAGGTTTAACTTCATGATTCTGGGTTCTGGGTAATATAGTCTTCTGCTTTGGCCTGCTGTATTGGTGATAAGAGACCTCAGAAGACATCTTAGCCACTTCCAACAGCTTGCTGAGCTTGGAGAAAGAGTCTGGTTTCTGCAAGAAGAGGTTGAGAGAATCTACATCCTGCAGAGGTTCGTGTTTCATTTCAGCGGTGCCGTATTTTTCATCAGGTTCCTCTGCCGGCTCCTCTTTGAAATGGACGAGGCGAGCGTTCTTCATCCTCTCACGCTCTCTCTGCAATTCCTCTGGACCTAAAGGAGCACAAGATATCATCATCATTATCATCACCAGCACATTTATACCATGGTTTGTTTCAATAAAATAACCGACCATGTTAAAAAAAAAAAGTCAAGTAGTAGTTATGGTCATATTCCCTGAAAATTAAAAGGAAATACTACAAATGTGTTATATATTCCTTAAATAGTTTAGATTTTTCTTATATACCATAATTTTACTTGTATATTATTTATTTATTTATTTATTTATTTATATATATATATATATATATATATATATATATGTATATGTATATATATAAACTACCAGTAAAAAGTTTGGAATAATTAGGCTTTTTATTTTTTTTTTTTGAAAAAAAAGTCTCTTCTGCACACCAAGACTGCATTTATTTGATCCAAAACACAGTACAAAAAAAAAAAAAAAAAAAAAAAAAAAAGTAATATTGTGTAATATTACAATTTAAAAGAAAGTTCTCTTATTTGAATATACTTTAAAATGTAATACAGTTTACAGCTAAATTTATTCATTTAGCTGTAAAATGTCAGCTAAATGAATAAATGTTTTTTTTAGTATAACATTTTTTTACGATTTTAAATTAATTTTTATATTTTATATTTCCCTTTTGTTAATGGAAGCTTATATTTAGTTTATATCTATAACTTGCAGTTGCGAGTTATGAAGTTAGAATTGCACGATATAAACTCGCAATTCTGAGAAATAAAGTCAAAGAAAAAAGGCAGAATTGCGAGATGCAAAACTTGCAATTGTGAGAAGTCAGAAGGTTACCTTATTTAATTTTTTTATTCAGTAGCAAATACAGGGTTCCATGCAAGACTCTAAAATGATGGCTTGACAGTCTTGTTTGAAAGCTTACATTTTTTAAAAAAGTCTTTAGTTATGGCCAATTCAACTAGATTTTGAGTGAGTAAATCATGAAAGAATTTCATTCTCAGCTATTGCTTTAACTCTGTAACAGTTTTTCTGTTAAAAACATCCAACCCGGTTTCTGTCGTATCCTGTAATCTTGACAGATCCTTCCTTCAGAAGATGCTTTTGTCTTCACATTATGATCTTATTCAGTCTCATTCTCTCACCCTCTCCGCTCTCCAGTCCCTCCACAAAGATCCCACCACACTGTGGCAGAACCCAGTAGCGTCGTTTATAACGGTCCTGACCGAACATCACAGAGCGCAGGGAATGAGAGGCCTCGAACAGCTTCCGACGGATCTGAGTCTGTTGCTGGAAGAGAATCAATAAGACAGATGTATTCTACTTTATCTTTCTTTATTACAAATATTTGGAAATATGCAAGTCATGAACGTGTCATATTTCCACACATTCAGCAGAATACATTCAGTTAAAGCAAGCGTTTTCCTCCTGGGAGCCAGCTATTCATTTTTGTCCTCTATAGAGGACGTTTGTTCTTAATGCATTTAATGAGATTTTGCCTGTGGTGCCTTGCCTTCATTTTCTTAACTGATTCCTGATGTCCTCTACAGATGACACACAATAACAAGATTTTTGATCTATATCTCTTATGCATTGGTTGGTTGTGCATTTTAGGCTGATGTAAAAACATACAGTCACCAAGAAAAGGACTGACTGTTAGATTTATTTATATACAGACCTTTATCTAAATTATATTTATATCATTCTATGCAAGTATTCTGCTATACTGTTATAAAGATCTCATCGATTTAAGTTACAAGCATATTTGGGTCTCTCAATAAAACTGAGCTGTTTTTTTTCTCCATATTCTCCATATTACATCCTATATGAGCCACAAAAGCCTGATGTGTCAAATATGATACTTACAAAAACATGTTGTAAGATGCAAAATCTAATGTTCATTTACCTTGCTGAGCTTCTCAATCTGTCTCTCCAGCTCCTCAGTGCTTGTGATTTGATCACCTTCATCCTGCAAAACAAGACCAAGAACAGCTGACATGCTGCTAAAACGTCATGACTAGTTCAATTTTCTTTTGAGAAAAACAACTTTTAGAGCTCAAAACCTCCTTCTCAGTACAAAAAAGAGAGCATTACTGAAACTAAATAACTGAAAATCTTAATGTCAGATGAATACATTTTGAACACAGATTACATACATTAGAGTCATTCCGTGTCAAATCAATCAAATTTCAGAAACTTCCCCAGCTAAGATTTTTGATTTTGTTTCCATTTTCTCTGAAGAAAAATAAACAGATCGGTATTACCTATTTGCAAAGTGACCACATTTGGGTTTTTGGCCATTGAAAATGGGTTAAAATTCTACAATATGTACACAAAGCCACATCAAAATCTCCATATCTCTATAATTAACCATGCAGGCCCATAACAATGTCAAGATTAATTTGTCAAGAATCAAAATCTAATATCTAATTAATACTTTTTGAGTTAAAGACATGCTTAAAAGAGCTTTTTCCAATTTTTTGACTATCACCATTGGTATTTATTGCAACAAGTATCACTAAAGTCAACAGTTTACTAGCAGACCTACCAATCTCTGTGTAAAAATAACATGTATAAATAATGATGCTGAGTGGCATCTTTATAATAATGTAATTTCTTTCCACCCTGCAATTTGGCTCCAAATTTCAGGTGCCAATTGCAATTTTATCCCCCTCTTCAAAATAGTGGATTACTCCGTAAACAATAATCCATGGCATTTAATATTTTGGCTTTCTTCTTCATTTCTATATTTTTTCATCAAAGAAAAAAAAATGCACTCTACCTCATCTTCACATGCCTCTGCTTTTTTCCCTTTCTTCCCACCAAAATCATCTTCATCCTCCTCCTCCTCTCCCTGTTCATCGCTGTCATCATCTTCATCACTCTCCCCTCCTTTGCGTTTTCGGCTGTTCGCAGGCGTACTGGTGGACTGACCCTCCTCTCCTCCAACGCTGCTCTCTCGCTTTCCTGTTCTTTTAGCATAGATGCTTCTCAGTCTGAAAATTAATAACAGCCAAAAAAACGATGCATTACAATCTTGCTGAACAGAACATCATAATTAAATTATAACTAGATCTGCATATTCTGAAGGAAATCACGGTGCAAAGGCAGCGAAATATTGTTAAATACTGAAATGCAAGGTGAATGAAATTGCACTAGTGTTTCTTTATATTTGTCATATTCAAAATAGTGAACTGTGTATTATGGACCGCAGGAGGACTAGTGACCACTATGTGAAATTTGATTTGTGTTTTGCATTATATAAGATCATTAAGTAAATACTGTATGTGTGTTTATGTGATGTGTAAACAAATGTCTTACTTCCGTAGATTCCCCTCGATCACCCATTTGTCTCGTCGCAGGTTATTCATATTGTCAATGTTTTTGTCGATCTCACTGTGCAAAGACAACAAAGAAAATGTAAATCTTGTGCATGAAACACACTGAAATTTCTAAGCACCTTGGGTGGTAGGACTAAAATCTTGCGTTAAATGCAATGCATATGTATGCATGCACACACGCAAGTATAAGTTTTCCCAGTAAAATATGATATTTTATTATAATATTAAAAAAACCTATCGTGTGATACATGTGTGTGATACATATTTTTTTATATTAAAATAAAATGATATCATTTATATTTATTACTGGAAAAATATTAAGTAAAAAATGGTTGTTACAATACAATAACCATTTTTTCCTTAGTATTTTCCAGTAAAACAGTGTGTGTGTGTGTATATGTATATTTCAGACAAGTGTTTTCTGTTCAACTCCCTTTGGCATTTACTTTTTTGCAGATCAATTACATTTCACAAATAGCTATATTACACAGTAAATGAAAGGCAAAATAAAAATGGCATAAAAAGTGCCCTTAAAGTATATATATTTCTGCCATTGCACAATTTATATGGACATTCTGCCTGGTCCATTCTCTAGTGCAGCATCAGTTTTCCACTCCACTTCCACCGTAAGCATGCAGAGCTAATGAAGTGAGATGAGCGCACCTGACCACACTCTTGCTGCAGGACAGCTCATTGACCAGGAAGGCCAGTATGGAGGCTTTCTGAGACGGCGTGTGGGCCTGGAAAGCTTTGGTCTTCAAGCTTTCAGCCAGCGGCGCCAGTTCAGTCTGTCCACAGTGAGCTTCCATAAAGATCTGCAGCACCTCGGACACATTGTCCCTGTTCAGGCCGATGTTAGTCACATGGTCTCCCAGAGCAGTCTTTGCCTGTAGTGTTCAAAACATCCAAACAAAAGAACAGAGCGACGCAATGAGGAATTGAATGTGACAAAGGCAGCAAGTTAATATGTTCAAAGAGAACTGAATAATCATGATAATCGAAAGGCACGGTTAAATAGTTTCATTTAGGAGTTTCTTAAGGCGGGCAAGAGGCTTTTTATTAAGACTGTGAATGCATGTAAGATTAGTGCAGAGAATCTGCTGAGGGGCTGAACTGAATTCTTGCTCTTTATTGGAGGTATTCAGCTTGAAGAAGAGCAGCAGGTATGGAGCATGAGAGAACACTAAGATCAGACAGAATCTACAGATTTTTACACATATTCGGTGCTGATTTTAGGACATTTAAATGACAATCGGTTTGTTTGTTCCTCTGCTTTTCGTGTCTTCAGGCATGTTTACACGACTCTGTCAGTACTACTACTGGCGTAGCTAGCTAGTTTTATGAGATTAACTGAAATAAGTGAAAAAAGTATGATGTTTTACAAATAAACTATCAATATTTAATATAAATAAGACACAAAGAGACCAGTTACCGTGTTTGGGTAAGAAACAGCTTCACAAACAGTCTTTTCAACTACACAGTATTCATATCACAGAAATACTGGGATTGAAGTTAAGGCCTTTTTACACTGAACGCAAAAATTTGGCGCGATGAGGCTTTTGAATCAAAACAATAGATCCCTATGGGGCTATTCACACCAAGCGCGAGCATTCGTGGCGTGAAAAAGCAAGGATTTATAGTTCAAATATAAACATTGATGTCCGGTGGCAATCAAAATAGAGCAAATCCCCTTTAGTAACTGGTGTTTAAAAGTGGTGAAAAGCGAGAGAAAAATATATTTGTCTCCGAATCATTAATTCAAGAGATTTGTTCAATAACGCCGATTCATCCAGAAATGAAACAAGTGAAGCATTTTTGAGTGAGCCATCGAATCATTCATTCAAACCACTTTTTCATAATATTATGTATTAATATACATATATTAAAATGTTTAATTCATTCAAATTAAACTTTTAAATAGACTGCAGCAATAACATTTTGTCGCACATTATTTTGTTCAGTTCAGAATCATGGGAGAATCGTGATCTCTATTTGAGACAAAAAAAAATCGTGTTTCTCAATTTATCCAGAATCGTTGGTTGGTGAGAGCCCAGTAGGAAATCATTTGACAGCATCCAGTAGTCTCATACCACTGAAGTGAATGTTCAAATTATCAGGGTCTCACCCTGTGTCCTGCAGGGAGTCCTGGGTCACAAACAGCAGCAGACAGCATGCGCACCAGCAGGTCCTGGATGAAGCCCATGCTGTCGCCCACGTTCAGCAGCCCTGCCTGCAACACGCCGAGTGACGGCACGTCAGCGTTAAGATCAAACCCCAGGACCTTTCCAAAACAGCGCAGGAACTGCATGACCATAAGACAGTCTGAGAAACATCCTCCGGGCAACAGCAGACCCGCTATCCGTGACAGCGCTGGCAGAGGCTGCACATAGAGAGAAACACACTTACACACTGAATTCATTCAAGAATAGCAGTTTACTATCGGATGGTTATGTGGCTATTATATGTATGTGGATGCTACGGTGTTCTGGATGGTTGCTACTACACATGTGCCGGTATTCGCTAATACAATATATCACGATAATGAACATGCATGATATTGTTATCGTGGGGACTTCAAAATACAGAGAATAATTACAAATTATTCAGAATTTTGAATGCATTTTTAAGAATACTTTTCCCATCAACTGGTCACAATGCACAACACTGCTGTATGCTGCACTTTTTTGCAACTAAATTTCAATATCGTGATAATACCGTATACCGTGATAAAAGCATTAGCAATTAATCGCAACATGAAAATTTGATACCGGCATATCCCTAGCTGCTACTTTGTCTAGGTGGTTCTTATGTTGCTAGGCGGGTGATTTTTGGGATATTTGATTGTCATATACACTGCCGGTCAAAAGTTTGGGATAATTAAGATTTTTTAAATGTTTTTAAAGGGGGTCATATGATGTTTTCCTTTCTCTTTAGTGTTACAAGCTGTTTGTGCATAGATAAGATCCCTGAAGTTACAAAGAATAAAGTGTCAAAACCAATGAGATATTCTTTATAAAAGTCAAGGCTCTGCCACGCCCCCCTAAAATGGCTCATGCAAACACACCCCACGTCTACGTCACTTGGGCAGTGTTTTGCAAATTTCCCCACACAATGTATACGCAAAGAAAGGTGGCAGAACTATTATTCTCGCTGTAGTATTGTTGCTGCTGCCGGCGCCATGTCCTGGAGACGCTGTTTCATTATGATTCGTTGTGAAAGCGAAAGTACTTCGTTTGGGCTTCCAAAAGAGGACACAACTAGAAATCAGTGGTTAGGTTGCATTTACAACACTGTTCAACACAAATATTCAAGTGTGCAGTGCACTTTACGGAGGACTATTTCCTGAAGCTGGAAGAGTAGCCTACAATGCTGGCTTGCACAAAGGCGGTTTCTATAAAGTGGGGCAATTCCAACTTTGCAAGGACAGAAGTATGATTTTTTATTTAAAGAATTTGCCACCAACTATTCAAACGCGAGTTTTGAGCTGTGTAGAGTAACTCTTTGTCGTTTCTCCGATCACAAATGCAGACATGGTTTACAATGTAAAAAGACAGTATAAGTCCTTATGAGTAATTATGGCCCCACTGGATGCAACAAATGCCTCTTTTATAATGGGTTTTATTGTTTGTGTCGTCGCGCCAGGACACTGCAAAGGAATCACAATATGGTGAGGGGCGTAACATTTCCGTCACACGCTTAAGGTATTCGGCCAATCACAGCACGCCTCGCTTCTCAGAACGATGAGCTTTGTAGAAATCGGTGCGATTCAGAAAGGTGGAGCATAGAGGAGCAACAATAATATACAGTATGTGAAAAATAATGTGTTTTTTGAACCTCAAACCGCATAAACACATCGTATTACACCAAACACACAAAATAATGTTCTTTTTAACAACGTCATATGACCCCTTTAAAAAAAGTCTCTATTGCTCACCGAGGCTGCGTTTATTTGATTGAAATTACAGCAAAAATTGCGAAATATTAAAATTTAAAAACTGTTTTCTGTGTGAATACATTTTAAAATATAATTTATTTCTGTGATGCAAAGCTGAATTTTCAGCATTATCAATCCAGTCTTCAGTGTCACATGATCTTCAGAAATCAATCTATAATGCTGATTGAATTTGATATTTGAATTGATTAATTATTATTGGTGCAAAATTACTGATAATGGTTATTATTATCAATGTTGAAAACCTTTTTGCTGCTTAAAATAGAAATCTTTTGTAACATTATAAATGTCTTTACTGTCACTTTTGATTAACTTAATACATCCTTGATGAACAAAAGTACTAAGTTCTGTTGAAATAAAAAGGTATCACGATTTCCACAAAAATATGAAGCAGCACAACTGTTTTCAACACCGATAACAGTCAGAAATATTTCTTGAGCAGCAAATCAGCATATTAGAATGATCATGTGACACTGAAGACTGGAGTAATGATGCTGAAAATTCAGCTTTGATCATAGGAATAAATTACATTTTAAAATATTCACATAGAAAACAGTTATTTTAAAATTTCACAATTTTACAGTTTTACAGAATTTTAGCAAATAAATGCAGCAAATTAAAAAAAAACATTTGGTTGGTAGTATACAGGAAAACCCCAAGTCAGATTGATTAGAAAATTTAGCAATTTCGTTTGGTGCCACTAATTGCGCAGAATCTTTATATTTGGTTCTGTGTAAAAAGGATTCAGTGGCTGCTGTGTTCACCTTGTGGTCTGACAGACACATGTCTTCATTGGGTTTGTTCAGCTCTTTGACCATCTCCAGCTCTAGCCGTCTGAGCTCCAGCTTGCGCTCCTTGTTCAGTCGTTTCTCATCTCGTTTCTCCTGTTTCAGTCGCTCTTTCTCCTGCAGAAACATTTAAGAAGATTTGCCAAACCTTGTGTGCCAATAAGACTGATCTACTCATTCATTGTCTTCCTCTGATCCTTCATCCATTCAGTCATAGAGACTGACACAGTAAAGGAGAGATGAGGAGATGGAGAATAAGAGGAGATGAAAGGAAGAAAAGAGAACGATGAAATGATAAAAGGCGCTGTATAAGACCTCAGCTTTCTTCCTGGCCTCTATCGCCTTCATCAACATCACATGCTGCCGACGTCTCTCCCGCTCCTACAACAACAAACATCTGACATCAGAGACAGAACAGAGAGAATGAAAGAAACAATACTACACAGGAAAGAACAAAAGAACACAAAAAAGAGAACAAATTAGCAAATTAAATTACAAAAAAAAAAAAAAAAAAAAAAAAAAAAAAAAAGTTGAGAACAAAATAAAACAGAAAAGAGAAAGCAAATACAAGAAAGAGAGAATTTAAAATATGAAAGTGAACAAAATACAATAAATAAAAAGACAAAAAACAAAACGATTAAAAACATTAAACAATGAAAGAGAAGCAAAAGAATGAAGAAAAAGAAAACAAAAATTAAAGAATAAATGAAAGAAATTGAAACAAGCCAAAACAAATAGGAAAAAAAGCAAATAAAAAAAACCAAAAAAAATAAAAGAATGAATGCAAAAAAAGAAAACACAAGAAAAAAAGAATGAAAGAATAAACGAATTAAGCAAAAAATTAGCAAAACATCAAAAGAAACTAAATGATGAAAGAACAAAGAATGAAAAAGCAAATGAGAATCAAACTAAATTTTAGACAAAAAAAGAACGAACAAAAACTAAAATAACATGCATTGTATACTGCAAAATGACAAAACTGCAGAAGCATGAAGATTTAGTGAAGCTTCAGCAGGTTAAGAGCTGAGAGTCTGCAGAACTACAACAGATCTGTTAACCAGCACGACTCAGTCCTCCGCTTCCTAAACATCTGGATGAAGAGTTATTCCAGGGGTTACATATCAAGCTTTCAGGTTTCTACGGGTCTTTAGTGCAGGACAGACAGGAGGAGACGAGGGAGACATGGACGAGTCCACAGAAATCTCTAAACTTCTTCAGTATAACAATATTTAAACATGATGCAAGAAACAACAGACTTTAAAACAAACAATGATCCAATTGGAAAACGGTTTCAGCTGCTGGAAAGCTTTGTAGGAAATTATTTTTTTGCCGGTTTTAAATCTAAAACAAGATGTTCACTTCAGGGGCTGGATGTTCTCAAAGATCACAAACACTAGAAGCCACGCAAATGAAAAACAGGCAAGAATCAGAATGAATGGGTGAGATATTGCATTGAAGGCTTGATGATATGAACCTGCGTGGACACAATCAAGTTTCCACCAACACAGATGGAAATATTGTGACTGATATCTGTTAACAGATTCTAGCTCTGTTCCAAAACAGTGAGCTGCCTTTTAAGGGTGCACCCTAAATTAAATTAAACCCTCTACATGGCAATCAAGTCCTTCATACAAGTCCTGCATGTCAATAAACAAGTGGCTCTCTAATTTGCTTATAAAATATCAATAAAAACGCATATCAGGTAAAATTAATTGATCTGAACTTCATAATTAAAAAAAAAAACGTTTCCGTACGGTATGCAGTCTTGTTAATGTTAACCACACACACACACGTTGGTTTTTGTGGTTTATGGGGACTCTCCATAGGCGTAATGGTTTTTATACTGAACAAACTGTGTGTGCTATTGTCCTACACCAACCCTACACCTAAACTTAGCCCTCACAGGAGACTTTGTGCATTTTTAGATTTTCAAAAAAACACCATTTAGTATGTTTTTTAAGCCTTTTGAATTACGGGGACATAGGCAGTGTCCTCATAAACCACCTTCATATTGTAATACCTCTGTCATACCCATGGCATTATACACAGTTGTGTCCTCATAAACCACATAAACATGCACACACACACACACAAAAACTTAAACGAAAATTAGAAGTTGGAGTACTAAGAATTTTGAAACTGAAATATTAAAACAAAGACAAATTAATATTTAAAAAAAAAAGACAAATTCACATACAATTACTAAAAATAAAACTGGAAATATAAAAATAAAAGCCAAAATATCGATAAATACTAAAGTCGCATATAAATTATACTAAAACAACACTTATAATTTACTATAATTTCTCTCATTTTGTCTGCCATCTTTGATGGATTTTTCAATGCATTCTTAGAACTTGGCCAGTAGATATCTTAAAAGGATTATATTTTTCAGGACTGTCTCTATGATGCCTAAAAATGTTTCCCACATAGGAAGCTCACTAGGTTTCAGAAAAGAGCCCATTTCTGTCTCCTTCGGCAGGCAGATGAACGCAGATGCAGGGTGTCATGCAGGAGAAATGCGAGCGCGGTCAAAGCAGTCAGAGCAAAACATCCAAATAACAAGCATTGTGTGTTAGATGTACAAAAGTAAACATACCCATACCATATCTAGTCTATGTCTCTCCAACTCCTGCCAGAGAGAGTTGGCAAAGGCAAGAACAAAAATGAGTAAATAAATCAATGCATACAACCTTGTTGAGCAACTACCCAGTAGATGATTACCCAGGATACATTTAGAGGAATAGCTGAGCCCAAAAAAAAGAATTCTTACAATAACGACGACAGAATTCATTTTTTGGCTAAACTATTTCTTTGAAGTAATCACATAAAAGAATAAAAGCAGCAGAGATCTGACGCATTATTCAGTGAAATACTGTTTGTGAAGGAGATTTGAAGGTGTCTGCTCATACCTGGTGCTTCATTATGATGGCCTGCTGTCTGCGCAGCTCCTTCTCCTCCAGAAAAAGATAAAAATAAATTAAAACCTGCAAATATTCCCTTCTTTCCATTACTGAGATGGGAAAGAGAAAGATGCAGATGGAGGGATGTCATAACCAGATAGGATTTTCTCCATTTATTCCTGCGGTATATTGAAATGCCTGGGTTTTGATTGACAGGCGTATAGTCGAGGGGCACCAGAGTGTTAATGTAAAATGAGAAATCGAGTACAGCTGCCGTCTCAGGTCTCACTCAATCTCACAGAAAAATGGTTATAAAAATGTGCACTAGTCCAGTTTCAGATTTTCTTTTTTTTATTAGGGCATATTTTTTGCATCCTATAGTGTTTCTAACCATATAAAACGCACAATGTGTCATCAAATATTTCACCTGAATCATTTACCATGAATAATAGCTCAATTGTAACAATTATTGCTGTAATCTTTCAATTTAAATCACTCACATGGTGTATTTCTGTCCCAATGTCTGACTTTACTCTTAGTGGGTTCACTGTTTTTAAGAAACATGTAATATATAGCAAGAAGAGACAGTGAATCAGACATTGAGATCAACTGCTCAGAGTAAATAATTCAGTAAAAAAACAAAAAAAAACAAACCTTTATTCGTTTTTCAGCTTCTAGTATTTTGGCATTCGCAGCCTCTTCTTTCTTTTTTCTTTTAGCCTGTTGGCACAAACATATTTGACAGATAAATTAATACATTATTATAACATAAAATATTTGACGCTAGTTATTTAACTTGACCAGTAAATATTTGAATGCTTAGTACAGTATGAATTAAAGATGTGATAAATGTATATCTCTTCAGATGTGATAAACTATTTGATGGATGTTCCATACTTATTTTATTATTACAAGGGGTTGATTTTTTTCCCCCCAAGTAGAGGAAACATCATTCAAAGCAAACAGACATTGTAAAGAAGCAGATTTAAAATGTTTAATATAAGATGTAATATACAATAAAAAAAAGAAAAAAAAAGCAGGGTTGATTAAGTAATCGTGTCAATTTGAAATATGGTCATAATGCTGTTTGTCATTACATGTTAAAGATTAATATGGACACTTAAACAGGGATATTTGTTCAATTTCAGAGCGATTGCCTGTGACTGAAGACAAAACTGCATCATTCCATCATTCCAGGAGTGACATGAGTGTCTTTCGAGTCAGACACGCTTCTTTTTTAATTAATGCTATTTTCCACACTTTAAAATAATAGTAAAGTCATCAAAACTAACTTGTAATATTTTCAAACTGATTTATACAAAAAAAATTCCCACACTTCAAAAATAATAGTAAGGGTCTTATTAAAAGTCGGCAGCTTTTCCATCACTTTCTGCTTCATTTAAAATATTTTCTTAAATTAACCCTCGTGCGACCTTTTGGACATCGTCCTTCCCAAAAAAAGTTGTTTTTTGGATCATTTTGCCTGTGTTATTGGCAGCTGCATAAATTGTGGCACAGCTGTGTATTTTTATTGGAATTTTACCATTTCACTCCCATTTCCTTTAATAAATGTGTTTTACACTAGGTACAAAAAAAAAAAGTTCCTCTCAGGACCTTTTGGGCAAAAATGGCCCCATTGAAACCCATTAAAACTGCTATTTTTAATCGCAGTGCCGTTTAACTGTAAAATTATGCAATTTTGGTTAATATGCTTTCATTCAGTTCAAAATGTAATTTTTCTATTTACCAGATGGTGCCGGTTTTTCAGGTTTGGTCTATAAAGCACGTGACAAAAGTGATGCGAGACACTATGATCCAAATGCGCAACTTTTGTTAATAAAAGTTTCATTTATTCGTTTAATATAAGCAAGTTTGTCTTTATTGTAAATAATAAATACAACAATGAACCACAACGCATTTGTTTCAAAAGAGAGAAAAGACCTTATACAATGCAAGTAGGCTATATCGGTCTTATTCATTTAAAAGTTAGATGTTTAATATAGGCCTAAGTGAATTTGTCATTGTACCGTTTTATTGTAGGCTATAGCCTTTTTTATTAAAAATAATAATAATAATAATAATAATAATAATAATAATAATAATAATAATGAGCCAAACTAAGCATTCGTTTGAAGTAAGGGGAAAATCCAAAAACCTTTTATTTATTTGTTACAACGCGGGTATGTCTTATTCATTCAGTCAAAAGTTTTGCGTTTAATATAAAGCTACTTTGTCATTGTATTGCTGATGTTGTGTGTGGGTTTTTCTTTTTCATTAAGAGTAGCCTAATACTGAATCAACTTTAAGCATTCATTTTGTTCCAAGAATAGGAAAGATCTAACGTTAAAGATCAAAATATGCGTCGCAGAGGCGAAAATGCGAGATTGGTTGCTGATGAGGTAAATAGACGCTCTCGATCTTTCTCTGCTGTATCTTTGCGATGGCTGTAGAAACGATCATTAATTCTTGATTTGGGTAAGGTACAGGTAATAATATGATCAAAACGTCATGGCAACACATGACTTCCTAAGTCAGTTTAAGTTGAAACGACTTTCACAATCAATTTGATTCAACTTAATTCATGTTTTACTGTTGCTTATTGTCATTGTAGGCTTAAGCTTCTTTTTTTCCATTAATTTTAATGAATATACAAATATATATATTTATTTTCTGTTATAAAATTTTCATTTATTTTTTTAAACACCGCACCTCCAGCACCCCTATTTTTTCTTGGGCTACACGGCAGGGGGTGCTGCAGCACCCTCAACACCCCTACTTCCCGCTGCAATGCATACAAGTACCTCCAAAATCTGCCGAGCACGAAGTTCCTTCTCCAAACGGACCTGCTGGATTCTCCTGAACTTCTCCTGTGAAAGAAAGCAGGAATGAGAAAGAATGAGCTGGGTTTTCACTGATGATGACATGTGAAGCATATGAAGCATCTTATGCAAAAACCCATAAAGATAAAGGCTGATCTGAAGTGTCTGTCAAAACCAGCAATGTATGCACAAATTATAGGTCAACAGGAAATGTCATAAGAAAACATGGACGTTTCTGACCTGCTGTTTCAGAATCTTCATCTGCTCCTTGTGTTTCCGCCGCTCTTCAGCCGCCATGATTGCTGAAAGTTCATAGGAAATGGTGAGCAGGTTTAGCAAGTGTATTAGAAATCAAAAACAAAATGAAACTCCAGCTCACCTTGCTGTCTCCTGGCCTCTTTAGCCGCTCGTGTCAGCGCCTGCTTCTCCAGCTTACGCATCAGCTTCATCTGAGCTGCCTGCCGCGCGATTTCTGACAGATAAACAAGAGCTTTAGAGCTCATTTAATGTACAGCAAGTCCAACTACTGACAGGCTTTCTGCAAGTTCTATGAATATAAATTTTTAAAACCAATTAAAGAACATTTCAGGAACAAAAAGGAGTTCCACAAAGCCGTTTGCATCTTATTTTGGTGCGTCAATATTGACAATGCATCAATATGTTTTCTAAATGTAAATGTCTGAGGAGAAAACGATGAGTTGCATTAGCAGCACTTTTGAAAATAATTTATTTAATTTTTTAACCAACAAATGGCTTAACGAGAAAATGGAAACAACTTTTACTGTAGCTTCTAAACATATTGCTCAAAACTGGTGTTCTTCCTCAGTATTTTTGACTTGTTTTGCAGTGCAAATGTCTAACGATTCTTAAAATCAAGAGAAATGCAAGATAAATTGATCAAAAAGAAGTGAATTTGTGATAAAAAAAACGGACAAATATCTGCCTATTAATATAAGTTAATTCAAAGGGAAAACAAGTTCATTCCCCATTGACATATTTACTCTCGATTTAAGCATAAACTTAATTTTGTTTATTAACACACACACATTTTACAATTATTTTCAAATGTTGAGTTTTTTATTATAGTTTTGGCAGTGCATGCAACATTTAACCCCATGACTTTATCAATTTAAGGCTCTTAATTTGTGAAAGAGCAAATTAATACTTTTTAAGACCTACAGAAACCTTGTATGGAAAAGAATTGAAAACATCTAATGTGAAGACTCTTCAAAAAAAAAAAGACAGAATTTGTAATTTTGGGTGAACAATCTTTTAAAACACTCTAAAATATTAATTCCAGTTTATAATATTTTAGTTTTACATCTTTGCTAAAACGGATAAGATACGCATGTATTTGCGTCTTGGGTCCCACTTTATATTAGGTGGCCTTAACTACTATGTACTTACATTGAAATTAATAATTTGATACAATGCACTTAGTGTACATACATGTTTTACATTGTACTTATATATTTCAAAATACCTATATGTAATTACAACTGTAATTAATTTCTGTAATTGCATGTATAATTACAATGTTGACCCATCCCTTACACCTTAACCCACCCTTAAACCTACCCATACCACTTAACCTGTGACTAACCTTACCCGTATCCCTCCTCAATAACAGCAAAAGTGTTTTGAAATACAATATGACCACAATAAGTACATTGTACTTGTGTTTTGATGTAAGTACATAGTAGTTAAGGCCACCTAATATAAAGTGTGACCGCGTCTTGTTTTGGTACCCTGGGCCTCCAGTCTGCGCAGTAGTTTGGCCTCAGAGCTGCTGAAAGCATCAGCTTCACTCTCGTCAGGCGCTCTGCTTTTCCTGCGAGAGCCAGCGGGGTCAAGATTCTTGAGACGACTCCGACGACCTTCCATCGCTAAGATACGAGGAATGACTTCCTCTTCCTTCAGTAAGCACCACTGTAACCCCTGAAGAAGACAACAACAGTGTTTAGAGAATAAATTATTTTTCACAAAAAGTAAAATACAATAGTAATAATAATTATTATTAATATTAACTACTACTACTACTACTACTAATAATAATAATAGTTAATCATACTTATGATTAACTATTAGTAGTACTAGAAATAGTAATGGCTTATAATAATAATAATAATAATAATATCAAAAATTATTTGTTATTATTGATGTTGCTTAAATGTTTTTTATTAGACAATTTAATATTTAAACAAAACACTAACACCATTGTTTAGTAAATAAATATTAATTTTAGTAAAAACTACATTCTTAGTAGTAGTAGTACGAGTAGTAGTAACAGCATAATAATAATACTATCTAAAATTATTATAGTTGTTGCTTCAATGGGTTATTTATTAAATAATTTAATATTTAATTACAACACTAACACAGTGTTGCACAACAACATTTTTAGTAATATTAATAGTAAAACAAATTATATTTTTTATTTTATATGATTTTTATTATTTTTATTATTATTATTATTATTATTATTATATTTTATTATATTATCATTAGTAGCAACAACAACAATAATAATAATAATAATAATAATAATATCTAAAATAATCATTATCATTACACTGAAAATTATAAACTCAACACTTGTTTTTGCCCCCATTTTTCATGAGCTGAACTTTTTCTATGTACACAAAAGGCCTATTTCTCTCAAATATTGTTCACAAATCTGTCTAAATCTGTGTTAGTGAGCACTTCTCCTTTGCAGAGATAATCCATCCACCTCACAGGTGTGGCATATCAAGATGCTGATTAGACAGCATGATTATTGCACAGGTGTGCCTTAGGCTGGCCACAATAAAAGGCCACTCTAAAATGTACAGTTTTATCACACAGCACAATGCCACAGATGTTGCAAGTTTAGAGGGAGCGTGCAATTGGCATGCTGACTGCAGGAATGTCCACCAGAGCTGTTGCCTGTGAATTTGTATGTTCATTTCTCTACCACACGCCGTCTCCAAAGGCGTTTCAGAGAATTTGGCAGTACATCCAACCGACCTCACAACCACAGACCACGTGTAACCACACCAGCCCAGGACCTCAACATCCAGCATCTTCACCTCCAAGATCGTCTGAGACCAGCCACCCGGACAGCTGCTGCAATAATCGGTTTGCATAACCAAAGAATTTCTGCATAAACTGTCAGAAACGGTCTCAGTGAAGCTCATCTGCATGCTCGTCGTCCTCATTGGGGTCTCGACCTGACTGCAGTTTGTCGTCGTAACCGACTTGAGTGGGCAAATGCTCACATTCGATGGCGTCTGGCACAGATGAATCCCGGTTTTCACTGTACGTATGGCGTCGTGTGGGTGAGCGGTTTGCTCATATCAACGTTGTGGATCGAGTGGCCCATGGTGGCGGTGGGGTTATGGTATGGGCAGGCGTATGTTATGGACAACGAACACAGGTGCATTTTTTATTGATGGCATTTTGAATGCACAGAGATACCGTGACGAGATCCTGAGGTCCATTGTTGTGCCATTCATCCACGACCTTCACCTCATGTTGAAGCATGATAATGCACGGCCCCATGTTGCAAGGATCTGTACACAATTCCTGGAAGCTGAAAACATCCCAGTTCTTGCATGGCCAGCATACTCACCGGAAATGTCACCCATTGAGCATGTTTGGGATGCTCTGGATCGGCATATACCACAGCGTGTTCCAGTTCCTGCCAATATCTAGCAGTTTCGCACAGCCATTGAAGAGGAGTGGACAACCTAATCAGCTCTATGCGAAGGAGATGTATTGCACTGCGTGAGGAAAAGGGTGGACACACCAGATACTGACTGCCCCAAAGCCAAAGGCACACCTGTGCAATAATCATGCTGTCTAATCAGCATCTTGATATGCCACACCTGTGAGGTGGATGGATTATCTCGGCAAAGGAGAAGTGCACAGATTTAGACAGATTTGTGAACAATATTTAAGAGAAATAGGCCTTTTGTGTACACAGAAAAAGTCTTAGATCTTTGAGTTCAGCTCATGAAAAATGGGGACAAAAACAAATGTGTTGCGTTTATAATTGTTCAGTATATAATCATTTAATATTTTAAAACAAAAATCACAATACACTAACACAACAGATATACACTAGAATGTTACTTCCCACACAGCAAATTAAATCACATTTGTTCAGCCTGTACAGGGCCTGTCTGACTTGACAGACATGAATAAGAGACCAGTACAACTGAAGAAATTACCTGCGGTCCATCTCTGGCTTCATAGAAGTCACCAACCTTTATTTTAGCACTGAAGCTAAAATGATCACGTGTAATGTCGCTTATCCCGTTTCTGGTCAGATACTGTGAGGAGCGAGAACAGAACGGCAGCAGAATCAGTCATTAAAGCTGCAGTCTATAAGTTGTGTCTCTTTGTTGCCATCTCTGTTTGAAAACCTGGAATTGCAGCTGTGTGCAGAATTATCATCCATGCGTGGGGTTGTGCTCCGGCACGGCTGCAGTACGGATGAATCTAATGTTTTGAGAAGTATGTGTGGCAGTCAGTCACGCACCGATGTGGATGTTTATGTACTTCGCAATCACAGATTCTAGCCTACATCTTGGAATAAATGACCCAAATAAGAATTTTCACCGGATATTGCCATCTGAACAAGTAATAAGTCTGCCACGTTTGTTCTGACCAACTGAGGAAAAATGCATTACCATAAATATTGCTACCAATGGTGATTTAATCTAAAGATCGGTTGGCTCACATCAAACCGTGCAAATTATTGTTGTACTTTATTCTCAAATTATTAATGTTAACAACATCAGCATTGCTTGACTGAGTATAGTGTGTATTAGCATGTAGATTTCAATTTCAGTACAGTCTAATCTAATTGTTGTACCATTCAAATTTCATTAAGAAATTCTTTTAACCCAAAGTTCAAACTATGCTCCCTTCGAACTGGTTCTCTTTAAAATACAAATCCTGTGTAATCGCAGGCTATCTGTAATCAGAAGCACATTTAAAATGGGAATATAATTTATCTTTCTGGGTTACAATCCGCCATCAAAATGATAAATTTAATTATTCTAGCTGCTGTGAGAGAAGGCTATAACGGTCCGCCACCTGCAGGATCCTCACGTGCGATAGCCTACTAGCCGGGACAACTTCTTTATGTCTACAGACGTGACGTAATGACGGAGTACCATGCTCGAATCTCGCGCAAAAACCTACCCGTACCACTCAAATTAGAAAACATTATTATAAAATAACAGTTGTGGATCGGGCTAAAATAAGGCGATAGTTTTGAACACTGGCTGGATATATATTGATTTTGATTATTTTTAACCAAAAAAAGTTACAGACTGCAGCTTTAAATAGCAACAAGTTTTAAAGCGGTCATCTCTTGCCTTGACGACATCAGGATACTGTCTGAGCTTTCTGCCGCATGGAGCGTAATACGCCACCTCTCCACGCAAACGCCCAGACATGTTCGTGATCCGCGTCTCCCTCTGCCATCTGAGAACAGAAAGAGTTTTTCATTTCATGCTCAAGAGTCAAAGTGAATTCAGGCATAAATGAGACAACTGTAAGTAAGCCATTTGACGGCTGATTTCCACTAAAACTGGTTTGTCCAACCATTCTTTATTTTTTCTATTCCAAAGACATTTAGCTTTAAATGCTGCTGTCCATCACCGTTTTCAACACAGTTAAACAAATTAGGGTGTTTTATTAGTTGCATTTAGTCAAATCAAGTCACATTCAGTTCAGTGTTTTTTCAGTTTGGATAAACAATAGTGCAAAGTTCAAACTATGAAACTTAATTTAACTAAAAAAAGCAGCTCTACAGAAAACAGTGTTATTCAGCTCAAGGCAGTTCAGTGTTGATTCAAATCAGCTCAATTGAGTTAAAGTTTGTTCTCATAAATATACTACTGAATATTAAGTGTATTTTAATATCTTTTAGCAGAAATGTATATTAATAATATTTATATTTTTGTATGTTTTATACTACCTTCTGTTGTTTTTAAATGTGCTTTGTAACTAAATTAAACTAAACTAAAGTTGTCGGTCCATTTCAGAATCTCATTGTTTTTATGCCAGATAAATACTGATATGCTATAAGGAATATAAAGGAATATAAATAAAAATAAATCCAAATAAATCTGATTATATTTATAAATATTTTGCTCCCTCAGATGGCTGCTTTGTGTTTTTTTTAGCATAACTTTAGCATACCTGGCAATGAGTAAAAAAAGTTAAAGTAAAGTTAAAATAGCACTACTTCACCTTTATTCAGTCCTGTTGTATGTACTTCATGTATTCTTGAATTACTGATGCAATAACAAACCTCTGTACTTAAGGGGGGGGCGATAGAGTGCCCTTCAAATGTCTGTGTCATTAAACCAGATGCATTTTTGTTAATGGAAGCTAATAACATGCTGACTATAACTAACTTTCTCTGTAGAAGACTGCATAGTGCACTGCTCTGCAATACAGTTGCATAGTTAGAGGAAAATTTGTATGTTCTGGGCCTTAAAATATTAATGCATGCAAATGTTTGATATCAAAAAAAAAAAAAAAAAAAAGGACAATAAGGGTAACATGAAATGGCTGGAAAGTCAAGACTTACCCATATTCTAGAGGTTTTCGCAGTGCACATTCATCCGTGACTCTTCTCTTTTTCCCTAGAAAAATGGCAGATACACAAATATATAAACACAGGAAATATATACTTACTGTTTTAGCAGAAATGTAGTGGTCGACTGAGAATGATATTGTATGGCTGATGGTCAAAATAAAGGCGATATATAGTAGTCAAGATTTGAAGGGGATCATAACCTTTCATTAAAGGTGTCCTAAAACCAAAATGCGTTCTTGTCTTAGGACAACTTTGATTAACTTTTTTGATCCACTTCAAATGTTGATTACTGTATATCATCCAACATTATTTAATTTGAATATAGTAAAACATGCATAATAATTGCTGAAATACCTGGGGGTGTGACCACACTGCAAGACGATAAAGCTGGGCTGTGATTGGCTGAATTCCCAGAGCTGGTCACAATGGCTGTGGCAGGTGTTTTATGAACCTGTAGATTGAGAGGGGCGGGGCTAGTGCTGTGGGAGGAGTCAAATATAGGCGCTGAGGATTTGGTGAGTTTGAGTGGCGTCCTGTCCATTTCTGAATCTGTGTCCATCTCTTCATCTTTACCATCATCATCAGAATCAGTGTCTAAATTACTGTCAGAGTCTGCAGGAGAGAAAACAATATGAGAGAGTGTTTGCTCATATGTGAATGAAAAATACACATTATGTTGCATATGATTTTTTACTCATTTAGGATCATAAACGTGCCAGAAAAGTTTTGGCACTCTGATGTGCTGCAAAATGTGCGAACATATGACCCTGGAGCACAAAACCAGTCTCAAGTCGCTGGGGTATATTTGTAGCAATACATTGTATGGATCAATTTTTATTTTTATTTTATGCCAAAAAACATTAGGATATTAAGTAAAGATCATGTTCCCTGAAGATATTTTGTAAATTTCCTACTATAAATATATCAAAACTTAATGTTTGATTAGTAATATGCATCACTAAGAACTTAATTTGGACAACTTTAAAGGTGATTTTCTCAATATTTAGATTTTTTTGCACCCTCAGATTCCAGATATTCAAAATCAAAACAAAATTACAAAAACTTAAACTAAAATTAAAATGAAAACAGAAAATATAAAATTAAAACCCAAGTCAAAACATTACAAAACACAATTAAAACTATATCTATAACGGTATATCAATGATACTAAAATAAAAATGCTTTACCACACTTCTATTTACAGTTTGTGAAAAATGTTATGAAAAAAGTTGCTATATACAGTTTTAAAATCATATGTTCTCATGTTTGTGTAATGTAACTTAATTTTAATTTTAATGTACTGTATTAGCAAATATTAACATTAACTAGATTTAATAAATGCTAGTATTTTTCATTATTAGTTCATGCTAATTATTGTAGTTAACTAATGTTAAATAATATTTGATTTGAATGATTACATCATGCTGACCTGAGAGACTGTCGTTTGAAGCGTCATTTTCATCCTCGTCCTCCATTGAGGAGTCCTCAGAGTCTTTACTGTCAGGGAGCTCAGACTCCGCCCCCCTGAAGAGCTCCACCAATGAGGGTCTCTCTCTCTTCAGCGCCCTCTGCCCGGTTTGACAGGCCTTCCCTCGGCCTGCTCGGGGAGTCAGACCGGGCGAGGTAGAGGCGCGGCCCGTGGTGGTGAGGTTAATAGGAGTGTTGAACGCGGGGCTGGTAGCAGCCAGCAGTGGTTTATCAGGGGTGCGTGCGCTCTGGGAGCGAGGTTTGGTGATGAGGGCCAGAGGAGCTTCCTGCAGCGCTCGGGGATGGTGGTTCTCAGTGGGAACTGAAGGGAGGAACGGACTGTTGAACGGAAGTTTCTGGCTGCTCTGTGATTCCTGTGCACCTCTCAATGGTGGAGGAAAGGCCTGAGGTAGAGCTGACTGACAGGACAGAGATATTGCTATTACAATATCATCTGTCATTCATTGTGATTCATTGACTCTTTGAAATGAATGCTGTCTATTCATATGCACAAATATGCAGCTAATATATTTAAAACAGAATTTAGAATTTATTGTAATGCAGAAGATTATTTATGATGAAAACAGTCAAGCTGAGAACTGAATTATGCACAATATACACTACTGATCAAATGTGGCATTGGTAAGATTTTTGTTTTTGAAAGAAGTGCACACCAAAGCAACATTCATCTGATTAAAACAAATACAGCAAAACAGTAATAATATTACAATTCAAAATAAGTGTTCTCTATTTCAATATATTGTAAAATGTAATTTATTTCTGTGATGCAAAGCTGTATTTTCAGCATCATTACTCCAGTCTTCAGTGTCACATGATCCTTCAGAAATCATTCTAATATACTGATTTGCTGCTCAATTATTATTATTATTATTATTATTATTATTATTATCATCATCATCATCATCATCATCAGTGCTCAATTATTAATTATGGTCCTAATAAGCATCTAATGTTTAATTTTTCTGCTTAATATTTTTGTGGAAACAGTGATACATTTTTTCATGAATGTTTGTGTCCAAAAGAACAGCATTTGAAATATTAAAAATGTCTTTACTGTCCCTTTTAGTCAATTTAATGTGTCCTTGCTGAATAAAAGTTATAATTTCAATAATATGACTATGATAAATGATAAGATTTATTTTAATCTTCTAAATCCTCAAAAAATTATGGTCTCCTCAAATATATGAAGCAGCACAACTTTTCAACACTGATAATAATCAGAAATGTTTCTGAGCAGCAAATCAGCATATTAGAATGATTTCTGAAGGATCATGTGAAAATTGATCACAGCAATAAGTTATATTTTACAGTATATTCACATAAAAAACTTATTTTAAATTGTAATAATATTTAGCAATTTGTAATGTTTAACTTTTTTAATTTTGGGTCAAATAAATGCTGCCTGCCTTCGTGAACAGAAGAGACTTCTTTCAAAAACATTTTAAAAAAATCTTACCGATCCCAAACTTTTGAACTGTAGTTTAGTTTCGGAAATGAGCATCTTCCCCAACATTGATCAGAAAATATCATGTGCACATGCATGCTTTTGATCTCGTTGTGTTTCAGAGAAAGTCACCTGTTTGAGTTTGCTGAAGTTGTTAATGGTCAGCAGGGTCTCGTCGAGGTAATTCTTGCATGTCTTCAGACGGTCTGACTGCAGAGGAGTGGATTTGGAGGAGGGGGGTGTGGGAGAGGAAGACAGAGACAGAGGCTTGGGTGACGGGGTGTGGGAAGGTGGTTTTGGAGAGGATGAGTGGGAGACGGGCAGGTCTTTAGGGGATGGTGCGTCTCTGTCCCTGCGCCGCTGCGTGACTAGTGCAAGAGGTTTTGCGCTGGATGCTAGACCTGTGGCCTGGATGACACTGGCGTGTTTGCTGGGATCTTCTGTCGGCCTGAAGGACTGGATGTGCAATGGCAGCTGGGACATAAGCAAACCCTGGACGTCCAGCTTATCCTGCTCTACAGTGTGACGGCTCTTCCTGTCTGTGTGCATTTCCTCCTGGGTAAGCAGAATTACAAATTATACTAACATAAAATAATGAAACCGCTTTGTTCAACACAGTTCTTTAAATATTTAAATGTTGCATTATTTTTAATGTAGATTATTTAATACTATTAATTTTTAATCTTGAAATTATTATTATTATTATTATTATTATTGTTTGTTTTTATATTTTAGGAGTAATAATAATAAATTTCACAATAACATTAAAAAAAATAATATCCACCCAATCAAAGGCTACATTTAGAATAGCATAAAACCATATTTTCTATGATGTAAAAGGTTAAAATGGTATAAACATTAAATAAGTTGTTTAAAAAACAAACCTAAATACAGAGATTACATTTTTAATCTCTTGGCACTTGTGTTGTTAACTAGATTTTAAAAAGATTACAAATTTTTCATCTGTGTTCATACTAGTGCTGTCAAAAGATTAATCACATCCAAAATAAGTTTGTTTACATTATAAATATACACAATATACACACATATATTATGTATAAATACAAACATGCATTTATATATTTAAGACACACATACCTTACGAATACCTTTCTGATCTTTTCTGCACTTTTCTGAGTCCATACCATCATCAATCTGATCATCATCATCATCATCATCGTCGTCGTCAACATCCTCCAGGTCGTCTGAGTCAGAGCTGCTAAGAGCATCGCTCGAGCTGTCAGAGCTGGATGCTGATTGGCTGTCGCTGTTGATGGATACGTCTGGCACTTTGCTACACTGCTTCTGTCATGAAGAGCAATGTCAGTCGACAACAGCGGCTGCTTTGTTTACACAAACAACCCCTTTCTGCCACCCATCCAGCTGACACGACAGACTAAAAATAGTCCCCAAAAAAAGGTGGATGATATTTTCTGACACAAAGTGTCAACAGCAGCATTTATAACGCATACTGATGTGAAGATACGAATGCTGCATAAATATGGAAAACATTCAACCCCTTTCAATGCTTTGCTTATTTATAATACACCAGTCATCTAATTAACTGACTCACATTTGAGTTTCACTAGAACATATAACAACATGCGGGTTTATTATAACGACATGAGTGAGTAAATAATGACCAAATGTCTTGTTTAATGAAATTTATAAGAGCAAGAGTCTTTACCTCGTCTTTTGTTGTGTGTCTAGGTTTCTCCTCTAGCTGGTTTAGAGCTGGTTTGGGGCTGGTTTTCAGGCTCTTGGTCTGATCTGGAAGGATGAGGACCGGAGAGGGTGAGCTTGATTTCGCCTTTCCATTGATGGAGCCATTCAGCCCTGCTTCAGAAAACATCAAGTATGAAACAAATACATCTTTAGTTACAGCATGAATCTGTAAACGTGAATAAACTGAAAATGAATGAGCAAATGTTTACAAAACAAGTAGACAGCAAGGAAACTCACTAGGTTTTAAACTTTAGGATCATTTTCCAAATCATCTAAAAACAGTGAATGTGAGATGCCTGTGAAATCAGTGAGGATTGTTTTCATCACGAGTACAGTAGAGGTGTAAATAGATGCCATTTATATGTAATGGATCAAATAAAATCTCAAATGTGTTTATGAACATATCGAAGTGAAAGTGTGAGGTAAACACTGTAAACATCAGCAGGCTGTACCAGTCCTGAGGCTAGACACTGTTTCACAGTAAATATCTGAACACAGACGCACTCGTCATATACTGTGAAATGTAATATATACATATTACTATATATTTATATCATATGAATATAATAAGTAGAAATTGACAAGTTCACAAATGTTTTTAATGAAGTCTCTGATGCATTTATGTGATCAAAAACACAGTAAAATCAGTACTATTGTGAAATATTATTGCAATTTAAAATTGTTTTCTATGTGAATATATTGTAAAATGTAATTTGCTCCTGTGATGCAAAGCTGAATTTTAAGCATCATTACTCCAGTCTTCAGTGTCACACTAATATGCTGATTTGCTGCTCAAGAAACAATGTTGAAAACAGTTGTGCTGCTTATTTTTGTGGATATGCTCAATCTAGCTCCTCAATTATTATTGATGCTTAGTTATTAAATGTTTATTATCAATGTTAAAAATGTTAATATATACAGTACATAATTTTATGTTAATATACATATTTAAAATTATACAATTCACTTTTTTATTTCTTATCAATAAATACATTAAAAAGGTAGCACAACAAGAATTTAAATGTTATTTGTGTGCGTCACTTTATAGGAATAAGAATTATATCTTTTTTTTTTTTGCATTGCAGTAACAATAATTTGGGGGTAAATTTTCACAAAGTAATGTGTGCTTAATTTTCAGGAAAATGAATGCATAATGACTTCATTGATTTTATTTGAAGTACTAAATGATTCAGAGGCTGGTTTTCCCCACACCAGAATATGTCTGAATAAAAGAGTAGCGTTCTGCTGTATTTTAGTGGAATAAGTCATTTTCCTGACATTAATAACATATTTGTTAAATCAGTTTTTACATTATTTTCATAGAAACTTGAGTATATTTACGATTGATATTTTAAAAGGATAAAAGCAGTGTTTCATCAGTATTTGGGTCAAATGCTATACTTTTTTGCAAATTACTTTATCGCTTATTACTATGGATCAGTCTTCATGTTTGGAACACAAATGTCTGAATATGGTGTCTGTGTAAACAGCTCACTATCTTTAGGAATAAAAATACACGGAGCATATGAGACGTAATGTAGCACCTTTCACCGGAGCGCGTCTGGCTGCAGGAGACTGAAGGAGGGTTTGCTCTTGGTTCAGGGCTGGTGCGCTGAATAATGCTGGCAGACCCAGAAGATGAGGGAAAAAGGCCGTCGACCCTTGACCCTGAGCATCTGCAAAACGCCACCAATCTGTGGAAACGGATCAAGTTTAAAGGGATAGTTCACCCAGAAATAAAAATTGTGCCACTGTTTACTCACCCTCATCTCATTACAAATCTGTATGAGTTTCTTTTGAGAACAAAGAAGATATTTTGAAGAATGTATGCTGCCAAACAGTTATGAATATACAATTAAAGTCAATGGCTACCGTCAAGTGTTTGGTTACCAACATTATTTTCATTATTTGTGTTCAGCAGAAAAAAGGAACTCAGAGGTTTGGAACAACTTTAGGGTAAAGTAAATGACAATTTTCATTTTTGGGTGAGCTATCCCTTTAAGATTTCCTTGGATGAGAGTCTCATTCTTCAAAAGTCTCAAACTGGATGAAGTCTCAAATAATCTTCAGATTTCTGACTTTAACTTTCAAGTCAAATCAAGTCTTGACAAACTTTCCTTTTCTCGTTTTATCGGTTGCTACAGCTGAAGTTCATTAAAAACTTTTCTTAGGTGCCGAATGACTCCAAATTATTAAGCAGTTGAGATTTGCTATGTACAGTGTTGGACAAAGTTACATTTAAAAGTAATGCATTACAATATTACGTCACTTTGTTACTTTTTATGGAAAGTAATGAGTTAAATTACTTTTGCGTAACTTTTTCTCATCTGGGCTGGGCTCTATTTCTGGCAAACGTAAAAGAAGCCCTTGCACACCAAAAGTGAAATGAATAAGCACCAGGTTGAAAGAAATGTAAATTCACATCTGTACAGTAGAGGGCACAGCTCAAACAAACCTTTCAGCTATGCTGCTATTCTGGATTGCATGAAGAATAAGACGCAGGAGACGAAAGATCAACACTCTTCAGCAATAAAAAACAAATGTTTTATCTAAAGTTCTTTGTTTATTAGTATGGTTGAACTGGATCAGCAAATCTCAGCAGTAAAGACAATGTTTAATAAAATGGGATTAAATGCATAAATTACATTTGTATCATTCCGAGTTTGCATTTCAGTGTTTTTATTATTATTTGATCTGTTTTTGTGCAAGTGAGGAGTAAATGCATGTTGAAATTTAGTCTAGAACTACAGTGACATGTTCACAGCGCACACAACACCTCTGCATTTACTCCTGATTTCCCTCAACATCAGGACAAGTAACTCGGATATTTTCTTGTAAATTAAAAAGTCATTTGATTACATAACTCGAGTTACCTGTAATGCATTACACCCAAAACTATGTATACGTGTCTTTGTGAGTGTACTGCATGTATGTGATTAAAATTAGATATAACACATACACAACTTTATATAGAGAGCTATGCTAAAAATGTATTTTAAAGGATATTTACTGTTTCTGCATATTGCCCTCTCCTTATCAAAAACACAGGACATCAAAATCAGCTACACTTGCTTGAAGTGTCCGTACACAGCACAAAAACCTCTAATTTATCCTCAACTGTGCCATAACCACAACCAAACTAGCTCATAAATCCTCAGCGAGCAAACAAATCTATACAAACAGTCAGTGAGTGATGCTAAATGATCCAGAGCTAGAGGAAAATCCATCTTGTGATTACAGGCGTCTGCTTTCACACCAGCTCCTCAGATCTCCTATGAGCGGCGCTTTGCTCCATCCACTCTTGTTTCATTCCCTCATTATAAACACGGTAAAGATGGTAAATCTAAAACAGACATCACACACTCCAATTCTCCAATAGCCTGCGCACACATGGCTTACAGATCCGGCTGAAAACACTCAGTTCTGTAAACAGTAAATAGTAAAGCATGTCCTACATCATATGAATACAAGAAACAACCTCAAAAGCATTACTTTAGATTGATTTGACAGTTTCAGTGTCTGATTGTCCTTCAGGACGAGGGCTGAGATTTGCGCAATCCCCATCTCTTTTACAGCAACAATCTTGTTCAGAAAAGAATCATTGTGTGTCATGAAGTGTGTAAGTCTGTGAGGGGCTGAAGACGCTGCAGGAGGTTAAAGCAGAGCTCTGACCCGAAGCATTCAGGTCTTTATAAATGTCACAGCCTCAGCGTGGTCCGCCGGACTGATGGAAAGCACTATAAAGGTGAAACATGCTGCCTATGTGCCCACAAAAACATGTCCAGGTCACATTTCAACCCCCCTCCTAAAAAACAAATAAAGAAATAAAGAACATTGTGATATTTTATGTTTTCCCAGCATTTTCTTTACTTTAACGGATCCAGATGTTTCACTGCGGAGATTATTCTGCCAATATTCTCATATATATATATATATATATATATATCTGGCAATAATCTAAAAATTAGTCCAACAGGATGCGTTTAATAATATAATTCAAATTCAAAATGTACAATTATAATTTAAATTACAAATATTAGATTTTTAAATTATAAATATTAACATGAAATTATATAGATATAATAAATATAATTTTTTAATGTTATATTTTTATATGCATGAATAAATGCATAATTCTATTTTTATATGCATATAAATTATACTTGTACAATAAACATTTGTTATTTAACTTAAATCAAGATACACAACAAACTTCCATGAATGAATATTTCAAAATTTAAATGTTAATGTCACTTTATTGTAATTCAAATTATTTATTGTTTTATTATTTAGCATTATAAGAATTTGGGGGTAAAATGTGCTTAATGTTCAGGAAAAATAATGCAGAAAATGATCAAAACATTTGTGCAATTCTTCACCATTTCAAGCTATTTTGTTACACAGACACGCTTCTGACAGGTTTCATAAGATTTAAACACTGTAAATATGGTGTATGGACTGTACCTCTGAAGAAACACCTGAAGCTAATGACAACTTCTGCTCAACATACCTGGTAAAGCTCCGATCTGAGAGCGCGCAACCAGAGCGGCCGACAATCCCAGAGTTCCCAGACCTCCGAATTCAGAGCGGACAGGAGAAGAGGAGTGCAGACTGAAGACTGGGTGAGTGATCATGGGAAAGGCACCGGAAACTGAAGAAATGCCCAAACCCTGATTGCCAACCATTTGGAACAAATGACCTGAGAGAGAATTCATAAAATATCGCTCATGCACGTGTAACAGTCCGATACATAAAGCAATAAATAAATGCGATCTAAACATTCTAGATTTGCTGTGATTGCTTGTAGGTCCCCATAACTTGGCCAAAATTGTGATTATATCTCAATATGGCTATATAATAATAATTTTATAATAACAATTTATTATTTTATATTATGTTACGTATTTTAATAAAAATAAAACCCATTATTATAATTATTATTATTACTAAAATATAAAAATATCTGTAGAGTTATTATATTTAATATTCTAATTAGTCAATCAATTAAAATATAAAAAAAGGAATATTCCTTTTAGTAATATTCTGCTCTTCACATGTAAATGAACACAGAGCTGCACATTACTTTGAAACACAGCATTTTTTATTATTATTATTAATTTTCAGAATTTGCAGTTTGACAAATCGCACCAACCCATATCAGTTATGGCTTTACTTTCATTAAATGGCAAAACACTACTACATGCATAATTTGTATGAAATGCACAGTAATGCTGGTTTGAGGGTTTGTTTTCAAGATATAATCCATAACATTGTCAATCAATGTGCATTACTGAAATACAGTGACAGTTTCTATAAACCACATGCATACATTAAATCCCATATATTTACTAAAAAAAATTTCACTACATTCATACGTTTACTAAACCACTGAATTCCCCTTTTTCTTGGTTGCTCAAGTGGGCTGAAGGCTTTTCTTTTTCCTGAAGTCATTTACTGCTAAAACTCCTGAGGGATTTGCAAAGAATAGAGTAAGAGGACAAAAGCTAGACACAGGAAAAATCCCCTTCAAAAGAGACAAAAAAAACCCTCGTTCCCCGAGCTGCTGTGATGGCCGTTTACAGGCAAAAAAAGAGACCCATCTTTGCTTTGAATCTCATTCTAATGAGCTGCATATTTAGCGTCAGCTCCTTTGAGGCCCGGCCGTCGATAAAGGACAAGACGGCGAAAACAAATGGCTGGAAGCAACGTCCGAAGCCTGGTCTCCATCCCCTCCCGCTGTCCCCCCTCATCTGCACTGCACGAGGCAATGACATCTGCAAATAGCCTTTAAATATTAATGCACTCCAAGCGGCAGAATAATCAAAACTGCCGGCCAAGAGGAAAGAAGTAAAAAAGAAAGAAAAGAAAAACTGTTATATTGCAGATATAAATTAAATATTATAAATTAAACAAAAATCACATTAATATTTTTTTTTTGTAAAAAACAATGTATATGTATATATCAAATAAATTAATATATATGTTAATGTTAATATATATATAATATATAAATGTATATATAGACCATGCTCTTAATTTAAGAAAAAAACGTGAAAAAAAAAAAAAAAGTTCTCTTGCAATTTTCATATTAAATATGAACTGAGAGAAATATAAACTTTAACAATATGAACTAAAAAATCTGTAATATGAGTGAAATTTACCACCGTAAAAATGACACCCACACCTGACTTTTGCTTTGAATTCATTACTCTGGTCAAAGCAGGTTATCCGAGGCAAAATATCTGTGTGTATGATTGTTTTTGTGTAAAAAGAGCAATTCAAATACATTATTCATCAGTGAGAGAGAAAAGCTCTAGTAATTGCATGGAACAAACCGACGGTTTCTCTCTTGGCATTTCTTATCATGAGAGAGAACAAAGAGGCGAGGAGACGGTACAAAAAAAAAAAAAAAAAAAAAAAACCATGCACAAATCACAATTTATAAATTTGCATATTTTGTGGTCAGGCTAATCTGACAGCGTCTACATCAACAGCAGACATTCACCCGGCAGCATAAAATGAGTTTAGAAAAAGGACAAACTTGTCTCTGACTGGATCATTTCATGCAGGCTAAACGAGAGCAAGAGGCCTCAAGTTGGTGTTCATTAATAAAGTAGCTCTTCATATGAATCCGCTTCATTTTTTCTTAAAATCTGTTGTTTCACCAAATTAATTTTTTTCCATTAATTTTTTTTATTTGGTTTTAATGGTTAAACTAAAATGTTGTGAAACAGCATGTCTAAATAACTGAAATCATGAAACGTACACAATTTAGCAACAATTTATTAACAGTTTAACAAAAATGATATTCTATGGCCCTATGAAGTGTCATTTTTTGCCCAATTTTTTTCTTTTTTTCTGGAGTCCATTTTAAGTTAAATTAAATTTTGGCAATCAAACAGTACGTTTAATTAAATGAAATGTATATACTTTCACGTGAAATCTTTAAGTTGTTTTAAAATTCCATGTTTGCGGTTTTAAATTTTAATTGATTCCATTTTTAAATGGTTTAATTACATTTTAACAATCAAAATGCATGTATATCAATTGAATATATCTATATAATTTTTTTTATTTTGAAGTCTTATTGAATTCATTTTTTTCTGTTTTGACTTTTCTGGATTTATGATTTAATACAAATTTATTAGTGGTGATAACCTAAACTAGTGTAAAACTAACACTATTTTAAAATGTAATCAAGTGAATGTTTAACCTTTTTTTGGCAAACAATGCTGCACAACAACAAAAACTACTACATTTCTTACAAAAGTTGTACTTTTTTATTATAATTACTAAGTATTAGAATTACTATTAATTATTATTATTATTATTATTATTATTATTATTATTATTATCACTACTACTACGAGTACATTTCACTGTAGAATAGCAAAGTATTTCTGTCACTTTTAATCTGATGGACTGGATTGGGTGATTGTGTGTTTGATATGGCTGTGTGTTTCTTACCGCTCTTGCTCTTACCGTGTGCTGTTGTCGGTGAGGTTTCTGGGTTTGCTGCAGCTCTTATGGAGGTCTGGCTGGAGGTCGGGGAAACTAGCCTCTCCGCTGACTCCATATCTGACAAACAACATGAGAAACAATCAGTACCGCCGCTCCCTATACACAGAGTATGCAGTTTGCGTAGGGCACCAACTCCCGGGGGTGGGCGCCAACCCAGTTGCTCAAAAAAAAAAAAACTTTTGTTCTATATTAATATTCAAGTTAACATATACATATCTAAAAATATAAACATGTACATACACATACATGTGTGTGTGATATACACACACACATATATATATATTATACATACACACAGTATAATAAAAGCACTAAGCTTAATATAAACTTAATATAAAGGCTAAGCACACGTGACACGTCATTCCTGCCTCCGCAAGTGATCGCACCTCATATTTGTGGCGGAATGCAAATGATCAATTTATGGACAACTATACCCATGAAAAAGACATCAGCAATATGGCGCCGACAAAAAATAAAAAAAAATATGAAGCCCGTGCATCATTTTCAGGTAGGCTACATTCATAATCCTGAGAAAATATTTTAACCACCAACAACGCATCTAAAATTCTCTGAGTTTCCATGTTCCCTTATGAAAATTAGCCATGGTTTTACTACGAATAAAACCATGGTAGCCATGGTAACCACAAATTATCCATGGTTTTGTTACTTCAAATAGTTTACAAAGTAGTAAGTTAATATTTTTTTTGTGGTTATAAAAACAGACCTAAGCCAACAACAGCCTTTAAAATGACTTAAAGGGTTAGTTCACCCCAAAATTAAAATTCTGTTATTAATTGTTTTCTCAATACTGAGAAAACAAACTCACAGTAAGTGTTTAATTCTTGTAGTGGTGCACAGAATGTAAATGTCAGCATCATTATCGCTTAGGGTGCATCTGCATTACAGCAAATCACACAGACTGACAAGCTAAATAATTTGTGATTTTTCACGGACCGCAAAAGAAAAGTGATACGGAGCTTCTGTGGGCGGCGCTGACACAAGCAAATAAAAGAGACTCCATTTAAACAAACAATCTAATAAAATTTGCATGCATATTTAAAACTTATTTTCCATAATGCTTTTTCTTCCTTAGTGAAATCTTACAATTTACATCTCATCCTTTATTCGCAAGAAAACTGAACACCGTGAATAAGAGCACAAGTGGTGTTCACATTTCACTAACTGATAAGAAATCGTTTTTCAATAAGCACAAACAGAGATAATGATGTTTCCATTTTTAATTAGCTACTTTTTTGGTGTGCATGGGTAAATTAACTTTTTTTGCATAATTACTCAGTTTTTAGATGTCTTTGCAGACACAATATAGATACTAACATGTGCATAAATATGCAAAAATTATATTTAATATTTTCAACAGGTTCACATTGCACAGGTAAATTAACTATTTATTTTTTGGCATGATTACTCCATTTTTACTTGTAATGCATGTTACATCTTTGTATTCTAAGATGCATTTAAAACAAAACTAAAATGAGAATATGAATATGCAAAAATCCGTATCAGTCATTAAAATAAGTGAATTTCTAACAATAACGAGATTAGACTACAAACAAAAGGGTGGCTTGACTGCAAATGAACAACGGAGAGATATCCTGTTTGTTTAAATTGACGACAGCTTTAATGAGCAGGAACTGCTGAATTAATCTGACATGGAGTGCAGCAGATATTGACACAGTTGATGAAGCACACGCTGCTAGTGAAGAACACCACATAATAAAGTCAAAGTGATGGAAGAGAAAACATCCAGAGCAAATGTGTGGCTTGAGTGACCGGCTGCTTGTGTTTGTTAACAAGAGTCGATGTGAAAATGTTGCATGGCTCAAAATGTCACTGATCACTGAAATGCCACTGAGTGAACTTACAAAAAAAGACAAAGACACGTCCATGTGTCACCCCAAAAACAAAAGAAAGAAAATCTATTTTTGTTTCATGCACAAAGCCAATTTTTTTTTTTTTTTTTTTTTTTTTTTGCATTGTGACAGTATTTCCATGACAATTAATTTTAATAAACCCATATATTATTGGTGATTCGTTAAATTAAAAAAAAAAAAAAAAAAAAAAAAAAAAAAAAAAAAAAAAAAAAAAGTTAACATTTTTATGGATGCACGATATTATCGGAATCGGCCAAAATGGCTTTAAACATGTAAATATCGGCATTGGCCCGATATGAAAAAAAAATGCCGATATGTCTTGCCGATAAGAGGAATACATTAACTCACATGTGCTCAGGGTGTGCTAGCGATTAGATCACGTCAGCAGTGTGGCTCGTTCTTGAAGCAATGTCTTGCCTGATTTATGATTAGATTGACCGTTTTGGATCGCTGCATTTAAATTGAGAATGCACGTACAGAATGACGAGTTCAGTGTATGTTAGAGTAAACCGTAATAGCACGTGCAGCGGCAGCCACCTCCCCCATGTCCTAATGCCCGCTCGATAAGGAGTTTTATTTCCGTAGGGGGCGCTGTTGGACTACTTCTAAAAAAATGAAAGCAAAATACACAAATAATATTTACACTGTTTCTGATTAAATAAAAAGGAGTAATTGATGCCATAAAATCATGAGTATGTTTTGATTTAAAGGTTAGAATCTATAGCTTACATGAAAAAAAAAAACCTCAAACATGACTTAAATTAAATAATTTTATATATACTGATATTAATTAATGTGTAATATGTTATTTTTAAACAAATGCGCTCAAATTGTTTGCTTTAGACCATTTAGAAATGTTAAAACTTTCAATAAAATGTGAAGGTTACCACTGCATCTTTGTGGGAAAAAAAAAATAAAAAAAAAAATGCAGGGATTAATATATAGTTTATTTATAGTTATTTTCAAATCTTCAATGTACTGTCATTATAAAATAACTTTATTTAATTCTAACAAATAAGTTCTTGTTAAAAACTAACCAAAATTAAAAATAATTTGTTTATAACTTCTGCACAGGAGAGACTTGTTTCCAAACAACAGTAAATATATCGGTATCGGCATCACCTATCGGCCAAAATGAGTTGAAAAATATCTGCAAAAATTAAATATCGTGCATCCCTAATTTTTTTTTTTTTTTACATTTTATATGAATTTAATATATTTAAGAAAAAATATTTCTCACACACACACTGTAACGGAACTGTTTGTTTAGTTTCCTTTTTTCCTTATTTGGTTCTTCCTGTTTTAGTTCATGACCTAGTTTTGTTAATTAGTTATATTCATCACCTGTGTTCTATTAATTACCTTGTTTCCTCGTTTGTTCCACTCCCTTTATAAGTCCTCAGTTCTCCCTCTGTGTTTGTCGGTTCTTAAGTTGTAAATGGTCTTACGTGCGTTGATGCTATTAAATTTACCTTCTTGTTATCCTTGTGTGTGGGCGCCGATTACTACAACCACCGACCGTAACAGAAGAACCGACCGCATACTGAAAGACGAGATCAGGATGCTGGAGCTTGTGCCCGTCGTTAGCGGGGGTTCACGCCGCCGTTCGCGGCTCGCCCCTGCCCGTGCTGCGTGGGATGTCGGGCTGCCTGTCGCGGCTTACCCAGGCCACCCGTTTTGGGGAGAACGGGTCGCCATTCGCCGCACGCCCTTGCCCACCGCCCAAGTGAAATTCGCTCCGCCTGAGACGGCGAGGAATGTTCCGCCCGCGGCGAGGAGGATTCCGCCGCAAGGGGCGATGAACGTTGCGCCGTCGGCGACGAAGAGGATCCCGCCGTACACGGCGATGAATGTTCCGCCCGCGGCGAGGAGGATTCCGCCGCAAGGGGCGATGAACGTTGCGCCGTCCACGACGAGAAGGATTCCGCCGCCTATGACGGATCACCCCGAGCCGCCGAGGGAAGAAGTTCAGGTACCAGTGGGGATTTTAATTGAGTTCGAGGGCATGACATTCCCTCCAGTGCCTGATCCTCGCCAGTGCCATCCAGTGCCTGCTCCTCGCCAGTGCCATCCAGTGCCTGCTCCTCGCCAGTGCCATCCAGTACCTGCTCCTCGCCGGCGCCCTCCAGTGCCAGCTCCTCGCCAGTGCCTTCCTGTGCCTGCTCCTCGTCTGAGCCCACCAATTCCGGCACCTCGCAAGTGCCCACCTGAGTTCCCGCTGGTCCCGTCCAGCCGTCCTGAGTTCCCGCTGGTCCCGTCCAGCCGTCCTGAGTTCCCGCTGGTCCCGTCCAGCCGTCCTGAGTTCCCGCTGGTCCCGTCCAGCCGTCCTGAGTTCCCGCTGGTCCCGTCCAGCCGTCCTGAGTTCCCGCTGGTCCCGTCCAGCCCACCTGAGTTCCCGCTGGTCCCGTCCAGCCCACCTGAGTTCCCGCTGGTCCCGTCCAGCCCACCTGAGTTCCCGCTGGTCCCGTCCAGCCCACCTGAGTTCCCGCTGGTCCCGTCCAGCCCACCTGAGTTCCCGCTGGTCCCGTCCAGCCCACCTGAGTTCCCGCTGGTCCCGTCCAGCCCACCTGAGTTCCCGCTGGTCCCGTCCAGCCCACCTGAGTTCCCGCTGGTCCCGTCCAGCCCACCTGAGTTCCCGCTGGTCCCGTCCAGCCCCGCGCCTCCAGAGCGCCCTCTAATGTCCGCGCTACAAGAGCGCCCCTTTGAATCTGCGCTGCAAGAGCGCCCTCAAGTGTCCGCGCTGCAAGAGCGCCCTCAAGAGTCCGCGCTGCAAGAGCGCCCTCCTGCGTCTCCGCTGGTCCCGTCCAGCTCTCCTTCGTCTCCGCTGGTTCTATCCAGCTTCGCGCCTCCCGTGCGCCCTCAAGTGTCTGCGCTGCAAGAGCGCCCTCAAGTGTCTGCGCTGCAAGAGCGCCCTCAAGTGTCTGCGCTGCAAGAGCGCCCTCAAGTGTCTGCGCTGCAAGAGCGCCCTCAGGAGTCCGCGCTGCAAGAGCGCCCTCCTGCATCTACGCTGGTCCCGTCCAGCGCTCCTTCGTCTCCGCTGGTTCTATCCAGCTCCGCGCCTCCCGTGCGCCCTCAAGTGCCCGCTCCTCCAGAGCGCCCTCAAGTGCCCGCTCCTCCAGAGCGCCCTCAAGTGCCCGCTCCTCCAGAGCGCCCTCTAGTGCCCGCTCCTCCAGAGCGCCCCCAGGAGTCCGCCCCTCCAGAGCGCCCCCAAGAGTCCGTTCCTCCAGAGCGCCCTCAAGAACCCTCTCCTCCAATGTGGCCCCCAGAGGGGAACTTTCCCAAAGAAATTTTGGGGGGGGGCCATATAGTCTCAGTCTGTGTGGCCAGGCCAAGGGCCAAGGCCACGGAGCACCCCGATCCGCCAAGGCCGCCCAAGGACCCCGATCCGCCAAGGCCGCCCGAGGACCCCGATCCGCCAAGGCCGCCCGAGGACCCCGATCCGCCAAGGCCTCCCGAGGACCCCGATCCACCATGGCCGTCCGAGGATCCCGATCCGCCAAGACCGCCCAAGGCTCCAGATCCACCATGGCCTCCCGAATCTCCAGGCCTGCCATGGCCTCCCAAGGCTCCGGATCCGCCATGGTCTCCCGAATCTCCAGTCCTGCCATGGCCTCCCAAGGCTCCTGATCCGCCATGGCCTCCCGAATCTCCAGTCCTGCCATGGCCTCCCAAGGCTCCTGATCCGTCCTGGAGGCTTCCCTGTCCCATCCTGGTCCTGCTCCAGCCTCCAGGACGCCCACCCCCCCTCCCCGATGTTACTGTTACGGTGCGGGACGCACCTTCCGGGAGGGGGGCGATATCTGTAACGGAACTGTTTGTTTAGTTTCCTTTTTTCCTTATTTGGTTCTTCCTGTTTTAGTTCATGACCTAGTTTTGTTAATTAGTTATATTCATCACCTGTGTTCTATTAATTACCTTGTTTCCTCGTTTGTTCCACTCCCTTTATAAGTCCTCAGTTCTCCCTCTGTGTTTGTCGGTTCTTAAGTTGTAAATGGTCTTACGTGCGTTGATGCTATTAAATTTACCTTCTTGTTATCCTTGTGTGTGGGCGCCGATTACTACAACCACCGACCGTAACACACACACACACACACAGTAATGAGAATCTAACAAGAATCAATCGAGAAAATTATGATAAAAATCATCATCATTATTATTATTATTAATAACCATTCAATTACCATAAAATGTTAGAATTACAATTTTAAGTAACACTTTACAATAAAGTTCTGTCAGTTAACATTAGTTACATTAGTTAACATTAACTAACATGGAAAATACTGCTAAAGCATTTATTAATCTCAGTTAAATTTTAATACAAAATTTAACAGTTACATACTGTAATGAATTTATTGCTCATTGCTAGTTAATGTTAGTTAATGCATTAACCAATGTTAACTAATGGAACCTTACTGTAAAGGGTTACCCAATTTTTTTTTTTATATTTATGAATATTATGATTTCAGTTTTCTGACAAACAGTCTTCCCATGAGCATCACATACACACATCCATCACAAAACAACCCAGCATGATCATCTCTGACACAAAGGATCAGAAACACCCTGAACCTGTAAAGAGACACAACAACAAAGAAGTTAAAAGAGGCTTTTCTCTATTCTTATCACATCTCGCTGCAGGATCAAAGCACAGCTCTGTCGAGTCACAGACAGATGAGAGAAGACGGAATAAAGAAGAGCAGCAACTCTGATAGCCGGGGTCAGGCCGCGGTCTTTACGATCACACGTCTCTGACACTTACTGCTGGCTTTTACATCAAGCCTGAGGAAAACAGGAAGTAAAGAGACCAAATTACACACTGTGTTCAGAGAACCAACCCAGCCATAAAGCTAAACCACTACAATTCACAAGAAAGCCTGGAGATATCTAATCAAAAACAGACACAGATCATCTGAGACTGCAGGGCTTGCATTTATTACTATTATTATTTTCTATTACTACTACAATGGATTAAACAACAACAATTATACATTTATAAATAATAATAATAATAATAATAATAAGTTATTCTTTTTCTTATTAAATAATTTAAGATAATAAATATAAAATAGTGATATATTTTTGATTTAAAAAAATATTACCAACAACATAGTAGTAGTAAAATGATGATGATTATATTAATAGGATTAATAATTAAAATAGTTAATTATTAATATTTATAAATATGTATATTTATAAGCATAAACAACAAAATAATTTATTATTATTATTATTATTGTTGTTATTATTATTATTGACTGAGTAATTGTAAAAAATTATTATAATTGTTTTGTGATTAATGACTAAGATAATAATAATAATAATAATAATAATAATAATAAACAATGATGATAATGATATGAATATTATTCATAATTATAATAGTTATAATTAAGTTATAAATGTGTAGTGTTTTTAGGCATAATAAAGTGTTAATTATTATTATTAATGTGTGACTAAATAATATTAACAATATAATATGATTATGATTAAGATTATTATTATTATTATTAATAGAACAATTTAAACATTTAAAATAAATACATTTTTAGCATTATAATGGCTATAAATAATAAAAGCATAAACAAAATATTATTAATAATAATAATAATAATAATAATAATAAATTACTACTAGAATAATAATAATAATAATAATAATAATAATAATAATAATAAATAATAATAAAAAAATGATACACAATTTGTATTTAATTTATGACCATAAACAATAATATCAACAACAATATAATATGATTATGATTAAATTATTATTAATAGAACAATTCTTTAAACATCCTTCTGATATTGACTTTAAAATAAATGCATTTAGTATTATTAGCACTTCTCATGTTGCTGCCTCTTTAGGATGAATCGCTTGTGTATTCCTCATTTGTAAGTCACTTTGGATAGAAGCATCTGCTAAATTAATAAACGTAAAAACAATGAACATGGCATGACCAATCAGAATTTTTTGTTTGAACTATGTTTTTATAAAAGATAATTTTGCAAGATCAGAATTACTGCTCCCCTAGTCACAGTAATGACACAGACCACTTCACTTCAGACATGAAAACAATTCTGGACAATGACAAATATGGTTGAGAATCATAAAGTTCTTACTCAAAATTGGTTTCATTTACGAAGAAAAGAACAGGTTAAAGGGATGTGTCCCAGCTGTGACACTGAGGTTTCATTACATTAGCTCCTCCTGACTCCAGTCTCTCTCCTCGATATCAGCTCTCTGCTCTAAAGTGATATTACTCAGTCTAAATGCACTGACGCTGCACAACGTTTCCTTTCATTCCATTTATTATCGCTCGCATTTCACAAAGAGCAGGAAATTTAGGGGAACTCTGAGAACACACTCCTAATGTTGGTATAAGACCGGTTCAAACCTACAATCAGTGAAAGACATTTTGCAGATGGGTGAAAGAATTATAACATCTGACAAGTACATATCTGGCTCATCTAAAGAATAATTACAGTGAGCTCCAAATGTCTGACATCACACAGAAATGGAATTCAAACGAGGAAAGAATAAAAAAAATTAAATTAAAAAAAATAATAAGACAAAGAAGATAAAATGAAATAAATTAAAATAAAAACATGACAATGTAAAAAGAATAAGCAATATTTTGTACATAAAAAAATTTAGCTAAAATGACGGCCATTTGACATTCTTAAATATACTGTATTTCTAACCATTTATGTCATGAAGCATCATTTCAGTAAAGTATGATTCAATGTAAAAATAAATGTTAGAATGTGTAAAATTGCATAATAATAGAATTAACATGCATTTAAGTATTTATAATTTTATTTTGCATTTATTTTCTTTGAATGTGTGTGTGTGTGTGTGTATATATATATATATATATATATATATATATATATATATATATATATATATATATATATATATATATATATATATATATATATATATATATATATATATATATATATATATATATATATATATATATATATATGTGTGTCTGTGTCTGTCTATATATACACACACACACATACGTCCTTTTCAAAAAATTAGCATATTGTGATAGTTCATTATTTTCTGTAATGTACTGATAAACATTAGACGTTCATATATTTTAGATTCATTACAACACAACTGAAGTAGTTCAAGCCTTTTATTGTTTTAATATTGATGATTTTGGCATACAGCTCATGAAAACCCAAAATTCCTATCTCAAAAAATTAGCATATTTCATCCGACCAATAAAAGAAAAGTGTTTTTAAAACAAAAAAGTCAACCTTCAAATAATTATGTTCAGTTATGCACTCAATACTTGGTCGGGAATCCTTTTGCAGAAATGACTGCTTCAATGCGGCGTGGCATGGAGGCAATCAGCCTGTGGCACTGCTGAGGTGTTATGGAGACCCAGGATGCTTCGATAGCGGCCTTAAGCTCATCCAGAGTGTTGGGTCTTGCGTCTCTCAACTTTCTCTTCACAATATCCCACAGATTCTCTATGGGGTTCAGGTCAGGAGAGTTGGCAGGCCAATTGAGCACAGTAATACCATGGTCAGTAAACCATTTACCAGTGGTTTTGGCACTGTGAGCAGGTGCCAGGTCGTGCTGAAAAATGAAATCTTCATCTCCATAAAGCTTTTCAGCAGATGGAAGCATGAAGTGCTCCAAAATCTCCTGATAGCTAGCTGCATTGACCCTGCCCTTGATAAAACAGTGGACCAACACCAGCATCACTGACTGTGGGTACTTGACACTGGACTTCAGGCATTTTGGCATTTCCCTCTCCCCAGTCTTCCTCCAGACTCTGGCGCCTTGATTTCCGAATGACATGCAAAATTTGCTTTCATCCGAAAAAAGTACTTTGGACCACTGAGCAACAGTCCAGTGCTGCTTCTCTGTAGCCCAGGTCAGGCGCTTCTGCCGCTGTTTCTGGTTCAAAAGTGGCTTGACCTGGGGAATGCGGCACCTGTAGCCCATTTCCTGCACACGCCTGTACACGGTGGCTCTGGATGTTTCTACTCCAGACTCAGTCCACTGCTTCCGCAGGTCCCCCAAGGTCTGGAATCGGTCCTTCTCCACAATCTTCCTCAGGGTCCGGTCACCTCTTCTCGTTGTGCTGCGTTTTCTGCCACACTTTTTCCTTCCCACAGACTTCCCACTGAGGTGCCTTGATACAGCACTCTGGGAACAGCCTATTCGTTCAGAAATTTCTTTCTGTGTCTTACCCTCTTGCTTGAGGGTGTCAATGATGGCCTTCTGGACAGCAGTCAGGTCGGCAGTCTTACCCATGATTGCGGTTTTGAGTAATGAACCAGGCTGGGAGTTTTTAAAAGCCTCAGGAATCTTTTGCAGGTGTTTAGAGTTAATTAGTTGATTCAGATGATTAGGTTAATAGCTCGTTTAGAGAACCTTTTCATGATATGCTAATTTTTTGAGATAGGAATTTTGGGTTTTCATGAGCTGTATGCCAAAATCATCAATATTAAAACAATAAAAGGCTTGAACTACTTCAGTTGTGTTGTAATGAATCTAAAATATATGAAAGTGTAATGTTTATCAGTACATTACAGAAAATAATGAACTATCACAATATGCTAATTTTTTGAAAAGGACGTGTGTGTGTGTGTGTGTGTGTATATGTATGTGTATGTATATATATATATATATATATATATATATATATACACACACACATACACACATATATACATATATACATATATACATATATATATATACACATACATATATATACACATACATATATATACACATATACATATACATATACATATACATAGAGTATATAATAATTGTCAAGATACATTTAGATATGGGTATAAGACTTTAAAACATGCCTAATTGTCATGGAACTCATTTTCTTCATATTTTCTCTGTTGATGTTGAGATGAAACATGACCTAGAGACGTTTTCATAAGAAAGAGAAAATTGCAGCTAACACTTGTGAGACAATTACTCCAGGGTTATTACACCTGATTGCACAAACACTTGTTTACAGCCGGCTCAAATCACTCCTGCGGCTGCTTTTCTGCCTCTGGTGACATCACACCATCATGTGTGTCTAATAAGCCAATATGAAGATCCAAATTAGGGTCATGAAACACCAGCGCAAACATCCAATTTATTTTTAATCAAAAAGAAAGAAAATGGAGAATTCATCTCAACTCGGCCTCTGCTGAATTCAATGGATGGGAAATCACTATGCGCTGAATATTAGCATGTCTTTTGTGAGATTACAGGCTTTTCCTAAAGATCATTAGAATAATTAGTCTAAATTACAGGCATTTGTGTCAAATTGAGGACTGAAGCCCACGAAAGTCTTAAATAGGCAACTGATCAATGAAGTACAAGGCTGCTTTAAGAAGTTTCATTAAATTTCTGAATGTCTTTTGAAAACACAGCTGGAAAGAAAGACAAAAGAAAGAAAGACAGATAATTTTAGGAAAGTGTGTAATAGTGTTAATTTTGTCAGCTATTTCAATTTTAGTCTTAGTACCGTGTTAAAATGTCCTTGTTAGTTCATCATATTTAGTCAACCTTATCCTATTTAGTTTTAGTCAAAGTCTCAACATTTCAGTCTAGTTTTAGCCAGTAGAAACATTAAACAAAAATACATTAGACTTTAATAACAACTTTGAGCCAATATCCAATTAACGTTATTAGTAGAACTGAAATGAACATTCATTCATAACTTTAAAATACTTCAGGTTCTCTTAGTCTAGTTTTAGACAATGAAAACTTGACATTTTAGCAATAAAATTATTAATTAACCGTACAGTATTAATTTTGGCAGCCATGTTTAATTTAGTCTTAGTCAAATGTATAATGTTCGTCATTCTGTATAATGGTTAAACGGCAACACTATTTTGATAGTCCACTTTAGATATTGTACTAACAGTAAGTTTGCAACTACATGTCAACTAGCAGTCATTAGAGTATTAGTAGACTGTCTGCTTAATATCTTCTTTATAACACTTTATTTTGATGGGTCCACAACATAACATACTGAGTATGAGAAACTTTGAAAGTACGTCAACTTATTCTACGAACCCTAAACCTACCCTACTGAGAGTTAATAGACATGTAATTGCAAATTAATGAGAATTAGTTTATATCTAGTTGTCATGTAGATGCAAAGTTACTTTTAGTTAGTAGAATGTCTAAAGTGGACTATCGAAATAAAGGTGTAACTGATAACTTTTTTGCTCAAAATTATAATTGTAATGACTTGTCATTTGAGAAATTTAATTTTGCATTTTAGGTATTGCAGTTTCACCAGTACGCACAAATCAATAGACTGTGGACACATAGGCTACATGGTGTGTGTATGTGTGTGTGTGTGTGTGTGTGTGTGTGTGTGTGTGTGTGTGTGTGTGTGTGTGTGTGCGTGCATGTATGCATGTAGACGCCACACCACCAATCTAACCTGCACCTGCTTATTACTGCACTGGTCACAGTACTTTACACATGTATTTGCACTACTCATATTTTGCACTACTCATATTTTGCACAGACTGCACATTGTTAAAGTTATTACACTATAAACTGTCTAAAGTTGTTACTGTACAAAGCACAGTAAACTATTTCTATAAAATATTGCACTACTGTTATTTTGCATAGAATACATTGTTCTATCAATACTTTGCACACTCATCCAGCTGTATTTATTTATTACCACTGTTCTCACGTTTCTGCTGTTCATAATGTGTATATATAATCTGTAATCTATATAATCTACATTGCTCTGTTCATAATGTACATACAATCCCTACATTGCATTCCTATTTATATTCTGTATATACTCTGCTCAATACTGTATATAGCAATTCCACTGTATATTCTGTAAATCATATCTTCACTTACTCTGCACTTATATGTATATAAAACACTATATTCTTGCACTTCTGGTTAGATGCTAACTGCATTTTTTTCATTAGCTCTGTACTTGTACTCTGCATAAATGACAATAAAGTTGAATCTAATGTATGTGTGTGTGTGTGTGTGTGTGTGTGTGTGTATATATATATATATATATATATATTTTTTTTTTTTTTTTTTTTTTATACATTATAATTTAATACCAAAGACTTATACAATCTCTGTCTACATTACGAAAACAGCTAAAACAAACAAAAAACATAAGTGAAATTCCTAGTAATTCCACTCATTCCAAATTGCAATAGCCTATTTCTCTATTACCCTATTTCTCTAAACAGCGGTTGAGTAAGTGCATTTATTCAGCGATCACAATATAGTCCAGATCTCATGAAAGAACACGCACTGAGTGACACTTTCATTTAGATTGCTAAACTTGTTTGTTGCCGTTTTCAGATCATCGGCGGCGCTTCGTTTTTGTTTTTACACCGTTTAACTACCTGAAAACGTTTAGAACATAATAAACCATTGAAAAAACTAATTTCAAGCTACGGCCCATGATTAGATGTACAGAAAACAGTAAAGAAATGATTGGAAATGTTTGTCTAAATTTGTTCCTCAATATTGTAAAGATGCGTTTTCCCTCTCTGACAATGTTAACAAAGCAAAGTCTTCCGAATGCGTAACTTGCATAATTTAAACTTCAATCACAATAGCAAATAGTCAACAGGAGCATTTCATGAAAACAACAAAAAGCAACTTCCTGTGCAGCAGGAGTGATTTGCATGCAAACAGGTGGAATATAAATGACAGGCAATCACAGACAGGAAAACAGAGTTCAAAACGAAAAGGAGGAAAGGTGCAGAACCACAGCATCTTCCCTGCCCATCTCTAAATCGCATTCAATAATATGTATATGTATGTGAGAGTGAGTGAGAGATAGTGAGAGAGTGAGTGAGTGAGTGAGTGAGTGAGTGAGTGAGTGATCGAGCTAAAAATTTTCAAAATAAACCTTTGTATCCTTTTTTTTTTTAGATTTTTAAAAAGTATAAAACTTAAAAGGCACATAGAAACAAAATAAAAGTTGTTGCAACAACAAATAAAAAAATTCTGGAGGAGGACAAAGGAACACATAATATGAAAAGTGGCAGGTCTATTGGTTTGGACGTATTTTTAGGACCATTAATGCATTTCTACGTATTTTCGCTTAATATTTGTTGTATTACTTTTAATTTATCTTAATATCTTTAACCTAATTTCCTAAGAGAAGTCACCTTTAAGAATTATGAAAATTACCAAGAAAAAAAAAATTTGTAACATTTAAATGCATGGTGGTTATGCCATACAACTCTCTTCTGTGACATATGTGACATCTATTTTTTTTTTTCTTCTGTTGATGTTGTGGTGCAAGAGTCGTTTTCATATATTATTCACCCAGAAAGAGAAAAGTGAAGATAACTTCTGTGAAAAAGAAAAGTAAAAAATACGAAATAAGTAAATATTAATTTTAAAATAAAAAAATATATATAAAAGCGCAATCTTCCTACTAAGTGTTGCAACAATGAAGCAAGTTCTTTGAACAACACATTTCATAGAAAAAGTGGTAGGTATATTAGTTTGCATTTACACTCCAAGAGTGCTGACATAGGGTATCATTTCTTTTGTCAGTCATTACATTTTTGGATTCAATACCATATTTGACAACTTTGCAGTGTGCAGCTCTTAGCACGAGAAATAAAACTTTTATTCAAATTGTGATCGGGTCAAAGATTTCTCCATTTTTAAAAAAAACACTTCCAGCATTTTGGTTTCAATTGTTCACAGAACGATAACATTTGACATATATATATTTCTCACCATTTATGTCATGAAGCATCATTTCAACCAATCAGCCATTTCAATAAAGTATGATTCAAAATGTAAAAAATAAATAAATAGGGATGTGCAAAACGGCATTATAATAATAACCATAATAGAATTAACAGGCATTTAATTATCACTTATTTTAAATTTTTTCATTATATTTAATCCAATTTTGCAGACTCATAATTGTTAAACATTTTCATATATAATAAAATATAACAATATTAATATAAATAATATTGGTAATATAAACCAATACATAAAAAAATAAAGAAATAATAATAATAATAATAATAATAATAATAATAATAATAATAAAACAACAACAACATTTTCAATCATATAAAATATAGAATTCAAACATAAAAATGTAATATTTACATGAATATATAATAGGTTATGTAATAAACTAAATAAAAAAAAATGCATAAACATATTCAGTCACCCCTTCTCTTTTCTTTCACTGACAAAACTCTAAAATTATAATCTCAATTCAATTAAAACTCATTTACTTCATTCAGTAGTTTGAGAATGAGGTACGCATAGAGCGAATCTGAAGGAATTTTCTGCCTTGGCTCTCATCCACGGACTCGGATGAAAAATGGATGAGTGTTTTGTGTGGACGACTGTTGAAATGAGTTATTGTGAGTACTGGAGTGAATCTCATGGAAGGAGAGAGAAACGGAGAGAACAGAGCGATACTGAAAAGCTCTTGATTCAGCAAGAGAATGGTCACGTTTACATCAATACTTCTATTGAATTGTGGAGGCCAAGCATGTCGAGTAAGGCTTTATGAAAAATAGGACCAAATATGAATGCTAAATAAAAATGACTTCTGAATTAACCTAAGGGTGGCCCTAAGAGACAGATAATCTGGTAAAATACTACGTCATGAAATTCAACCAATAACTGCAACACTTTACATTACGGTTTCATTAGTTAACGAGCAAAGGGCAAGCGATTTTTCAAAAACGTTTTAGAAAACTGAGTCGGGGCCAATTACCAAAAACTTGAAGCCAATCAGCAGTAAAGGGCGTTTCTACTCATGATGTGGAGGAGAGAGCGTTCAGCGAACAGCCGAGCATCAGAAAGATAGAGATGGCGGATAAAAACAAGAGAGGAAAGTGTCTGCGGAACGATAAGGCAAGAAGTAGGACCCGTGTAAATATCAGATCAGCTTTCCAGCTGAAAAGTGGGACATATTTTTCCAGGTAATTTCGGTGGAAAAGCAGCTTGTGTTTCACAGAACTAAATGTTGCCTGGGTTGCGCAGGCTACATATATGTGGGGCGGAGCTATCAAAATAGGGGCGAGACCCTTTTGGGGTAGGGGCGTGTTTGTTTTGGTGATTTCAAATATCAACACTGGCTTCCAGAAATTGCTTACCCTGCCTTTAACCAAGATTAATAAATGCTTTTAGAAGTTTTGTTCGTTTCAACATTTACTATTAGATTACTAAAATGAAAAGTTAAACTATAAAGACTAACTTGCATATGGATAGGCTCAAATGTAGACTAAAATCAGATGTAGACTAAAATGATTTTTTTTTTTGGAGTCAAGACTTCTGTAGATAAATAAGTTCTAGAACAGAGATAATTAGCAATTTTTTAAATGTATTTTTATAATCATTTAACAATTTTGCACCTCATTCTGATATATAATCAAATATTACATATATAGTAAAATATGCATAAATTGAATTTAAATAAACAAATAATAAATTAATATTAATCAAATTGATCACATGAAATCATTAAAATACTTCATATTAAAATATTTATGAAGTATATTTAAATAAATACATATTTGGCTCAAATGTAACAGACTAAAATCAACAAGTCAAATCATCTGTTTGAGTCAAGGCTTATGTAAACAGATAAATAAGTTCTGAAACAGATACAATGTTTTTAATTATTTACCTTATTTTTATAATTTAGTGCAATTTTCATATAATATCATAAATAATAATAATAATAATAATACATACAATAAACAATAAATTAGTAGTATTAACATTTTCAAACATAAAACCCATATATAATTAAAATATTATACATGAAAATATTAAAATATATTTATTTTTAAATATCTTATGGAGTCAAGGCTTAGGATAATCTTGAAGGTCAAATGTTACAGCATCCTGTGTGACTTTGATTTAAATGTCTTTATTGCAATGATTTCGTGTTGCCAATAAAGAGCGAAGCTCAGAAACTCATGAAGACGGTTTTCATTTACACTCTGCAATAGATTCAAATCCCAGAAGAATAGGAGCTTGATCTGCAGAAATTAGTTCTGATGAAACAGTCACATGCAAAAACAACCACAATGGTACAATCTCCCATGAGCACCTACAAACGGTCCCTTTTCTCCCATCAACATGATTACAAATGCACTGCTGCTCTAGTGTACCGGACATATGCCTGCAGTTACTGCAAATGTAAACTCGAGCAGACACATCTTCAGTCCAATAAATATTCCAAACCATGATTGGTGTTAAGAATCAACATGTCTCTAATTGGTTATGGAACAAGTCCAAGCTCAACAGACAGTATGTGGTTGAAAAGCAGACAGATCTTATTAGACTAGAGATAAAAAAGCCGCTTTTCTTTCCATATCTGTAGAGGAATTCAATTTAAATGACACATAGGGAGTGAAAACATATAGTGTTCACAGATAAAAGTGAGAAGAGTCATTTATATTCAGGTGCCATGAAATGAAAGGAGGGTCTGGTGGTCTTGTTTGTTCATAATACAAGTATCCAGGTTTCAGGTTTGTCCCATATCTGCCTTTATCCATTTCTAAAATGCTACTTCATTGACAAAGAGGGAGTCAGGTTAATACCTAGTGTAACTAGGCCTACATGGAGTTAAAGTGTTTATTTGACATTTTGTTGTATTATAAAAGAGTCTCGCTGAAAACAAACTGTCAAAAAACTAAAATGTTAACATGAAAGCAGAAATACAATCTAATTAAAAAAAGAATTAATAATTCAAAAAGAGAATGTTAAAAAAGATAAAAGGTTATACAATTTCTAGCATGCATGGGAGATTTTTAATTTTTTTAAAAATCCATTAGAGGTCCATAGTACTTGTGTACTATATTTAAATTCTCATTCCCCAATCTGTAGATTAAACTTGTGTGACAAGTCCGGATATGACATGCACAAAAATGGCGTTTGGCATCATCAGGTTCTTCAGAAGGCTAAAAAAATAATGCATAAGTCATATGGACTACAGGTTATTTTATCTTACTTTATTTTCATTATTATTATTATTATTATTATTATGAATAAGATTATGCTATTTTTTGTTTTGTTTCCCTTTTTGGAGCTGGATTGACATGGTCACAATGAGCTGCTATTGCATGGAAAAAGTATGAATATTTATTATCTTTATTATTACATGAGTCTTTATTATTCCTTGAACAGACTTTTATAATGTCACAAATTGGAAAATTCATTTGTTTATTGCAACAGTAAACCACAGCAAATAAAGCAGGCTCCCATGACAATGAAATAATGGTGGTGCTGGTTATTTGCACATTTCTGACAGTAATTTGGGCTTTGACTGAGAAAATAGCTCACAAAAGGCATGAACAAAGACATAATCAGTAATCTAATACTTCTTTATCATTTAGTCTAGTAATTCTGTGGTGGGATAATAATATAAAATCATGGATATCTAGGACAGAAATGACTTCTCACTTTATGATAGTCAAATTAAACCGGATACGTGATGCCCTCATCTTTAAAAGAAATCAACACTATGTAGTCGAAGAAAACAACCCAGAACACATTAAATATGAGAATAAACATGATTTGAGCTGAAAACAATGTGTTTCACTGAGTGTTATTCTAGTATAATTTGTTAATATTTTGAATAAGATTCTTTACACTTTCATTTTAAAGTTTTATTAATTTTGTTGTGTGTTTGTTATTTGTATTAGTTTCATGTTTTTATTGGTTTTAGTTATTTTAGTAGTTCAAGAACCTAAATGAAGATGGGCAATTTTTTTTCAGTTAATGTTTATTATATTTGCAGTACTATTTTTTATGGATTTTTTTTAGTTAACTATAATAACCCTCTTCCTACCAAAATAAACCATTAAAATTCACGAGACATGTATAGTGAGTGTGTAAATCTATCAATTAAACAAGCAGTATATCTGTAAAATGCCAAGGATCTGTTACTGACCTAAAGGCCCTAAATATTATGTTTCATAAGTGCCAAGCAGTGAACCCTGTGAAACCCCCATATTTATTTTTTCATCAGGTTGAAAACTCCCCTGAAACACAAGCAGAAATACTGTGAAGCTCAATGTTCACCCCCTCACACCTGCTTCAGACAGATGTTCAAAGTAAATCAAGTTTAACCTCTGAAACATCTTGGCGTCTCCAGTGGAAGACAAGAAACCACAGCAGCTGCGGTTCAATACGGTCCACGCTCCTCTTCAGAGAGTTTCATCTCAGTCTGTTCACAGATTTGAGTTACTCACAGGAGTCGCACATTCACACATGTAAGATTCAGACAGAGACCACTGCGTTTACATGAACTGAACATCCAGTTGTTAATGCAAAGAGGTCACTCTCTTTAGGACACTGACAGCTAAACGGATGCACATCTGCTGCTATTCATATGTAAAGAAATAGTTCACCCAAAAACAAAGACTTCAGGCCATCCAACATGTAGAGGAGTTTGTTCCTTCATGGGAACAGATTTGGAGAAATGCAGCATTGCACCACTTGCTCACCAGTGGATCCTCTGCAGTGAATGGGTGCCGTCAGAATAATAAAACAGCTGATAAAAACATCACAATAACCCACACCACTCGAAGTCCATCAATTAGCATCTTGAAGACAAAAGCTGTGCATTTGTAAAAAACAAACATCAAGAAATCCTAAACTTCAAACTATTGTTTACAGCTGAAGGTCCTCTATACATAATATTGCTTCCTCCAGTGAAAACATCATCTTGTCTGAATCAGGAGAGAAATCTGCACAGATCGAGCACAGTTTAAAAACCAAAACAGCTCTAAACAAATATGCAGGTGGATTTTGATGTCAAGGACAATAGGAGATGGACTTTTTCACTGCATGAAGCGTTATTATAGATTATGCACTCGTATTTTAGCCAGAAGCTACAGTTTGAAGTTAAAAAACATCTTAATGATGGATTCGTTTCTTACAAACACGCAGCTTTTCACTTCACAAGACATTGACTTGTGGATTATTGTGATGTTTTATCAGCTGTTTGGACTCATTCTGACGGCACCCATTCACTGCAGAGGATCCACTGGTGAGCAAGTGATGCAATGCTACATTTCTCCAAATCTGATGAAGAAACACCCTCAGGTCATTCAAGATGTAGATGAGTTTGAGTACATTAACAAATTGTTATTTCTGGTTGAACTATTTCTTTAACAAACATAACATGCTCATAATAATACCTCAAGCTATTTTATTATATGCATTTTATATTTTACAACTTAATCTCTAACAATTTTGAATAGCACACTGTAATTCTCTATTGCAATGCTTGTATATATTTTACAAAGCCCATCTTCTGTCAACTGCTCAATGATGTATTCCACTAAAGCATGCACTGCTGCTGTTTAAATGCTGAGGAACAAATTGGCTTGTTAAAGTAATCATAAATCATCAACACCATCAAACACACTGGCACTGCCCTTGGCCAACGCTCATTCATCTCTAAAGAGCAGAGAGCGCTGCCAAGAGCGCTGCGTGCTTGTTACACCATGAAGGATTCATCACATTATAGTGCCACTTTAAACGCAAATGACTGCAAACGTTAAGATGCATAGTTAAAAAATACAGCCCTTTAAAAACAAATTATGAACAGAATCAGCTCGTCTATTGCTTGATGTAAAATCAACAGGAAAAGCTGTCATTGCACAGGTCACTGTAAGATATTATATGCCCTAGATGCACAACTGAGTCCCAGCGCCGACAGTAATATGCAAAACATTTTCCAGTATAACAGCATGAGAGAAAATTCCCAGGGCATCCATCACCAATTCTAGTCTGAAGTGATTTATTCAGAAGGATGCGATCTGATTGGACGGCTAGTTGTCACCTGCAGCCTCACGCTCATCCAATTGAGAAAACAGGTTTATTCTTAGTGACAATACACTGCTTATATGACAATTAAATCTATGAATCCAACAGTTGCACAAGATCATTTTAAGCTAATGTTAAAAAATGCATGCAATTTATTAAATCATAAATATTCCTAATAGTAAAAATATTATCCTTTTTTTTTTCGAAAAACCAAACAAACAAAAGTAGAACCTCACATTTAAATGCATAAATACCTATATTATATACCTATACATACATATACACACACACACATTTTTTTTCTCCAAATTAGAACTATCAATGCATTCCATTTATTCTATATCTTAAACATTTAGTTTTTCTTTTGATGATAGTCAATCTTAATATTTGTGAATTTCACCCAAATGGGGAAAAAAAGCATTACATTTATCCTATCATAAATATACCACAACCTGTGCATGCTAAACAGAATCTTGTACTTTTTCCTGAACAAAACAAAACAAAAAAAATGCACTCAATTTTCAAACAATGACAAGCCGCAGTACGACACAATGTGCATTCTGGTGCAGGAAGACACAGCGCGCATGACAATGAGGCCGCTAATGAAAAATCAAGCATCAACCTGCAATACATACACATTACACCAGAGCCTAGATGTTATTCAGCACTCCGCACGGCTGTTTCTGTTCATCGATTTCCCATTCTCAACATGGAATATGGATGTCAGAGAAATTAGAACTAATATTTGTTTGATCACAAACCTGAAACCATCACGTAACCATCATGTTACTGAACAACTTCCTGTTTCATCTGTTTAGATGAAATCACCATTAGAATTTCACAGCAAAAACAATTAATTCAAATGCACAGCATGCTTAATCTCTCCTTCACCCAGCAGCACAAAAACGTGCTCCGTGTTTGAACAGTGAATGCTGGGTAATTACTTCACTCCATAAATCATTAAATGTAATCTTTTTTTAAAAATCTTTAATGATCGGGATAGTTTAGTCCATTAATTATGCTAATTGTTAAACAAGAGATTAAACGAGAGCTGCAAACAATTCCCTTTTTCCTTTTTAAATTCAACAGCACATCGTTTACTGTACTGTCTTTCATGCAAATACAAAAGGCATAATTGTGAGTTAAAGATCGACTTTAATGAGAGTAGCCTTGTGCATAACATAATTCTGTCGCATTTAATGCATAAAGAGCTTTATAATAATTATGGAAAAAGGAGAAAAATAGCTTTAAAAAAAATCTATTTTTGGTCTTTTGATGATTTATTCTATATCTTAAATATTTATTTTTGAATCTGCACCAAAATGGCTCAAGATTTCCCCCCCAAATTGGAAGAAATATAATTTATATAAATCAAAATGATTAAATACTATATTGTCTTGATTATAGATGTTTAATGTGTTTTACTACTTCTTTAGTTTCCTCTGAAGCGAAAAAAAAGGAAAAAAAAAAATTCAATATCAATTTCAAGCAGAGCACCAAAATATATAACATGTAACTATATATTTTTTTACAGAAACATTTGAATATACAGAAAATGTGAGACTTCTGTCAACACTTGAGTGATGGCAAACAAATCATTGAATCAGAGTCTTTTGCTACTGCATTTTTTTTTTAATTCTATATTTCAATACTGACAAAATGTAATAAACTAATAAACCTTTCTGTACTTAAACACAGAGACAAGACCAGTGTTCACCATCACAGCCGGTCCTAAAACTGCATAATCTGATCCTCTTCCACATCCCTGGTAAACAAAGAGAGACTGCTAATTGATCAAGTAGTGGTGCTGGATTCCCCCGAGCGAGGAAGGTCATCCATACTCGCTCGTCAACAGGGGGGAGAAACAGTGCCGCTACTCCCTCGCTGCCATTTTTCTTCACTGACAAAGACTCCATCTGCCACCGAGCCATTTGCAGCCTGCGAGTCAGAATATCAATGATTTCCAACCATTCTGCAAGTCTGCCTTCACCTTGGCGTCACCTCTGTGAGCGGCGAGAAGAGCTGACGGCACAGATATTCTCTCTCAGCGCCACAGGCATCGCTCTCATCCCGCTAAGTGCCGTTTATGCAGCTCGAAGAGGAGAGCGGATATTACTGGAGTTATTTCAGACGTACATCCCTAAAGCGGCAGAATTTTCCAGCGGCTACTTGAGTCAATTTTACAGAGGAAAGCAAACAAGGTTGAAGCTACTTACATCAACTCAATGCTTGAATCAGTTCCTGCAGCAGCTTGTATCAAATTTTCCATGATAGTTTCAAATAGAAGTTTAATGCACTGAAACAGTTTTTTTTTTTCTTTTGGTCTAAAAACTATATTTTTGGTCTTATGAATTTGCTCTTTTTCTCAAATTAGAGGAACTTTATTGCTATTTAGCAAACTTTAAACTTTATTGCTAACAAATTAGAGGAAGTCAAAATGATTAATTATCACTTTTCTGTTCCTTAAATGGTAAACAGTCTGGCAATGTTATAAAGATATTTTGCTTCTTACACCTTCAATGCAATATTAAGTTCAATATTTTTTTTTTTCAATATATGCACCATATGTAATATAGTAATACAATAGTATGTAACTATACATTTTTACTACAATATTAATAATATTTATCAATTAATATAATAGTATGAATATTTTTTACTTATTTTTTTATTAATCTATAAATATTTAATTATTTTATATATAAATTAATAATTTATTAATTTTATTTATATATTTTACTTCTCACATTTAACGTTTAATTGAAATTAAAACTCCTTTGAAAAAAAAAAGCTTCAATTCGATATCAAGTTCAATAATCATTTTCAATTAAATGCTCAATAATATGTAAAATAGTAATGCAATAATATGCAACTATACTACAGCATTTTAATATAAAAAAGAAAATCTGAGACTTCTGTGGACATTGAGTGATGACAAACGAATCATTGAATCAGAGCTTGAATCAATTCACTGACAGTCTGAACAGATTTGTGTAAATTAATCAAACATTCCACCTTGAGACACTAATAAAAGCTCTGTCTGAACACTTTGAATTTTTCCATAATCTATTTAGATAAGAATTCACTGCACTATGAAACTTTTTTTTTTTAACTAAAAACTTGTTTCCCATTGAAAAACAAAAGCAAGACGAAGGAAGGTGAATGGACCAGAGGAGGCTATATAACCCTGCGTGTCAACCCATGGAGCCTCAGATGAACAGGTTTGGACGACAGAGCAACCCTATCTGTGTGTTTGTGATGTTACTTAAGGAGGCCGACCTCACCTGACCTGCTGTAGGTTTATCCCAGCTGAGCCCCACAGCTACCACACGCTCTCCTCTAATGAATCGCCACTTCACCGCCGTGATTTCAGCTCCACAAAACACACTGATTAGTGGCGGGATTGATTTTTCCAAAGATGGATCTCATAACGTTCTGCTGTGACCTCAGGCCACAATCATCTCAGCAGTGCTTGAGAACAACATTACAAAACACCTCTGTCTGTTTTCATCCTCCTCTCTGAACACATCTAGTGATACAATCATACCGAAAACCCAGCAGTCCCTCTGCGTTTGCATTTCATTTATTGTTTCAATGTTGTTGTTGGTAAATAAAACTATTAAAAATGGTTTTCAATAATTGAAATAAACACTTCAAATTAAAATAATAACAAACTACTAAACTATTCAAAACTACTAAAATTATAAATCAAATTTAAAACCAAAGCTAAACAGAAATACAAAAAAAGACATGGCATAAAATTGTTAAAACAAACTAAATTTAAAAAAGATTGATAAATACTGTAATGGTATTACTAGATAAATTGTTTCTTGAAATAATGTAATCATTAAATACAGGCATATTTAAAAAAAGACCAAAAAATGCTAAAACGTAAAAATTTAAAATGAAAACAGAAAGAAAAAAAAAAAAGTATATAAGTGACACCAAATTAACCGGTTTAATAAAAATAAATATTTACAACATTACTTTTGCAATACTAAAATATTTACAAAAAAAAAAAAAAGAAAAAGAAAAAAGGCATCCTGAAATAAGTTGACAAGTTGATAGTTTTACATTTACATTTATGCATTTAGCAGACACTTTTATCCAAAGCGACTTACATTGCATTCAAGTTACAGTTTTTATACATTTTTATCAGCTCTTATGAGCTCTTGCTTTCCCTGGGAATCGAACCCATGATCTTTGCGTTGCTAGTGTCATGCTCTACTATTAGCTACAGGAAAGCTTTCCAAGCATTCAGTATTCATAAAATGTTAGTTTGGTTCTACAGGTAGGTTTGTGAGGGTACTGCAGGAAATTTGCAATACTGTAATCATTCAAAAAAAAAATCATTTTAAAATAAAACCCTTACTAAAAACTGTTTATTGATTTGCTTAGCTGCATGTCATATGACCATTAACCGAGAACATGCAAATGTGCTGTTCAAAATAATATCAGGGATACTTTAAGCAAATATTTTTGCTGTTCAGCTAACAAATGTTTGGGAGTCCCTACTCTACATGATTAGATGTGATATTACGATGCCTTGGAAGGCGGTCTGAAGCAGTTTCCTCAGCTTTCTGTGAAGTCACTGGCTGCCGTTGGTTTCAGACAGAGTCATGAGCAGTACTGACCGACTAAGCTAAAGCATTGAGGTCTACTGTGAGTTTGTGTGCAGCCTCCCGCTGGCTTTGACCTTAAGAGATGCGATCTGGTCTCTCTGATGAGCGTGTCATTACAGCTCAACACATTCCTGACCTAATGAGCCGTCTCCTCTGATCGCATCACAGCAATCACTCGCAAAGACGCCGCTGAAGGACAGACGCAGCAGAAAACCACACGTAACCATCAACACGACATCCCTTCAGCTTCACAACATGGTTTATTTTGCCATAATGATTGGCTGACTGGTTTTTGGGGTTCAAAATGGGTTCAGGATTACAAGTGCAACCACACATACACAACTGTGTGAGTGATTTCCCTTACTGTAAATGACGGCCTCTGCTTCAGCTCTGTGACATCATCGCTCCGGAACCTGGAATAAAACACGAGGAACAATTAGTATAACAGATAAAAAAAAGAATAAAAAAAAAAAAAAAAAAAAAAAAAAACATTACTTCTCTTTTAAAGGTGAAATGTGTTTTTTTTTTTTTTTTTTTTCAAATGATAACCCGGTTGAAAAATCCAGCATATGCTGGTGGTTAGGTATGTTTTGAATTTGTTTCTCTCATACACTACAAATCAGACCATATATACAACTTCCTCCTCGTCCTCTGGTCAGTCTGCCGCTTTCTTGTCTTATTAAACATTATCATATGGGTGCGTTTTGTGGAAAGTGTTAAAGGAAATGAAGCCACATGTATTTTAACATCTGCAATTAATCTCTTACACACACACCATTCATTTACATCTCAAAACCTCAGAGAGTAAATCACAAGGTAGTAAAATCAATCGTCTTCAGAGAATCAATGCTCCTTAAAAGGAATAGTTCAAACCAGAAATCCCACTACAGACAACTAAAAAAGAAAAGAAAAGAAAAAAAGACCATCAGGCGATCATGATCATGTTAATAGTCAACAGGGTTTCAAAACGTGCTGAGAGGAGGTGCAAATGAACTGCAAAAGACTTGTGATGAATTAACTACAAAAGACACCAAAGACACTTAGTTAGTGTCTTAGTTAAAGTTAGTGTTAACATCTTCATGAACTGAAACCTACTGAGATTCTCCAGAAGTTCAAAGTGTCAGGATCTTATAGAGAACTTTAAGAAAGAAAGGTTCTGTCACAATGTCACAAGATGAAAAGTGAAGATGGGCCAAAAAATACCTGAAGATTTTTTAAAGATTAGCTGAGCAAGCTGAACCTTCTCAGGTTGCAAATAAACTTAAATCTGCCCGTTTCTGGAAAACACGTCCTTCAAACTGTGGAACAAGTCAACAGAATTCAAGATGATCATGAGCTTTATGTAGCACAAGAAATCACCTGCTTATAAGTCAGTCGCTGTAAGGCTTCAAAGAAACACCCACTTGAAACTCTTCCCAGAAAAGAGAAAAAGGGCTATAAAAGTACATTTAAATAAAATAATAAATGAAAAAAAACAAATAAATGAATACTATAAAAAAAAAAAAAAAAAAAAGATGCAAAATTATAAAATATGCAAGTTTGAACATTAATCTCTCAATTTTACAATAAGTAGTGAAACTTACCCAAAATAAAGGCTTAAACATCTATTAAAAAAAAAAAAAAAAAAAAACACATTTAAGGTTCTCTTTTGGTGAAAGTTTTTAGACAGCTTTCAAAATGGCCTCCAGACAGTGTGAACTTACAGAGACCCATATCTCAGTGTGCAATGATCTGATTGACTTCAAATTACAGGATGTATATAGTAACAAACACATCAATTGGTTAAGACATCAAATAAATAAAGGATAATAAATAATTTTTTCTTTTTATAATCTGATCTCACAAATGGAAGTGAGCTTAATAGGTACGTTTACCCTATATAAATCGCAATAATTATTGAAATATATGTTGAATCAGCACACAAGTATCAGGATAGTATTGAATCGGCAGATTAGCATATCGTCCCAGCCCTAATTGTTTCTATTAAATTGTTAAAGGTGCCATAGGTGATTGTCTTCAGAAACATTTGTTGTTATCCTGGTTGAAAGTCTCTTCACATCCCGATAGCAATCATTAAGTTAATTGGTCTAAATGTATTTATATATTCTGTGGAAGGCTAAGGACCAAGAAATGTTAGTCCAATCAAAATGCTCAGTCCGAGCTTTTTAATTGGCTTTCCTACCTGCCTGTCAACATATGTATTTGCATACCTCTGTGCACACACTGTCATACACACACGCTGTGCAGACAGAGCGAGAACTGCAGACAAAGATAACAACCCAATCTTCCTTCCTGGTATTGTAGTACTTTTACTAACTGTACTATAAAGTTCTCTCACCGGTGAATGACACATGATGTAGCCCAGCGGTTCCCAATTCCAGTCCTCAGCAGATTTTTACCACAGGTGGTGGTAATGGACCAACTACTGGCGGTGACGCGGTGTTTATTTATATATAATTTTGAAACAAAAAATAAACAAATGCGGGCGTGGCTCAAACATCTATTAACAAACGTACGTGTTTATTTGTATAATTCAATTAAATAAGAAAGTAGCCTAAATAATTCGTAACAACTTCAATCACATGCTGGAAAATCTGCGTTGGCCTGATAACAATTAGAACGTAAACACTAGTCATAAAACGAGGCATCAGTTTACTGTGGGGGATTTGTTGTGCCGCACCGCATCCAGTATCACTGATTATAATGTATTGTGTTCTATTGCCTATTGTATTTTGTCGTGCCGCGCAATGCCTCTCGCATCCAGTGTAGACAGTAAAGGAAATGCCATGTATGGCGTTTGAGGTCATTTGTGAATTGACAGTCTAAATAAAACAATTTACAACTAAATGGTACATGCAATAAGTACCGAATTCTATTGCAACTGTTACTATAATTGCACTTGTATACAAAAACTTGTATTTTATGCTCGTTATAGAGTGTGTGACGTCACATGCATTACTGCCGGTGGCAATCAACCACGGTGACACGGTTGTCATGGCGACCGTCACAGCCCCGATTCAGATAACCAGCTCGTCAGAAGTGAGCTACATGCATGAACTGTGTTCCGATTGACATGCTCCCTACACAGCGTTCTTTGCTCCCTACTCCCTGAGCAGGGGAAATCCATTGACGTTTACTTCACTTCGGAACATTCATTCAGCATCTTCACACACAGACAAAACTTAAAGAAGCGTGAAGTGTGACATAATATACTTCTGTAAATAAATACTATTTAAACTCTCTTCTAAGTTAAATCATGGCAGAATGCCCGGTGAAGTCCACGTCGCAGTGCGCTAACGATTGAATGGAACAAATGATAAGAGATTCATACAGAGCGGGGGGGGGGGGGGGGGCGCTCATGTAGCCTATTGTAGTAATGTTGTCTCTGGTATTCTGGTCTTTGAGCGTATATATGCGTTCAGGGGGCGTGGCTTTGGACCACGATTGCAGGGAGGGTGGGACATTCGCTTTCAGTGCATTTTCCAAGATCTCCTACTGCACCTTTAAGTATTAAATCACTATTCTGAAAACTATTATCAAATATACTTTGCCAGCCAAGTACTTGTTTGCAATACATTGATGAATGTTCATTAAGTTTCTGTCCTGTAAAACTTTACTAACTCTAACCTTATTCTTTAACATCACAGGACTGAATTTAATTGTAGGCATGGGACACCCTCTCAAATTACCGACTACATAAAACACTCAGAGAGAAAGAGAGAGAAACTGACTGAGATGAGCTTTACACGAAAATCACGTCATTCCGTATGGTCTCTCTCAACACTGACATTTATGGAAATTACCACCAGATGAACAAAACAGCTGAAAGGAAAAAAAACAATAGTTGCTGCCTGGGAAACTCACTTCAAGCAATATTAATCAATGTGAAGGCTAAATAGATATCTAGAACAGGCATCCGATTAGCACATGCTCATGTATTGAGTGAGAAAGAGTTGCTGATGTTCTAAAATTAAGTAAAAAAAATAAATAAAACTGCATTCAAACAATATACATAAAAGTACAAATAAAAATGACTAAACATACATACACACACAAAATCTTCCTTCTGTTCATTTAGTATAGAAATCATGCCTATAAAGCTTAGATTAGGTTTAGGTAAAAATATTTTAAAATTACACAATTACAAAAATTTAAATAAGTTAAGAAATATATACATTATATTTATTTACATTTAAAAAAATATATTTAATGAAATACATGTGTACACTACACACACGCACATATACACAATAAATATTCTTCCTTATGTTCGTTTAGTGTGGAAATAAGCTTAGTTTAAGTTTAGGAAAAAATATTTAAAAAAGTGATAAGTTAAATTAGAAAAACTAAAACACACAGCCTACATTTTAAAATTAATTGTGTTATTTATTTACATATTTACAACTACAGTAGTCAACATTTGAAGTGGATCAAAGAAGTTGAAAGTTGTCCTAAGACAAGAACGCATTTTGGCTTTAGGACAACTTTGATGAAAGGTTTTGATCCCCTTCAAATGTTATACTGTATATTCTATACTATATTCTGTTTTTTTATTATTTATATTATATAGACAACAAGCAGTCCTGCAGAAACAAAACTACAAATCCCTTTTATTTTGTGATACTGCTAAACACAAGCAGCTAGTCAGAGGCATATCAGGGGGAGGGATATTTCCATTCTACAGAGCATTTCATTGGATAACTCATGCTGCTTTGTGCATGACGAGCTATAAATATATTTGCCCACAAGATAAAGCATGCAAGTTTCAAATTAAAAAACACAGCTGTTCATAAAGAGCTCATCTCCCGTTAAGAAGCTCCACATTACGACAGGTCTTTACTGCCAGAATATGATGGAAGGACTCTCTCTCTTTTATGAAGGCCATGTTTTATCCAGTGCTGGAGGTCACAGCAAAGAAAAAGCTCTTTCCACAAACTCTTTGAAGTGCAAAGTTACAGACATGGCTTGAGTTACAGATCGCCTCGCTGCCTTTGTTAAAACAGATAGAGAAAGACACATTGTCTCCTCATAATGATAGTAAGGCACGGCTGTTGAGAAAAGAAAGACTTTCCAGTTCATCCACACCCCACCCACCTTTAACTCCAACAGACGTGATGGATTATGAGGTTACGATTTCCTGGTGACACAGGAATAACAACTCATTTCAAGACTTTGTTTGAGTTCTCCACCTTCACACCTGAAATTCAAGAATTCAGTGGCACTTTCACAGAGAAGTGCATAAAATAAAAACTGACTGAGAAGATCAACTATATTATGTTATGCACTCATCGTTATACATTGAAACTACCAGATTAAGTGTCTCATTTGTTCTTCAGTTCACACTGAGCTTCAAAAGCTTGATGTAAATGTGAGGGGTACCAGTGAAATAAAGGCATATATATATACACAGGTCCTTTTCAAAAAATTAGCATATTGTGATAAAGTTCATTATTTTCTGTAATGTACTGATAAACATTAGACTTAAATATTTTAGATTCATTACAACACAACTGAAGTAGTTCAAGCCTTTTATTGTTTTAATATTGATGATTTTGGCATACAGCTCATGAAAACCCAAAATTCCTATCTCAAAAAATTAGCATATCATGAAAAGGTTCTCTAAACGAGCTATTAACCTAATCATCTGAATCAACTAATTAACTCTAAACACCTGCAAAAGATTCCTGAGGCTTTTAAAAACTCCCAGCCTGGTTCATTACTCAAAACCGCAATCATGGGTAAGACTGCCGACCTGACTGCTGTCCAGAAGGCCATCATTGACACCCTCAAGCAAGAGGGTAAGACACAGAAAGAAATTTCTGAACGAATAGGCTGTTCCCAGAGTGCTGTATCAAGGCACCTCAGTGGGAAGTCTGTGGGAAGGAAAAAGTGTGGCAGAAAACGCAGCACAACGAGAAGAGGTGACCGGACCCTGAGGAAGATTGTGGAGAAGGACCGATTCCAGACCTTGGGGGACCTGCGGAAGCAGTGGACTGAGTCTGGAGTAGAAACATCCAGAGCCACAGTGTACAGGCGTGTGCAGGAAATGGGCTACAGGTGCCGCATTCCCCAGGTCAAGCCACTTTTGAACCAGAAACAGCGGCAGAAGCGCCTGACCTGGGCTACAGAGAAGCAGCACTGGACTGTTGCTCAGTGGTCCAAAGTACTTTTTTCGGATGAAAGCAAATTTTGCATGTCATTCGGAAATCAAGGTGCCAGAGTCTGGAGGAAGACTGGGGAGAGGGAAATGCCAAAATGCCTGAAGTCCAGTGTCAAGTACCCACAGTCAGTGATGCTGGTGTTGGTCCACTGTGTTTTATCAAGGGCAGGGTCAATGCAGCTAGCTATCAGGAGATTTTGGAGCACTTCATGCTTCCATCTGCTGAAAAGCTTTATGGAGATGAAGATTTCATTTTTCAGCACGACCTGGCACCTGCTCACAGTGCCAAAACCACTGGTAAATGGTTTACTGACCATGGTATTACTGTGCTCAATTGGCCTGCCAACTCTCCTGACCTGAACCCCATAGAGAATCTGTGGGATATTGTGAAGAGAAAGTTGAGAGACGCAAGACCCAACACTCTGGATGAGCTTAAGGCCGCTATCGAAGCATCCTGGGCCTCCATAACACCTCAGCAGTGCCACAGGCTGATTGCCTCCATGCCACGCCGCATTGAAGCAGTCATTTCTGCAAAAGGATTCCCGACCAAGTATTGAGTGCACAACTGATAATTTTTTGAAAAGGACCTGTGTATATATATATATATATATATATATATGAGGAGTTAGTGCCTCCATAGCACTGTGACTGGCTGATTAACCTTTCAAAGCCTCTCTATCGGTGTTATTTTAGTATAGACTATTAAAGTTGTTAATATTCTGAAATATTTTAATAAATTCAGTAATTTATTGGCGAGTTTGTCACTATTTAAAAAAAAAAAAAAAAAAAAAAAAAAAAAAAGTCTTCTCCATTTTATTACTTTTCAAAATTGTATGTTTTTTGTTAAAGTTAAACTAAATGAAAGTTTCATTTATATATTTAATTTTATTTCAGTTAGCATTTTATTTTGATTAACTTTTTATTAATGATTTTAGTTTTACTTTGCTATAGTAACCATTTTCTATCATGTTCATAACTGGTTTGCAAATCAGCTTGCTTTGTTGTCTGCATCAAATTACATTTACAAAAGCATATTAAATGAAAGCCAAATTAAAATTTGTCTAATTTCAAACAACGTGTAAAAATATCAAGATATGGGTGAAACACTGTAATATTCTATCAGTGTAAGAGGCATTTACGTAAAAATTAAAACTTATTTTATTTTAAACTGGTAAAGACTTAAAATCACAAGTAATATGCATCATTTTGTTGCTGCACTGATCCTTAAACAGAGTCATTTAATGCTATCTTATGAATCTTTTTCTAAATATGCCTGACAAGATTTATTGCTATATAAACTATTGTTACACTGAATTATATTTATTTTCTATAAATCATGGTAAAAAATAATTTTTGCTCAGAAAAATTTAAACATTCTAATGTAAAAAAAACAAAACAACTAGGCCTAAATTTAAAGCTGTATTAAACTAATTGTTTCATGCTTGAAAACCCCTTTTCATCTTTGACCCATAAATTACTATAAAGTAAACAACTGACACTCATTTTTCTCCACTTTTAGTTACATCTACATCAAAACAAACCCAGAAAGGGGACTTTGGCCCCTCATTTTCCACCACACGTCACTGGCTGATCATTTTGAGAGGATATCCGGCTTTCACTCATTTCCCAAATGCTGAAATCTGGCAACCGATCTGACATGGCAGATGAAATGAAGAGGCCGGTGGCTATGAGCAGTGCGTCATCCTGTACTTCCATCTGGATTAACACTAATAATCACTGCATTGATTTTTGAGAGAAAACAGGCTACAGATGTGCAAAAGTGTGTTATTTTGCCATTTTGGATTATTCGGTTCTGCTTCTTCCATTTTATTACAACTTTTAGCTTGCCTGTCAACACATTAGATAGGAAAAGAATACATCCTGTCATTTGACATATATAGTATATTATTATTTTTAATAATCGGAAAACAAATTTTACACTGATCTCCAGCTCCATCTATATAAATGACACCAGAGTTAGACAGTAAATATGATTGTGTTGACAAACATGATATTTTGCATATTACACGTATAAAAATGCAAACATTCGTTCGATGAGGCCTCCACTTTTGACTTGTGCACTGCAGTGCGTTGTGTTTTAGAGTTAATGGAAATGTCAATAAAATTAATGGATAGAGTACTGGCAGAAAATTACCAGTATGAAATGTGATTAAAATGAATTCTGTTTTTCGTTTAGTTTTTTTAAAGCAACGTAATATTTCTATCGCTTTGCATGTCACTGTATTTTATTATGTTATTTTAGTATTATTTTTATTTTATTTATTTTTGTAAACTGCACATCACTTTACACTCTGTGGTTTTTGAAGTAAAAAATAAATGTACAAATTGATTGGATATGAATTGCTAATAAAAATTTTAGTGATCATTTCTGATTAATTTGCAAACTGGATGAATTTTCACTGTCACTGTCTATTAGAGCAGGTAAAATTACTGGACATGCGTTACCTCATCCCTCGAGTCAGCGAGTTATAAGTCAGATGACATGCTGCTGTAATCTACGGATAAAGACCTGTGTTTGTGTGTGGATGAGGTAAACGGCTCACGGAGATCTGCGATGTAAAGACAGTATAGTAGAATAGATCCGCAGTGAGCAAGGGGTTATTAACAGGACCGCATGCTTTCATAGAGGAAAAAACAAGAGCAGCACATTTCACATACAGGTCACCTTCACATGAATCTCCATAATGGGACGTTCACACATGCAGCAATCTTATCTCTGCAGGTCTGTTCTGTTGGCCGTTCCTTCCTAACCTTAACGGTCATAAGATGTCAATCTGATCTAATAATCTATTAAAAATGTATATTCTGGAAGAGAAAGTGTGAATATAAATTCCAGCCATTCAAAATCTGAAATCAAACTTAATTTAAACCAGTTTCAATCTTATACATTCCGCATCCAGATAAATTAGAAGGCTGAAAAATTCAAGATAATTTAACCTAATTATGTAATACAGTAAATACACTTACGTTAATAATAAAGGCTGAAAAATTCTAGATATTTAATTAAATATAATACTACTACTAATAAAATGTATATTATATATTACAATATAAAGTACAGATTATAATTAAGAGTGAAATATCTTCACTGAAATCACTATTTTTCTTATCAGGCATTACTGAAACTGATCGCCTATGACAAACAGTGCTATGCAGTAATAAAGAAGGTTAAAAAGGTCTGCCATTTTAACATGAGCTCTTAACACCACAGGAAGCCTCAGTACCTCCCTGAGCAAAGGACATGTGACATCCATTTACAGCAGATACTTAAGTGACAGACAGACTAAGAGAAAAAGAGAGAAGGAAAAGTGTGAGAGAGGGACCATTGACCATGTTTTTAATGTCTCATGCTGAGAAGGATTACACTTAACCTAGTATCACATAGCTAGACCTGTTACTAACAGCATCATTTCTGGGAGGGCTGCTCAGTTAAATCAAAACAAAACTGAAATAATGTTATGATTTTCTGAGATTATCAAATCACACGGGCTGTGATTTAATTAAATAAATATACGCGCTGCATGCTTCAGAGTAAAGTGCAGCACTGTGTTCATTTACATGTGAGCGGCTCATGGTCCACCAGTGTTTTCAGCGTCTCAGAGCAACTCGTTTCACAGTAAATGCTGCTTTGCACAAACCATCTCTGCATCTGAACGGAGTCTGAGACGCTTTAACATGCATTTGGTAATGTAACATGCACCAACCATTTTCCTATACTTCTAATGAGAAGCGCTTTAAGGGCACCATGCAGTTTATCATCAAAATAAAAGCTTGATGGTTTGACATTTGAAAATGAAGCAAATAAGATAGCTATAAATACTAGTATTGTAATTTTACAATTGTAATGCAAAATAAAATTGTGTTTGTCATTTATATTTAGTAAAATGTAAATAACAATCATCATCATTAATACTATTACCATTATTATTTTAACCTTTGCAGATATTATTATTATTAGGCAAATTGTTATATTATTATATAGCCATCTTCTAGGGGTGTAACGATTTGTTTTAACAAAGATTCGATTCGTATCATGATTCGTGGTTGTCGATACGATACAAGGACGATATTGGTTCATTTAGAACGATACAATCCGAAACGATTCAGTAACTTTTCAGCCAAAAATTCAACCAGCGTGACTGAAATAAATACCTGGATACTGGACAGCGCAGGTGAAGTTTCCTAGATTCCTGTTGTTTCTTGTAAGGGAATCAGGTATCAATTAATTATGGATATAAACAAACAAGTAAACAACAATTAATGGCAAATGCATTCATATTTTATTTGAATAAAGTGCAACAAACACTTTAGGTTGAATTAACAGGAAGTTAACCTTTTCTGCTCATTTTCAATAAAAGTACAGTAAGTGCAACCAACATTTCAACAGTACGTTCACCTGCTACTTCTGCTTTTGTTTTTCAACAAAAATATTACAATATTAATATCAAAAATAAAGTGCAACCAACATCTCTTCAGGTTGAATTAACAGTAGGTTTACCTGCTACTTTTGCTGTAGTTTTTCAACAAAAATAATACAAATACAGTATTAATATAAAAAATAAAGTGCGATCTCCGTCTTTGCAAAAGCCAAAGTGTTTCCACACACTGGACCGCAATGGTGGCTTGATAATTTCTCGCTCGTCGACTTCTCCTCTGCCATGCTATGTTTTGTTGTCTTTGCGCTGCTGCTGGCGCGTGGCGATGACGTCACAGATAGGCAGACTGAATCGAGTAACGTTTAACGCCTTTATCATTAAAAGTGCTAAGAAAAAACATCCATATAAAGTCTGATGTGCTTAAATCCAATGCGTTATTTCCTAGTATCGATAGATTACCTTTTAAAACGATGTTAGATCGATATATGTCGTCGGGAAGGCCAACTTGCTGAGCACAGATCGATGTAGTTGGATCATATGAATATAAATCGATACATCGATGTAGTTGATGAATCGTTACACCCCTACATCTTCATATATAAAATCACAACATTTTTCCAAATGGTGTAGTCCTATAATGAAACACAGCAAACCTGGATTTAAAAACAAAAATACATTAAATCACTATGACAATTTAGATAAAGTAAATTACATTATTAATTTATTTGTATTTTTATTTTTTCAATACCATGTCAGCTGCAGGGCCATCATAGAAAAAAAAACTGAATAAATAACATTAGTCATACAATTAACAAGAAGCTATACAATTAACAAGAAGCTATACAAGACATTTAAGATTAACACTTGACAAAAAAAAAAAAAAAAAAAAAAATTCAGATGCCTTTTAAAATACATCAGTTAAACATCTCTCTGGATAATATTGTCTATTTATGTTAAAAATAGTACAGAATTTTACAGACAAAGGCAGGCATAATGGTGGTGGCTCATCTTTTAATAAATAACTAGGTGTGAGTTTTCTATGCCCTAAATAGCAATAACAACCATTTATTCTGGCCAAGAAACCACTTGTACATGAAAAGATGGTCTGACTGACAGGTAAAGTGACCAAACTGTTTGTTTTGTGTTCACGTGCCTACCAAGCACCTCAAACAAAACCAAGTATCTTCTTAAGATTAAAAGCCACTAACTGGACAAAACCTAGTAATCCTGCTAGTGCCTATAGTGCACTCAACTCTTAGAAGTTGCTCAATGTCAGACAATCTGAGCTTTCAGTTTTAACAAGTGCTTTTCAGTTGTGCATCACGCATCAGTGAGCAGATCATGGGCGGCCGTGCCGTCTGAGACTATACTTAACTCAAAAAAAAAAAGACTCATGTCTGCAACCTTCCAAAACATCAACCAGAGACAAAGAGGAGATATTGAATTATGCATTCAAAGCCGTATCACATTTATTCTGCTGCACTGGGGGCCTAACTGCGGTCTTCAGACCCCCAAACGACTCTGCAGAAGACAGACCTCCCGATCCCCCCTGCAGGAGCCCAGAATCCTGATTAATGAGCGTAAGATTGTGGAAAAGTGAGCGAGTAGTGAAAGATGGATGGTGCAGTGCAGACGCAAACTCGCATCAGGAAAACTGCCCTAATTACTGACGGCCCTGTGGTTCATTTGCTTTAAAAATGCACACAATATCCCCCCTTTTTTTTCTAGCCATGAAGTAGATTCTCCCCTACAGCCTCATCCAATGACCTCATTCTCAACAGCACAGCGATTAGTCATTCCCAACCAGTAAAACATCTACATGGACTTCCCCTCCAAGAAGACCTGTACACATGACAAAATGAATGCATGTTGAAGTTAAATAAAGGGTCTGTTTCAAGATCAACAAAAAACCTAGTCTCACAAAGATTTGGAGGACTTGTAAAAAGTCTTGTCCAGTTTGCAACTTACTCTGGCCATGAAAAAAGAAAAAAAGAAAGGCTACTAAGGCTGGAGAGGACCATGACCAACATGAACAATAACAGTTTGTATTTTATGTGTTGTTTATGCATTTAAAACACTGTACAAGGGCTGAATGATTTGGGGAAAAATGTAATTGTGACTTTCTGATAAAAAGTTTATAACTTTAAAATTGATCTAACATGCTATATATAAAAAAAAAAAAAAAAAAGTTTTTCTACGCTTGTTTTTAAGGCTGCACAATTTGGACAATGTTTTGATTATATCAATATGACCATAAAAAAAACAACAGCAGCAACAACTTTTTTTTTTTTTTTTTACATAGTAAATCAAAAACAACAGCAATAATATTTATAATTATTATTACCACTACAACATAAATAGCCAAAACAAAAATATTAGGGCTACTATTGTAATTTTTCACTGTAAAATAAAACAAACTGTGAAAGCTGGCGTAATTTATTTTAAAGCTTTTATTTTGACAAAACTTTTTTTTATTTAAACCAACCTTTTTGATTTGATAAATCACACCAAGCCATGTTGCAATTTCAGTTTTATTTTTATTCAGCTCTAGACTGTGCCACAATATACTGGGGATGAAAAATAAATTAAACTCAACACTGAAAAAAATAGTGTAAAATGTGAATCGATTTAAGAATTTCTGTCAGTCCAAAATCAAATTCAATTATTACTCATATGTAATGTATTAACTGAAAATTGGAGTCTTTTATCATACTGCTATAAAAAGCTATAAACCATGTGCTGGTCTCAAATTCTTGCTCAAAATAAATAATAGCTGTAACATAAGCCTCTCGTGCCTTTATCATCACTATATTAAACTAAAACTGATAAACAAACAAATGATAGAGTAGGCTAATAGTCTCTGTCCACTGCAACCACAAGCTGCAGAGTGTTCGTTCTGCACTGAAAATGCATGCGTGCAATATGCGAGTAACATTTTGAATAATCAGAATCTGAACAGTGATTCTGCTAGCATTTAAAAGTGCCGTTTCAAGCAGTATTACTGTAACCTTGAGCTAATGTTGTTGCCTGCCAGGAGAGCGGAGCCTGATAACATGCAGCACATTCAAATGGCACAGTGTTATTTTTCATCCCCTTAAATACCAGACTATGATGCAGAGCAGTTAGTATTCATGGGTGGTCGCTGCACTTTCAAGGATGGCAGTTTTGAATAAATCTGTGTTGACCTTCTGACTGTAACTCTGCTTTATTATTTGAATCTTTGACCAGATGAATTCCCAAAACTGTCAGTAAAATCTAATCCCCCCCCCAAATCGCTGTAGGTCTTCCAGCTGTTTAAGTGATTCATTTCAAAAGCAGGATCCATCTGTGTCTCTACATGCTTTACATATTTAATTCGATTCGCAAGTCAATGAGGTTATGTGGGCGAATCTCACGAAACCGATCAAAAACATGTCCAGGTACCAAATGGTGAAGAAATATATATATATATATATAGGCCGATATATAAAAATAATGTATTTTTGATGAATGATGTCATTATGACAATTAGGCTCATAGGCCTACAAATGTTAATTACTGTAATGCAAAATCGCACTTTAACAAATATTATTTGACATTAATAGTTAAAACTTACGTAGGTGTAACGGATCTGTGGTTGTGGATCAAAGGCTCAGGACGAAGGAGTAAATGAACAGGAATCTTTAATAGCTTCAACACACTTTCCATATAACATAATCCAGGACAAAAGATAAGGGAAGAAATAAGGACTTATAAAGCGCAGGAACCAAATGGAAACAAAGGAGCAAACAAGATGATTAATACAAAACAGGTGACTAGAATAAACGATGATTTACAAAGCAATAAATAAGTAAATAAAATATGTGTTCGTAAAATGCAATTTTTTCTTATTCAAAAAAAAATTGCCACATTTTGATGTAATTTTCATGTGCAAATTTCCATTACTGAAATGCAAATAATCTTATTATATTAACCAAATATTATTTGACATTAATATAATGTAAAAAAATAGTGTAAACTTATAGGGCTGGTCATTGTACTGCCTTCACAGTGATTTAAATAATTAAAGAGAGATTTAAATTAAAGTGATTTAATCAAAAACGACCAAATAAATAAAAATAAAAAAAGTTCAGGTACATTTCAGTAATAATTATTTTGGCCCATTTTGCTCCAAATGCTTATGTCTCTCTCTCTCACACACACAGTCTTAATTTTTTGTTGGTGAAACTAATTTTCTGATTTTGGGCAACAAAATTTACCTAAAATGACGAAGGATCTTATTTAAAAAGACTTGAGTCTGTTTCTAATATTTCACAAGGATCAGCACACAGACACATACAGCAAAGACTTTGACACTTTACTCTTTATTACTTCTTCTGCTATTGTTAGTTCTTGCATAATAGCATCTGTACGACTTCCTCTTTACCTCACTGTGACTAAACCGTTTCTAAACACCTAATGTGTATTTCCATGCATGTTTTTAAAGGCCAAAAGATCAAGGAAAATGAACATGAATTGATACATAAAGAGTTGCTGAAATCAACAGTATAAACATTGCCTGTTCTGCAATTAGGTCATGTTGATTTTATTATTTACAAAATAAATATACAATAAAAAAAAAATAAAAAAAAAAACTAACAAGGGTTTTTCACAAATGATTCTGAGAAATGCCTCAGAAACCGGTTTCAGCAGTGAGAATAAGAATCATCATCACTGAAGGCTTTGTGAAACCGTGTTTTCCTTTCAAGTAGCAAAATAAAGGTACAACCACAAAACAAGTCCTGACAGCTGTAGATTCTTCCCGCAGCCGAGACACAAGTACATCACAGGCTGCTTTTGTGTTCAACTGCAGCTCTACAAAAAACAACAATAGACATTTGTTTGCACTACAAAACGTGAGTTTGAGAGAATGTATTAGTATAATCCATGTCTCCGAGTATGTGTCTAAGCAAGGCAAGTAAAAAAAGAAAAAAGAAAAGAGGAGGGTCTTTTCTGTTCCTTTCAATTCATTTCCACTAATGGCTTCCAAGCATCTTCACACAATCAGGCAGCTGCTGCGAGGTCGATGCATCAGCGCAGACGAGAAGAGATGCGCATTCCCAGTAGAGATGCAAAGAACAGCAGACACTCAGCAATACAGCTGCTCCCGTGCATTAGCTCAAAGACACAAACGCAGAACTGTGCTTTAAAGCACTTACCATCAATAACTATCCTGAACGCTGCTCAGACTAACTAAAAGTAGCATAAACACATATTTCAGAAGTGTGACAGTAGCTCAGCTGGTTTCTTTTTCAGCTTTACCAACATGCATTCTAGTCAATCAGTTTGCTCAGACAATCAATAAAAAAAAGAAAAAAAAAGAAAGAAGATTCACATAGATTATTTTAGATCTTCAGTGTCTTATGCAGCAGTGCCGAGACTTCATGCAGCTGGTATTGAGAGCTCAAATGTGGTGAGATTTAAGCTCATTTCACGGATCTCTCGAGGCTTAAAGCACAATGTCATGCTGTTAGGAAGACGCTCGGATCTCTGGCGTCGTCCGTTCAGCCGGTGTCACCAAAGAGCGGAGCATTTGCAAAATAAAAAAAGCAAAGACAAACGGAGAGGGAGGGAAACACAGAGCGAATCTCACAAGCTGGTCCCAAAATCAAAAGGAAAAAAAGCTGAATTTCATGACAATTCAGCTCCAAATTTTTATTACTGTGAGATTTTGTAAATCCTATTATTCTCAAAAGCAATTCTCCTTACTCTAACTCAGTCACATTTATAATAATAAAACATCCACTTTTATCTTTATGGCCAATGATAACAGTCTCAATCACTGGACTGAATCTGAATCATGTCTTTGGCTTGTGAGATCTCAAGGTCTGATCACGTGTGCCATTGATTTCTCACTGTCGAGGAATCTCTATACAAGCAAACACAACAAGTTCAAGAGGTCAAATGAACAATACAATAACTCATCCCATTTAAATAGTGATTATAGAGGCATGTAACACTTCAAAAGTCAAACAGTTCAAGGGGATCTGGCTCAACGTGGAAACTCATTTCAACAACCCATTGCTTACAAGCAAGTAAAACAAGCAGAAAAAATGCATCACAATAAAACTGCGCAGGCTACATAAACATGGCACTTTCTCTGATGCATGAATCAATAAATCAAAAAAGACTAACACTTATTTTCAAGATACAGACAAGTTTTAATTATTCCCAATCTCACTGCACCCCCTCCCCAAATTATGCATTTTAAGACTCTGTTCAGTGTGCATTAGAAAATAATAGGCCAAGTAATAACCAATAACCTCTCCCACCCAGCGGTTTCCTTTCGACTTGAATGATTTGGCTAATGCCTCCATAGAAACACATACAGCAGCAGACCAACAGATAAACAACTTTCTGTCTGGAAAGCAAAGCAGAGTATTGAATACTGTGCACAATTTCATGTTTCTCCCTCTAACTGCAGTCGACATCAATGATGAGAGTTAAAAGGAAAAGAAAATCATCTTTACAGTTATTTTTTGCCTAATTATTTTTTTTTATTATAAGCTCTTTAATTGATAAACGCAATATTTGTACTTAAATACCCATCAGTCATAAGTTAGCAAACTAGCGAATATAAATTGATATCTAAAATTAAACAGTTAAGATACACACTTACAAATTTCCCTTATGAAATATACAGATTCTAATATGTATATTTATTGGAATATGAAAAGCATCATTGACTAGTCAACTAACCCATTAACCAGGTGATGCTAGTTAACCCATTAACCAGGTGATGCTAGTTAACGTTACACAAAGAGCACTTGACATCCCTGTCATGACAGAAAACTACTTTAAAGCCACGTTTTAATTGAAATACTTTGACAAGTTTGATATACATTCTATACCCGATGACTTTAACAACAGATTGAGATCAATAACCGATCTTTTGGTGAGTTTGTGACCGTTATCAACCGGATTCAGCGCGCAAACAACAAACAGCAAGTACTAAACACAAACCAGGACGCGAGGTCTCCGTCAGATTAATGAAATAACTCACTCACCTTCTGCTTTCACTGTGAGATCAATCATCCAGCGACCTTGTAAAAGAAAACTGATAATTTCCGACCGTTTTCTGAGGAGTCGTAGCAGAGCGGCGCTCTTGAGTGAGTGCGCGTGAATCCTTAACGGCGCGCGGACTGAAGCGTCACGCTCCACCGCACTTGAAGGAAGCGGCGTGACGTCACCAGAGCGCTTGTTCATCATTTCAGCTTCATTTGTGCATTTAGGCTTCATGCAGAACCAAACCGAAACCGCTACTATCACTAAATCTTTCCGTTTGACAGGTTCATATCACTGTTTTATCTGACTTAGCAGAACTGAATTGCTTCTCTCTGTTGTAGGATTGACTAGGCTATTTGATTTATTATTATTATTAGCCTATTACAATTCAGAAACGGACGAAAACAACAATGGCAAAAAATAATAATAATCAATCATTATGAATCTTGATTCGACTTTATTTAAACGACTTAAAAAAAAATCAAGCTTACAAATATGTGACCACAAAAAAGATATTTATAGATCATCTGAAAGTTGAATAAATAAGCTTTCCATTGATGTATGGTTTGTTATGATAGGACAATATTTGGCTGAGATACAACTATTTGAAAATCTGGAATCTGAGGATGCAAAAAATCTAAATCTTGAGAAAATCACCTTTAAAGTTGTCCAGATGAAGTTCTTAGCAATGCATATTACTAATCAAAAATTAAGTTGCATTTATGGTAGGAAATTTATAAAATATCTCCATGGAACATGATCTTTACTTAATATCCTAATGATTTTTTGCATAAAAGAAAAATCTATAATTTTGACCCATACAATGTATTTTTGGCTATTGCTACAAATATACCTGTGCTCTTAGGGTCACAGATAGATAGGCTATCAGGTGAAATGGGGAGCTGGTGGCGCACTTTTTAAGCCAATCAGAAACACTTTTTGCATGTCCATCGTCAAACGTGTTCTTTCTTTTTTAAATGAATTCATTCATTTCAATTTTTACAGCTTGATAAACGTGAGATTTCAGTTAGCAAAAAAATGGCCACATGCTTAAGTTCACATTTTTGAGAGGGCATGGAGAAAAGAAAAGACAAAAATCCTGAAGTGTATCAGTCAGATACAACAGCACTGGATGTGACATATCATGCAGTGAGAACACCTGACTTAAACCAACCTGACCAGTTGACAAGTGCCCAAACCCCCTCTAAAACCAGTTTAGCCAAGCTGGGAGACCAGCTAAGCATTTTAGACTGATTTAAAGCTGATTTTCTATAAACAGTTGGACTCATGAATAAATAAATGAACATATTATTAAAAAGCACCATTGCTTGGAGAGAAAAGAATCATGGCTGAGACTAGTGCACCTTTATATATTTAGACTGCTTTACCAGCACAAAATAATGTGGTCGATATATTTTTATGAGAAGGTGAAAATGACCAAGTTAACTATTAAAATATTGATATGTTTTTATCCACAGGGCCTGTGATTTCACACCTCGCTCCTGTTAACAGTAAGAGACCAATTTACTGACAAAGTCACTCCTGAATTAAAGATGTGATAGGTTCATAGGTTTCTGTGGCTGTTCACACTCCTGCGAGTTCATTGATTTTACCATCGTATTCTTTTCACTGAGGTTTGTGCGTTGCTTTTGGAGCGGAATCGGGGACCAGCTCGCCTGTTTCTTCAGATGCATTTGTCACTGCGGCGAGATGCTGTGATTTTAATTGTATTGGGGAATCTTGATGGTTAAAAGCAGAGGGGGACGTGAAACCTCAAAGCAAATTCATCACCGCAGAGGCCGTGCATACCGAGCTTTTCTGCATGCAGTGAAAATGTCAGCCTCACCTCGGTCATTTGTAAAGTAATAAGCAGAAGCACAATGACAGCAAGGCGCAGCAGCGCAACGGGGGGAAGGGCAAATCTGCCTGTCGCCTTAAAAAGGATTTTTAAAAGAGTCTTCATTAGAAAGTATAATGAGACTGAGAGCAACGCTGCACACTATCTCTCCAGAGGCTGATGGAAAACAAATTAATGTAGCTATTTTGTTTTAATTCCTATTTTTCCACATTAGTCTGCGGCGCATCCTGAGGAGTTGTCATCATTGTCCACCAGAGCCCATGCAGCCAGAGTTATTGATTTTCTGTAGACGCATCAAGGGAATGCAGAGAGTAATCTCTCTTTTTTTCCTGAAAAAACAAGAGCCATTCAGCATAAAAAAGGAAGAAGACAAAAGGGAGGGTTGAGGGAAAACATTTTATTCCACAGATGTATCATTCTTGTTCCAAACCTTTTGAACGTAGTGTAATTTGATCAAACAGGCATAAACCAACTAACACCACAAATATCACAAAATTAATAAAAAATGTATAAAAAATATTATCCTTTGATAATGTTGTCATTTCCTGGAGGAGGATGATTTGGGTTAACACAAGATGTTACTTAAAAGAATAGTTCACCCAAAAATGAAAATTTGCTGAAAAATCACCCCCAGACCAGATATGTAGATAAGTTTGTTTCTTTATGGGAACAGATTTGGAGAAATTCCATCACTTGCTCACCAATGGATGCTCTGCAGTGAATGGGTGCCGTCAGAATGAGAGTCCAAACAGCTGAAAAAAACATCACAATAATCCACACCACTCCAGTCCATCAGTTAATATCTTGAGAAGTCAAAAGCTGCATGTTTGTAAGAAACAAATCCATCATTAAATTATTTTTAACTTCAAATCATCGCTTCTGGACAAAATATGAGTCCATAATACATAACACTTCATCCAGTAAAAAAGTCATCTCCCATTGTCTCTGACATCAAAATCTGTTTTGGACAGTTTTTGCTTGTAAACGGTGCTTGAACTGTGCATATTTCTCACCTGATTCAGAAGAGACGACTTTTTCACTGGAAAAAGCAATATTATTGTTTATGGACTCGTATTTTAGCCAGAAGCGATGACTTAAAGCTAAAAACATGCAGCTTATGGCTTCACAAAACATTAATTGATGGACTGCAGTGGTGTGGATTACTTGAGGATTATTGTGATGTTTTTATCAGCTGTTTGGACTCAGAGGACTCATTGGTGAGCAAGTGATGGAATGCCACATTTCTTCAAATCTGATGAAGAAACAAACAAATTTACATCTTGAATGGCCTGAGGGTGAGTACATTTTTAGCAAATTTTCATTTTCTGTTAACTGCTCCTTAAGATGTCACAAAAACATTCTCAAGAAAACAAGTTTAGTTTAAATCATTTGGATTGGAGAAAGAAAGGAATGACCCATATACAGTCTTCTTAAGCAGGCCTCATAGCAGTCACCAAATATTTAAACAGTTAATTTCATTTGTTAAAATTTTGACCTAAAAAAGGCTAAATTAAGGAACACAATCACACCGTTTGTTTGCTGTTGTGCTATTAACCTGCATTAAATTAAAGACAGAGTAATTGTGGCTTTGTCTCTCAAATGTTGTCTTAAATCGAGTAATTGCTCTTTTATTGCAGATGAATCTGACAGTGGCAGGAATTAATTACTGTCAGATTGTTGAGTGCGTATCATTTAGATGGGCGACTATTCAGCTGCTTGCTGACATGGAAAATGTATTCAAATATTCAAACAATTCATCTCTCAGTGGTGGTTTTGCGTTTGTATTTATAAATAAAAAATACCCTTTTATTTCACTGCACAATTTACATATGCATATTAATAATTCATGCATTTGAAAACAAACAAAAACAGTATATTTTTTATTGGGAATCAAAGAGGGATGAGTGTGAAAAAAGAACAAGTTTTTCTTTTTGATGGATAAAATCATTACTCATTTATATTACCTAAAACATTGTGAAACACAGAGAAACTAGATTCCGTGCAAAACTGACAGAAAAGAGATGTCAGGTTCAGTGACCTCTCAACTGTGTCTAATTGTACTGATTTGTAAGAGAATAAACAGTCAGCCGCTCATATTAGAAACTAAAAGGTTGATCAGAACCTCAATGCACTAACCAAATACGTAAATACATCAACAGTTGAAATGACCTTACACTGAAAAAATGGTATGCTTCAAATGGTAACATCTAAATTATTCAACATCACTGAATCAACCTAAATATATTAACTTAATTTTTATAGGTTATATCCAGTAGAAATAGGTAACAATTTTATGTTTTCACTTTTTATAGTGTATTATGTGGGAAGAAACAAGCATGAGATGTGAATCTAGAAATAAAAACATGTAAAAACATTGGCTGCTTTAAAAAAAACAAACAAAAAAAAACAAGTGATGACAAATAACCTTTGACATAGGCACAGAGTGACCACTGGTGGTGATGAATGTTGTGTGTTTGGTTTAATTTGGCCTTGAATAACCAAGCCAGCTAACAAAACAATCTTCTAACAACATTTTTTAATGTTCCCATTAAGTTATGAAAACTTATGTTTCCTTTTTAACAGAACATTCCATTTTGCAAACATTATGAGAATGTTCTCTGAACATTCTGAAATGAGCAGTAAGAAAAAACAAACAAAAAAAACCTTATATAAAATATACTAACTAACCTATAAAACAAAGTACAGTAAACAATGTTTTTAGAGTAACGTTTATAGAACATTGTTAAAGACCAGATATCTTTGAACAAACATTATATTACTGTTACTGGAAGTTCATAACTTTAAGAGAATGTTCCCAGAACATTAGCCAAAGTTCAGAGAACATTCACTGTTACCTGGGAACACACACACAAAACTGAACATTATTGAGACCAAATGACTTATTTAATCTTCCAAATCAAGAGAACAATCAAGCCATTGCGAGAATCAAGTGTTATCATATGACCCTGGAAAATCCCCAGCTTCTGTCAGGCAACATTAAAACCCGAGAAGGAATGTTCCATTAAGGAAACATATCATCCAGCAAACAGCAAGAACGGTGTTGATTTGACAAGATGTGCAGGATCACAGGACTGGCTCCTCCAGTGGGCGGCCGTCTAAATGGTGCTGCTTGTTTTGGCTCTGTTAATTGGAGCATGTTCACAGATGAAGGCCATTCCGGAGATGGTAGAGCACAAGACCAGAACAAAAGAAAAGAGAAGCACTATTGTTAAGAAATAATCATCAGTTTAGCTGGACCAAACGAAACAAAAAGGAGCAGATGTGAAGTGCGCATTAGAGGCCTAAAGCCACTAATGTTCCAACAAAACTTACACATTTTATAAAGCATATGGTTTCCTTTCAAGTTTTGGATTAGGTATTGGTCTAAATCAACTGATTCTTGAACCTGCTCCGAAGTCCCAATCTGAATTAAAAGATTTGCGATACGTCCTCCGAAGTCTCGATGTAAATCAATTGATTCACGAGCCCACTCCCAAGTTCCGATCTAAATCAAATGATTTGCGATCAAGTCCCCACCTGAATAATGATTCGCGAACCATCATTTTAGATCGTGACTTCGGAGCGTGTATCACAAATCTTTCAATTTGCGAAATGGTTTGCGAACCCACTCGATCTGAAGTTCCGATATGACTCAAAAGGTTAGCGAATACACTCTGAAGTTCCGATCTAAAACAAATGATTCGTGATATGCGCTCCAAAGACCCGATCTGAATCAAACAATTTGTGATATGCGCACCGAAAACTCGAAACAGCACTTCGAAAAAACTCTCTCAAACTAAGCTAATAGATTGTGTAAAAAATATAAAAGATTGGATGACCAATAATTTCCTCCTATTAAATTCAGAGATATTACTTATTGGACCAAAAAACAGTACACAAAATCTCGTGGATTATAATTTGCAACTAGACGGATGCACTGTTACGTCCTCTAAAGTCAAAAATCTGGGTGTTATATTAGACAGCAACTTGTCCTTTGAAAATCATATTTCCCATGTTACAAAAACAGCATTCTTCCATCTTAGAAACATTGCTAAGCTTCGAAACATGCTACCTTTTACTGATGCTGAAAAGCTAGTCCATGCATTCATGACCTCTAGACTGGACTATTGTAATTCACTGCTAGGTGGTTGTCCTGCATCTTCAATAAACAAGCTACAGATAGTCCAAAATGCAGCGGCTAGAGATCTTACCAGATCAAGAAAATATGATCATATTACTCCAATTTTACAGTCTCTGCACTGGCTACCTATTCAGTTCCGTATCAGTTACAAAATATTATTACTTGCCTATAAGGCCCTAAATGGTTTAGCTCCTGCGTACCTAACTTGTCTTCTACCACGCTACAATCCAACCCGATCTCTAAGGTCGCAAAACTCTGGACTTTTGGTAGTACCTAGGATAGCAAAGTCCACTAAAGGAGGTAGAGCTTTTTCACATTTGGCTCCCAAACTCTGGAATAGCCTTCCTGATAACGTTCGGGGTTCAGATACACTCTCTATGTTTAAATCTATATTAAAGACACATCTCTTTAGCCAAGCATTCACATAATGCATCTTATAATCTTGTACTGCAGTTATATCTGATCAAATGTACATTATTATTATTCTTTAGCTTGGGTTGAACAAATCATTTTTGCTTAGATGGAACAGCAGCTACGCTAATTATGTCTCTATTTGTTTCTCTGTTAACATCCCGTGGTAACTAGGAATTACAGAAGCTTCAGTCTGGATCCAACCCTTAAATGATCTGAGATGACTGCACACCTGAGAAAAGATGATGCCAACCCCTCAGAGGATGCCAATGCTCAGACAACATACAGAATTACCAAATTTTGCCATAAGTTAAATATATTAAGGTTCTGCAATATATAAATATATTGTGGAAACTTAATTTCCTGTAGAGCTGCTTTGCAACGATTTGTATCGTAAAAAACGCTATACAAATAAACTTGAACTTGAACAAATAAACTAGTTAGATTTTTTTTTATTTAATATTTTATGGTACTAAGTTATATTTATGCAGTAGTTATAATCCATTTTCCCCTTTTTTCTTTTTTACAACTTACTGCTTTTTGAGCATATACCTGAAAACGAAATTTACAACTTAAAATTGTTGTAAAAAATCTTGAATGCTTTGGAGCAAAGCCTAAAGTTAAAAACAGTTTTTAAAGTTTATTGTTATGAAAAAAATGCAAAAAATGATATTTTCAAATTTGACAAGAAACATTTTCCAACTGGAAAATGTCCGGAAACATTCCAGGAACTTTCGCAATAGAAAATGTTTTGATAGTTTCCTGGACATTTAGCAACCTTTACCAAGTTTTGTACCATTCCGCTGAAGAAAAAAATTATAAAAATTAAAGCCAGAAATGACCAAAGAGCACCAGAGGTTTAATGTCCCCAACAACCTCTGTAGTCCTATTTAGACACTTGCTAGCAACTGCCGTTTTCAAGACAAGTAAAATCTGTCATGGCGTTCTGTGTGCAAACAGCATATTGTCTTAACAAAGGACGTGAGAAAGCGGCACATGTCTGGTGGTGTGCACATGGCATGCACATTTCCATGCCAGCTGTCGGTTTATCTCTTGTCATATTAACACTGAACGCTGTCCCTTTTAATTAGCAATGTCAGGTCAGCGCTAACCTTTTCATCCTTCATGCAACAGTATGAGAAAGCGAGAGATGTGCAAACAAGATGCCTTCGGTGTTATTTGATCAAAAACAGGTCATTATAGTCATAATCATAATAGTGGCAGCCTCGCCATAATATATGCCCCTCTGTAACCATCCATCTCCTGGACAACAGCAAAGTAAAGAGGGAGACGGAAGACAAAAGCAAAGGTCTGTTTGAAAAATCAAGCGCCCTGCGACACTGTGTAATTAAAGTGGAAGCTGGTGGCATCATTTTAAAGGACTGACTGTTTCTGCATTTGTACCAAGAGTTCAGTTAATCATGTAAATCATACAATTTGAGAAATGCAAGGCAAGAGACACACCATACATTAATTTCCAATGCTGTAATAGTTGTTTAAGCAGCAGAAGGGATTCATTTGATCGTATGAAATTAATCAAACAGTGGAAGGGTCACCAGATGTGCAGTAAATCATCACAAATAAACAGCAATTTACACGAATCAATTTAACAAATGAATGAATGACGTCTATTTTAGGCCAGTTAAATTTTTGCATTATTTATGACAGTTAAAACATGTTTTATTTTTGTTTTGTTTTTTTGTATTTTCCTTTCCAGATTCTCTGTAATACAGTCATTGTATGTTACAAAATTATTTTAATCATTATAAATAAAATGTAGTACATCAAACACTGTCATTATGTACACATTATTTGAATTATGAATATTATATTGTATTTTTTCACATTACAGTAATGAGAATTAGATTGTTTTACATTATGGTGATGAAAATTTGTGGGGTTAAAATATGCTTTATTATTATGCAATCAATTAATGGCTGACTGATATGGTTTTTTAATATCTTAATGCCAATACAGAGAGAGCAGGATTGCTGATGCCGTACACATGTCAAACAATATAATTATGACAAATGGACATACAAAAAATGCACTTAAGTTTTACATTTAATAAGCACCAAAATTTGAATATTTAGATGAATATTTAAATAATTAAGACAAAAATCTTAAAAAGGATTTATATTCTTAAAGTAAAAATATATTTTAGAATTTAAAAAATTTAAGCAAAATTAAATTTCTTCATTCTTTCCTTTGATCATGGGGTAAAATATGATTCACTTTTGTGAGATTTACCCTTGTAAGAATACTGTTGCCCAGTTGAAATCTGAAAGAAAAAACGGACGAGTCACACTTCGGTTTGTCTATTGTGTCATTATTATTATTAGACTCTGTCTCTTTCTGCAGGAGGCTCCCCTCCGCACTGCCCGTTTCTCTGAGAGCGGCTATTGTGTCCCTCTCTAATAAATTAGGCTTTGTTGACCTGGCTTTTGTCATGTCCTAAGAGCTCGAGACAGCAGGCTGAACCCTGGGAAAAGCACAAAACAATCCTCAGCTGCCTGCAGTCTGACAGCATTTCTGCTCTTCACACCCACAAAACCCTAGCAACAGCATAGTAACATACCGACGACTACTCAGAACACCCAGGCACGCAATTTCCTGGAAACCAAACAGAACACTCTAGCAACACACTCCCAACCACTCAGAACACTTAGTAACCCCATGACAACACCCTGGCAACCACACAGCAATATACCAAAAACCACAAGGAACACCTTAGCAATAACAATGGCAATCACATAGCCACACAATAATGACTACTTAGAACACCGTAGCAACCACATGACAACACCCTGGCAACCACATAGTGAGACAAAAACAATCACAAAGAACACCTTAGAATATGGCAATACTCTAGCAACATATGACAATGCTCTAGCAACCACAACGCAACACACCAGCAACCACTCAGAACACTTCAGCAACACACCAACAACCTCGATAAAGAAAACTTTTGAAGACACATAGCAACACCCTAGCAACCACCAAGAACACCCTTGTGTATGCACATAGCACCACACTTACAACCACTCAGAACACCCTAGCAACACATCAACAACAACCATAAAGAACACCATAGCAACACAAGCAGCCACAAAGAACACCTTAGAAACCCCACAGCAACACCCTGGCAACCACCTGGAACACACTAGTAAGCACATAACAACATACTAACAACCACTCAGAACACTTTAGCAACACACCAACAAGAACCATAAAGAACACCTTAGAAACAACTTAGTAACACCCTGGCAACCACACAGAAACACAAGTAACCACAAAAAACAACTTAAAAGCCATGTATTGTATCAACAACCTAACAACTGCATAGCAACACCAGTATCTACAAAGAACACCTTAAAAACCACATAGCAACACCCTGGCAACCAAGGACTCCCTCGTAAACACATAGCACATTTTTACAACTATATCTTTATCGATATCGTGCTTGGTGTGAACGGGCCTTAACAGTGAGTTTTGCACATGCAAAAACCAAGTCTAGTGTTTTCTAAGGTTTCATTAGGCTGGATACAAATGCAGGAAGCACAAACTAACGTGTGTGTGTGTGTTCAGGTGGACTTTGCTCTGACAGTTACTTGCAAAATGATCCACTAAACCACACAAGAGATAAGAACAGTGTTTCCCATCAGCACAAAGACACAGTGAGATATTCAGTCTCTCATCAGTTCACATTAGATTCATAATAGAACAGCAGGACATGCCTTCTCTATGAGGAACAATCCAGTTTTTGGTGTAGCTGACTTCATTTAGTTTAATTGTTTGTAGTCTGAACAACAACATATCACATGAAATATGATGAATCGGATTTCATTACTTACAAAATGAATCAGTCCTAAAGACTGGATTTGAAAAATAGATTTGTGTGCAGTGTGAAGCCTAATTACAGTCATTAATGTTTTGCTTATTTACCACAAGTGCAATAAAAATCAGACTTTGTGTCTTTCTAATTGTCATAGTTACTCGTTCCATCTTGCAGCTGAGTTTGGCGTTGTTGACGTGACTACAAGTCATTACGAATTCACCCAACATAAACATAAAACCCTAGAAATATGTGCAAGGTGAGCGCTTTCAGTTCCTGCCAACAGCAGAGTGTTTTATCTGTGGGAATCTGTGTGAAAGAGGAGTATCATTTGCTTCTTCTGAACTCTTTTACCCTGCACTGAGAACTGTGGACTTAGGGGAAAAAAGACACAATGACACCAGCAGCTTCCTTACACTTCAACATCCTGATCCAGACTGGACACACATGACTAAAAGACATGAACTTTCACAGATAACTGCATTCTTTTTAAGAAAAGACCATGCCCTGAAAACTACATAAAATCACACCAACTACAACGTACACCTTATAAACCATATGGCAACACCCTGGCAACCACCCAGAACAAAGAGCACCTTAGAAACCATATGGCAACTGCACAGAAAACCCAAGCGACCACATTGCAACACACCAACAGCCACTCAGAACCATATAACAACGTCCTGGTAAGCACAAAGAATCACATGGCAACCACCCAGAACACCCTAATAACCACATAACAACAAACCAACAACCACTCAGAACACCTCAGCAACCACATATATACACCCTGAGAAGCACATAGCAACCTGTCAACAACCATTCAGAACACCTTAGAAACCACATATCAACACCATGGCAACCACCTAGAAAAACCTAGTAACCACATAGCAACAAGATAACAACCACTCAGAACACTTTAGCAACCACATTGGAGCACCCTATCAACAACCATAAAAACACCTTAATAGAAACCACATAGCAACACCCTGGCAACCATCTAGAACACCTTCGCAATCACATGATAATTCCTCCCAACCACATAGCAACATACCGACAAGTTAAGAACCACAAAGAACACCTTAGAAACCACATATTAACACCACCATGGCAACCACATATTAACGCACAAACAAAGGTTATATGTCTAGTCAAAGTCTACAATATTTTTGCACATTAATCTGTTGCTTTGTAGAATCTAGTCAAATTAGACACACATAGATATGGACAGTTAATGTGAAGCCCTCATCCTGAAAAATCCTGGTGATACCAGATAACTTTAATTATTTCTAATTCTAGAATTTGTAAACTCCAGGAGGTTTGAGAAGGGGCCTGAAATCTCCTCTCTGATTGGTGTACTGGTCTGCACAGTCTATCCACAGAGATGATCTCATGAGTCACAGCGTCCTCTAGTGGTCATCAGTGGCAACCTGTAATATGCTGATCAGAAGAGGAAAGTCAAATCTGGGTTGATCCCCAAAAATACTGAACCTTAATGAAAGCACCTTCATGGCTGCAGATCATCTGTCAGTGAATTACTGCCTATGTTGACGGCAAATTAAATTGATTACGGCTAACACTAGTGTGTAGGGTATACTATTTAATAAATAAAGAAATGTCAAATAAATAATTTATACAAGTTATTAAACAAATACATTTAACTAGATAAACAAATGCATTTGAATAAACAGAAAATACTCAAATACATTTAAATAAAACAAATAAATTACTAAACATACATTTAAATGAATGTATTAATTTATTTAAGTCCCATTTTGAGGATTTTAATTATTTTCACCAGTGCAACTACTTTGGAGATGTTAATGAAAAGCATTAAAATAATTTTAAATTCTAATTTATAATAACATATTAAAATTCTAATGAGACTAACAATATATATGTTGCTATGCTATAATATAAAAAAGAAGATTCTTGTTTTTTAACTTGTATAATGTAATACTGATTGCTGAAGCTTATACTGTGTTTTTCCACCACATTGATGACAGTGACAACTAGCAGGATGGAAAGTGACATTGGGGACACAGGAAAAACCTATAAAGTCGATTATCAACGGTGGTTGCAGTCATAATGCAGCAGCAGTCATAACATGGCCAAATGTGTATGCGAAGGAACTGGAGATACAGAGGGAAACTGACACTTTCAGGGTAGAACAATGACAGTGATCTATAAAAACCCCAGAGGGCAATTCATCTGCCCTCAATTAGCTGTCCCACTTCATACCGATCGCTCTCTCATTACACGGCCAGCACACGTATATATCTGCAGCTCATCTGGACACAAACGGCTGCAGCAAAACCAGCATCTTCTGTTTATTTGCACGTGGAGAAACTGCGTGCTAATCACTCTGCATGTCTGTGTTTGCTGACACGTCTCAGGAGAGTTGAGCCTGAATTTGCTCACAGCAGCATTCAAATCTGAGCTATTAAAAGGATCATGCATGTATTTCTGCATATATCAATTATTTTTGTGTTTGGTTGTGTTTTTGGTTTCACTAAAAAACTGAAAACTGAAATGTTTGACAAGTCTTTATTCATTTTGAAAGACCAACACTTGATTAGTTTCTCTATGGCTTGTTGTTCACATATGAATGAATGGATAAATAAAGCCTTAATGTTTACACAACTGGATTCATTCATAACAATATAGATACAGATGACTGTTAGTGGCAAATCCAATCATAAAAACAACAATCTGTGCAATCATGAAGTATTTGTATCTACAAACTTGAGGTGCTTATACAGTGCTAGCAGTGACAAACACATATTTGTAACCTTTTCAGCTGAGAAAGACAAATAAATACTGGTCCTACAGCAAAGAAAGAAATTTGACAAAACTTACCATTTTGTGAATCTCACAACAGAAACAGAGACAAATTTGGCACACACAACATTAACAAACCATTCAAAGTTTTGTGATGAGGACATAGTTCAACTGAATTACGACTGAAACTTCAATCTGTTTCTCATGCAAATCTCACACAAATCAACTTATAGTGCACAAAAATATATGGCAGTATATATGGCCTTTTCTGTACTAGACAGTGGTCGCTATGAAAAATTATTTTATGGAAAAGAGCTGCAATCAATGAATTATCAATTATTCCTATATAAAATGTTATTATTATGTTATAATAATAATAATAATAATAATTACAATAATAAAACATAATATAATAAAATGTAGATTTTTTCTGATTAAATATTCAGGCTTGGAACAGCCTGTGGACATGATTAGCTTTAAGGACTCAATGAAACTATTTTCACAGAAGCGACACGTTGCAGCTCAGAGAAAATATTAGTAAAGCAAATAGAGTCACTAAACAGCTGAGTCTTCAAGGGGAAGGAAAGATCAATGTGCTTAACTGCCCTGCGTAATAAAAGCCCAGTAATTTATTTCACACATGGCATTCAGACAGATCGTATTTCCTCACACATTCCACCCCAGAGAAAGAGATCATTTGAGTCACGACTGCCTCGTTTTGTTCTGTTTGGACCGTCGCGGAGGAACCAGTGAAAAGGGAAGAGTTCACAATCTCCCATGAACGCCTGCTGCTTATTCTCACCTGGGCACGGATGAAAAACACTAAGGTACCACCTCGCCTTCTTCAGATTCTACCAAGCAGGCCTGATCGGAGGAAGGGGATCTGAAGGGCGGATGATACTCGATCAGGTTCAGGATGGATGAGCCTGGGTTGTTTCTTTGATGAAAGAGCCAAACCACTGCAGAAACCACCAGTATCAGCACCACACTGATGATGACCAGAGCTGACAGAAGAGGACTGACCTCTAGAGATGAGGAAAAGGAAGAAACAGAATCATTAACACAAAAACAAGATGATTTCTGATGGTTTACATGATTTACACGAACATGTTTGCTTCAGACACATTTTAACACAATTATCGACATTATGTCTCTTAGAAATAAAAAGAGAGACATGGGGAAAATGCACTCAATTTAAGTGTACAGATGTAAGAGCAAGATCACATTAACAAAAATATTTAAAAATAAAATAAAATCATGCTTACTAGGTGGGCTTATCCAGACTGCCTCTGAAAAACAAATCACAAAGATTGAAGGTTAATTTACACAAAACATTTTATGTGCAAAACTTACCTCAATTTTACCTTCAATAACGCTGGAAACCATAAACATGTGCAAGCATGTTCTTTCTTTCCACAAAATTATGATATTACATCATTCACTACACCTGAAACTTATGGAAGGTCAAATTACTCAACAATAAATCAACAAATATTTGAACATGCAAGAACTAGAAACTCCAAAGAAATGAGTTTGAAAGGCGAAGGAGACTAATGTCGAGTGACAAGTTTCAGGATCTTGTGCTTAAATGAAAGTCTAATAATGATAAAAAAAAAAAAAAAAAAAAAGTGAATGCAAAAAAATGCAAAAATTAGTTTGATCATTTAATAAGTAATACATTTTTAAAAGTTTTAATTATCATTTATTAATAATATTTTAATGTATTAAATAATTACATTGAGTAATTTGGCCCTACAAAAAACAGTATGGAATGCTTTATAGTTCTTTATGGTTATTATAGTTAACTAAAAAAACTATTGCATCATTTGCTGAAATGATAATAATAAAAATATACATGTAAAAAATGTATTATTAACATTAACTAATAAAACATATTTTATTTCAGCTAGATGCCAAAGCTAGATTTCTCATTTTCACTTAGTTTAACTTCATGCACTAAAATAACAAAAAAAAAAACAAAAAAAAAAATAATATAAATATATATATATATACAAAAAAAAATTACTGGAACTTTTCAGCAATTTTAATGAGAACAGAAATACAACATATAATAAAAAAAAAACTATAAAAGGTATAGTTGTCCTGATCCAGGAATTGCCAACTTACTCGTCTTGCACACTACTCCGTTCTCAGGTTCATCCGTGCAGCTGACGTTTTCCCACTTCCCCGTGTTGGAGTGAAGAACGACACACGTGTCCAAGAGAGGCAGATCAGTGTCATCAGAGCCGCTGTCCTCCCAGTTACTGTAGCGCAACACGCCGTTATCGTCATGCCACTTAAAGACATCTTCTGAAGACACATAGAGAGAGACATGCTTTTAATGAGACATATTTCACAGACATTCTCCATGAAAATAAATTATGCACTCAACAATAAGGATCAGTTCAGGATAGTTCAGATTTGTACCGGCCTTGCTATCATTTTCACTGTAAAACATATTTCACAAATTGACCTGCACAAGTTATAATGAAGGTAAACCGATAAGCTTGATGTCAAGACTCGACTTGATCAATAAAGCCAACCTGGATACTCAATAATGAAGTTAGCAATAAAAAATAGTTGGAAAATATAACTCGCATACACGCTTTTGCTGGAAAACAATGACGTAGAGTGACTTGTTTATCATTTTATACCCATTCAAACTCATTCTTGCACTTTCAACAAAATCTCACCTAGATGACATTACATTAATGACATAAAACCAAATGTTTAAGCTTGACAGGGGATCAAAACACATGTAAACACCTGATGAATGATGAAACATAATGCAGCACTGGCCCGGATCTGTGTCACATCAGGTCATTCCTACTGATCCATGAACACATGATCAAAGTTCACATTGTCCTCTGGTTCATTGTTCAATAACCAAGTGAGGTCTTTCATCATGAAGCTTAAACAGACTGATGCAAACATGTGGCGTCTGGAATGTGTTTCTATAGTTTTCACTTGAAAGCATCTGGGCTCTGGGTGTGGATGATGTAACCCCCCAATCAGCTCCTAAAATAACAGGATTTCCTTGTGTTGTGAGACAACGTGTGAAAACTGCACTAGAGCAAGACATCTCAAAAAGTTAATGTGTGTTTACATGTACATTATGTATGGAATACTGATTTAACCTGAAGATACAGAGCAACTTTAAAGCGCCATCATTTACTCACCATTTAAACCTGTCAATGTTGTTAAACCTACACAGCGTTTTTAAAAAGCACCATTTGAATTGAAAACAAGCTCAAAAGAACAGCTTGGGCATTCTGCCTTAAATTTCATTTTGTATTTCATGTACAAAAGATGATCTCAGTATAATATGAGAATGAGGAATGGGTGCTAAAATGTTTCTTTTTGCATAAACTGACCCCTTAAAACTTAAAGTGTGCATGATTCACTCAATTAGAAGATATACAAACTGTCAGCAACTCCAGACATAATGCTCAAAAATAACTAAACAGACTGGTCAAGATTTTCCAGAGCACTTCTCCTTTAACGGTCTCAGCTAAAAGCACTGACTAGGTAAACACCTCTTTGCCAAGGCCTCTGTTTTTAACAGATTAGTCAAGTTCAGCTGCATTCCTGTGTAGACACGCTGAACCATGTCCAATAATCTGCTTAAACATGTACTGCATACGTTATTTTTGTTGTTGTTTTTTAATGGGGGGGGGGGGGGTCTTATTTTTAGAACATTTACTATTTGATTCAATGTGCAAGTTCTATTTTAGTTAATAAAACAGAACTTGCGCATTAAATTAAATAGTAAAAATGTTTCCAAAACAATTAAATAAGATTTACACAGTGAAGAACAAAAAAGCAATAATGTACACAGAAAAATACATACATTTCTATGTAAAAATGGACATCATTCTTTAGAAAAAACTTTATGGATTTTTTGTTAATCCTGATATTTCTCATTATAATTTCTACTTTATATTTAAATTACTAGTCCATTTCACACCAAAATGTTACTTTGTTGGCAAAAACAATACTTTAAAATCAAAATGACATTGTATTTGCAACCCAATTTACTTTTGTAATCTGCTGTATTTCTGAATGAAACAGGATATTCGATGAGGAAAGATTTTAAAACGGGACTTGAATTTATTCAGGAAATTGATTGGCTCCTGAAAAGTGGGTGTTACTTTCCAGAATGAAAACAGGGGGAATAATATTTATTACAGAATAATATTCTGTATTGACCAAACCAGCCATAAGTGTCAATTTTTCAAAATTGAGATTTCTACAACATCTGAAAGCTGAATAAATGAGCTTTCCATTCATGTATGGTTTGTTATGATAGGACAATATTTGGCCGAGATACAATTATTTGAAAATCTGGAATCTGAGGGTGGAAAAAAATCTAAATATTGAGAAAATCACCTTTAAAGTTGTTCAAATTAAGTTCTTAGCAATGCATATTACTAATCAAAGTTTTCATATATTTATGGTAGGAAATTCACTAAATATCTTCATGGAACATGATCGTTACTTCATATCCTCCATATCATATGGCTTAAAAGAAAAATTGATCATTTTGACCCACACAATGTATTTTTGGCTATTGCTACAAATATACCCCAGAGACTTAAGACTGGTTTTGTGCTCCAGGGACACAAATATATCCAATTCTGAAGTTTAAAGACGGGCATCACTAGGTTTTGAGATGCAGGCATGTTTCTGGATGGAAATCAAACTTACCGTCGCTGTCGTAGAACATGCCAAGCCAGACGCTCATTTTACCTTTCCATACCGAAGGACTGTACTTAACGATGAAGTCATTCTCCTCAGCACTTTTTACCGTCAAGAGATCTAAGAACGTAATAGGGAAGGTTAAACTGGACCATATAGTGCATAAAAATAATACACAAGTTTAGATATTTCAGTGTGTTATAGTTTGCAAGTTGTAAAAAAGTAACCACCATATCCTCTGCACATGTCTTTTGCATCTTCAATGGAGTAGCTTTTGGCGACGTCCTCCGCTCCGTGAACGAAGTGATAGCAGTTGAGGCCGAACGGCAACCACGTGCGTCCATCTGCAGGACAGTCTGAACAGATAGGACTTTAAAGTTAACATCTCAACAAGAGTCCTAAGGCAACAAGTGGTAAAAGCTCTCTTCCATGCTAATTTGAGGTTTTGTTTGAACCAGCTGTCAAATGAAAGAACATTTTGGTTCAATTCATTGCACGTCTTGCTGAGTAGCTCTGCCCACAGAGAAAGAATCACTGAACATATGTACAGTAATAGTGTGACACGCAGAATTTGAGTTCAGCAAAGACAGATCATTTTTTTCATGGACCACATAAGACATTTTGAACTTAATCGACAGTTCATGGTGTCATTTGTCAAACTCAAAAATAAATAAATACAACCTCATTAAAGGCATAACTTTAATCCATATGACTTATTTACTATTTCCCAAATGTTCTGAAAAAAGAAAAATTGCTTTCATATCTCTCAAATCAAATATAGTGCCAGGCAATAGTTTTGAATAACATTTGGTAACAAGAAAAGCAAGAACTAATGATGTCTGAATAATGTGATTAAGTCTACATTTATGCATTTTAGCAGACGCTTTTATCCAAAGCCTAAAGTTATAGTATGAGTTCAGAAGACTTAATATAGAGCAAATGTCGTATGGCAGCATAAGGATGTGTACTTATTAAGTACATTTATGTAAATAATTTTATGTATAATTAATAATTTATGTAAAAAAATACGTAAAGTCTATTACTTCAGAAATAAAGAATTAATTTCAATTACGTTTGCATGAATGAAAAATCATAATTTCTCGAAAAACAATTCCCTGATATTTCCAGAAAGTTCTGTCTGTCACCAAAAATAATTAAACGTGACAGAAAACTTCATAAAGCTCTTTAAGAAATTCGTTATGGTTTTACAGTATTGATAATTGTAACTAAACAACAAGTCGAGCTTCCTGTTTCATTGACTAACATCAGATTTTTTTTAGTCTTAGGAAGTAAGTTAGTCAAAGCTCGTGACACTGATGCAGACGAGAAGAGAACTGACATTTAGTAGCAGAACCTTGAAATATAATTCAAAATAACAATGCAATAAACAATCTGTGTTTCGTTTGTGTTGCATGGCGAGATCTCAGAGTAACTCGAGCGCGCGCTGATGCCAGATATAACACAAATCAAACCCTCACGAGCTTTGCACTAAACAGACCAAACACTCGCTAAAACAAACCACTCACCGGCAGTGTCCTCTCCTAGCGCGAAATGGCACGTAAGAGTCAAAAAAACGATGTAAAACAATGTAAAACGACGAGAACTGGAGTCCATGTTTTCAACACAGTGCACAGATCGTGGCTGCGCGCGCTCGACGCGGTCACATACACACAAACGTGCGCGCGCACACACACACACAATGACAAGAAGAAAGTTTTATTTTCATCACTACAAATTTCAAAGCAAATAAACCACGTACATTACTTAAATTGACAAAATAGAACACAAATAGGGAAGGGTAAATAAAATAACTAAAAAAGAGAAAATGTAAAGTAGAAACTGCGTGGCTAAATAAATGCATAAATAATTATTTACTATTTTTGCACCTGAAATGAGTTATTATAGATTTTACGTCGAGGAAATTAAATAAATAAATAAATAAAATAGCCTGAACTGGTGTGGTAGTCTTAGTTGGTTTTAGCTGGTTTAAGATGACCTCTATGATGACCCATGCTGGTCTGTGGCTGTTCTAGTTGAAACCAGCTATCAAAGACTAGCAAACCAGCTTTGTTGTTGTAGGTTATATGATGTGTTTTTGTTTTGTGGTGTATTGTACACATCTAAGCTGAGACTTTGTGCATGATTGAGTTTTATTTCTGTATATTAAAGTACAGAGAGATGGCTGATGAGCTTTTAAATATTATTTGGGCACTGTTAACTAGTTTAAAGGCTCCCCAGCCATCAAATCCCACAGGAATGTGTATACGTGAGCACTGAGCCGTGTCTCCTTCATTACAGTCCACAACACAAGAGCTCACACGGATACAACAACCTGCCAGACCTCCGACAGAGATCAGACTCGTATTGTTTGTTTGCCTATCATTTTTAATTGTTGAGTTACTCAATACAGAAAATATAAGTCATACAAAATGAATGAATAAATAAACAAACTTTAGAAGAAATGTTTATTGTTGTACTTAATCCTAGGGACATACAGATGTAAATTCTTCTGTAGGTGTTTACCATTTTGAATTAACATTTTAAAGTGAAATCAAAGTGGGTAATGTATTATAATTATACCATAAACCATTACATTTATTCAAGTAAAATGACAAAAATGCATTATTCATGTATGTTTGATTGGTGTCACTTCAGTTTCGGGGTCAACTGAAACAACAGCAGAGTTTTGACTTGTAACTTACACAGATCAGGGACATGCTTGAGATTTTAAACTAAACTTTACCGAATAAACTTTCATTTGAAGCAGACATGGAAATATTATGAATATTATATATCAAATCTGAGACACGTAGTGCAAAAATAAGCAGAGTTACAGTAGTTTAAACAAACTGAATGACTCTCTCGTTCACCAGACGTCTTTAGAATAATAACACAAATAAAATAAATGTGTGATCATTGCCAGCTCAGCATTACTAATACAACATTGTGCTGAGAACTTCATCTTTATTTTTTTTTAAGAAATGTTTTGAAGGAATAGTGTAGACTTGTGTAAAACTGGGTGGTGTGTGTGTTTGAAAACCTGCAGATATCAGAGCATTTATAAAAGCAAATTAAAATACTGTTGTTGGTTACAGGTGTCCTTGTTACAGTGTAATTATACATTTAAGTACTATTAATAATATTAATATAGAGTAATATTAATGAACCACATGTATAACCCGAATTCCGGAAATGTTGGGACGTTTTTTAAATTAGAATAAAATGAAAACTAAAAGACTTTCAAATCACATGAGCCAATATTTTATTCAAAATAGAACATAGAGAACATAACAAATGTCTAAATGGAGAAATTTTACGCTTTTATACACTAAATGAGCTCATTTCAAATTAGATGCCTGCTACAGGTCTAAAAAAAAGTTGGGATGGGGGCATGTTTACCATGGTGTAGCATCTCCTCTTCTTTTCAAAACAGTTTGAAGATGTCTGGTCATCGAGGTGTTTCTGGAGTTTTTGTGTTGGAATTTGGTCCCATTCTCACCTGATATAGGTTTCCAGCTGCTGAAGAGTTCGTGGTTGTCTTTGACGTATTTTTCGTTTAATGATGCACCAAATGTTGTCTATAGGTGAAAGATCTGGACTGCAGGCACTTATATGGGTAGGGTTAGGATTAGGGTTTGGTTTAGGGTTACTTGCATGTAATTATGCATAGTTAATTGTTATTGTTATAGTAAGTACATGTAACGTGTAACAAGGACACCTTAAAATAAAGTGTTACCGTATTGTTATTTTAAAATTGTCTTCAGAACAGTTATTTTAGTATGATACTATTATATTTTTATTTAGTATTCTTTGTTTTCATTTTAATTTTAATGAAAGTTGTTTTTATAACAAAAATGTCTATATATTTTTATTAATTTTATTCCATTTTTTAATTTTAGTTTTTTAATACATCGAGTTAAACTAAATGAAAATGAGAAGTGTAGCTTAATGTAGCTATATTTTTTATATTTTAACGTATAACGCATCTCACAGAAGTGAGTACACCCCTCACATTTTTTACCATACAGTGGTTTAACAGGACAGGTTCCACTCAGAACAGGCCTCGCCATGGTCGACCAAAGAAGTTGAGTGCACGTGCTCAGCATCATATCCAGAGGTTGTGTTTGGCAAATAGATGTATGAGTGCTGCCAGCATTGCTGTAGATGTTGAAGGGGTGCGGGGTCAGCCTGTCAGTGCTCAGACCATACGCCACACACTGCATCAAATTGGTCTGCATGGCTGTCGTCCCAGAAGGAAGCCTATTCTAAAGATGATGCACAAGAAAGCCCGCAAACAGTTTGCTGAGACAAGCAGACTAAGGACATGGATTACTGGAACCATGTCCTGTGGTCTGATGAGACCAAGATAAACTTATTTGGTTCAGATGGTGTCAAGCATGTGTGGCGGCAAACAGATGAGGAGTACAAAGACAAGTGTGTCTTGCCTACAGTCAAGCATGGTGGTGAAAGTGTCATGGTCTGGGGCTGCATGAGTGCTGCCGGCACTGGAGCTACAGTTCATTGAGAGAACCATGAATGCCAACATGTGCTGTGACATACTGAAGCAGAGACTGGGCCGCAGGGCAGTATTCCAACATGATAACGATCCCAAACACACCTCCAAGACCACCACTGCCTTGCTAAAGAAGCTGAGGGTAAAGGTGATGGACTGGCCAAGCATGTCTCCAGACCTAAACCCTATTGAGCATCTGTGGGGCATCCTCAAACGGAAGGTGGAGGAGCGCAAGGTCTCTAACATCCACCAGCTCCGTGATGTCGTCATGGAGGAGTAGAAGAGGACTCCATTGGCAACCTGTGAAGCTCTGGTGAACTCCATGCCCAAGAAGGTTAAGGCAGTGCTGGAAAATAATGGTGGCCACACAAAATATTGACGCTTTGGGCCCAATTTGGACATTTTCACTTAGGGGTGTACTCGCTTCTGTGCGTTACTGTGTATATATACATATATATATATATTTTTTATTTTTACCACTAATAACCCTGACTCAGATCTCATGCCAGACACTAAAAAAATGGTGGATGTCATGTAAGTCCTGTAGATGTCGCTGTCGCTGCATGGATTGAAGCAGTGCTTCTCAAACTTCTCCATCACTGCACAGTTTCAGTGCTCCTCATCAAACACACCTGATTCAACTCTGATTCAGCAGATCATTAGCAGAGATGCACAATGAACCGAGTGTTTTTCATACCATCCCTTGAAGCAACAGAACATTTACTGGACTGACTCTTCGAGACTTGCAGACTTGCAGTCTCTGCTAATGATCTGCTGATCAGTGTTTGATTAATTATTTATCATCAGGAGTGAGACTTACAAAGCAAAGTTCCCATAATTCTTGATCATTTTGTATTAAAGATATTGCAGAGCTTGTTCTGCTGGCATCTGAGAGCAGAAGAAGCTGAATCACACTCTTTATTTTCTGTTTATTCTCCAGTTGTTCAGGACGCAGCACTGCATTGCGGAAGTGCTCACAGTATCAGTTCCAAAAGTAAAGCTCATCAAGTTTTGCAGTGCAAATAATTATTTGGAAGAGTTTAGGAGTTTTGAAGAGATTTAGGCCTTGCGAGTTGGTTGCTGTGTGTTCTGGCTTATTGTTAGGGTCATGCAAAGAGATGACGCTGTGTGTCAGTTTGTCACTCCAGACATTCACAAACCACACAAGAACTTCTGAAACCCTCACACACACACACACACACACCTCACAGGAGACTGTGCATTTCAACTTTCCCCCCCCAAAAAACTCACTCTGTATGATTTATATGTTTTTTGAAAAGTGGGGACATGGGTCAATGTCCTGAAAAGTCACCTTCACCTTGTAATACCTGTGTCATTATACAAATTTATGTCCTCATTTGTCACAAAAACGCACGCGCGGCCCTTTTTACCTCTGAAACCCGTCTGCTGCACTGTATAAAGTAGAAATCATATTGTTTCATTTTTAATAACTCTGAAACAAAATAAACATGTGGAAATCCCAGCCGCACTCGATTACAGACTGAGAGAGAAGTGAAAACTCAGAGAAAAAGTCATTCTGTTCTCAGAACTGAACATAAGCTGCTGAGAAAAAACTCAGTTTCTGACTGAATACAATCATCCTTTCAGTAAATCTGTTCTTTCATGCTTCAGGTTCAATAGTTGTATATCAGAAAGAAAATAATATACATGTTTGTATGCTTCTGGAACACTTAATTACGCATGCATAAATCGATCTAAATTGCATTTTAAGCTACAGGCAACTAGAAAAATATTCACTACAGAAATGTCCATGACTTTTTAATGTTTTATTAATCTCCACGCTGTCCATAATATTTTATTAATCTCCATATTAAATAGATATTTTAAGATCGATATGTTTAAAATAGATAATAGATTTTTCTATTGAAATAAAATAGAAAAACAAGATTTCAAATATGTAATATTTTAAAAAATTTAATGCTAAAAGAAAGTTATTTAAAATAAAGACATGTTTACAGTACATATAATATCTACACTATGTCTAGATCACTTATGTAAGTAAATCAGTGTCATGTGTCTCTTTGTAGAGAAGGTCTGATGTTCTTTGAATCATCTTAAATAATTCTGGAGAACATAATCATCGGGTTTAGTTCATGTAACACAAGTGCTGCTATCATTAAAGCAAAAACCACGCATTTCTTTTACAGTCAAATAGTTGTGCTAAAAATATCATTTCTAATGCAAAATAATGTATTAAATCAGATAGGAATGCTCTCAAACGTTTGGTCTGCAATGAAAGACACGACATGAATAAAACAAAAATGTGTTTTTATTCAAAAGTTCTCAAAGAAATGAACAGAAATAAAGCTTAATTAACAATCTACTGGAAACAAAGGGGGAAAGGGGGAAAAAAGCTTTTTTTGGCTTAAACAAACAATCAGAAATTAAAAGAAACAAATACAGAGGAAGGTTTCTGATAAACCGAACATACAAGATACCACTGGCAAGTGCGTGGCACATGTACAACAGAGAGAAAGAAATTACAAAATCAACTCTCATATAGACATCTCTATGAAAATCTTTTTATTGTTTTTATTTTTTCAAACAGTCTGTACAAAACGTCTCTCTTCATAAATTATTACTTTTTTTTAATATAACTTAATGGCTGTCTAGTACATGATTTTTCATATGCATGAGCAATTTCTCTCTGCACAACAAGTCTTTCCAACTCTTTGACCCAGATTGGCACTTCGGATTCGGATGTTACTAGCAGCATGAGCCACACAAGAACTCCACAGAAACACACACACACACGCACACACGCACGCACGTCAAGAATGGACTCGGCTGTGAGCCGAGCACCACGGATTACGCTGCTAAAAGTCTGTCTGGACTCGGTCTGAAAGCAACAGTATGGAAGCTGGTTTCATACACGGGATCAAAAAATTAAAAAATTGCATCTTTTTCTTTTTTTCTCACAATTTATATCTAACATTTTAGACTTTTTTCTTGCAATTGCAAATTTATATCGCACAATTTTTTTTAGTTTACATTGTGCAATTGCAAGTTCTAAACTCATAATTGGAAGTTTACATTTCGCCATTCTGAATTTTTTCTCGCAATTCTGTGAAAAAAGATAATTGTGAGATCATTTATTTTTAATTCCATGCTGGAAACAAATTATAAGTCACAATTCTGGGTAAAAAACATAAATGCAAGATATAAAGTCAAAACCGTGAGATAAAAAGCTGTGATTATTGTTTATTCTGTGGTGAAAAAAAAAAAAAAGAATTGCAAGAAGAATAGTTAAAAAGGCAAGATGCAAACTCAGAATTCTGAGGAAAAAGTTAGAATTACGAGTATTAAACTTGCAATTATGAAAAAAGAATAGACGGAATTGTGAGATAAAAAGCCACAATTACCTTTTTTATCTTCTATTTCCAGGGAGCGGAAAAAATAACAGAATTCTGAGATATAAACTCCAAATTCTAAGAAAAAAGTCAGAATTTGATTATTTGCAACTGCAAGATATAAACTTGCAATTCTGAGAAAAACAAATCAAAAATTAAAAATTCAAAGAAAGTCAAAATTCTGAGATAAAAACTAAAGAGAATTGCGAGATGTAAACTCCGAGGGGAAAAAAGTCAGAATTGTGTTTTATTCCGTGGCAGAAACGAGCTTCCCCACAACAGTGGTGCAACTTTCAGCATCGCTGTTTCTTATTGGCTCAGTCTCTCTCTCACGCGCGCACTTTCTTATCTACTTCCTATGGACTACTGGAATATCTTGTGATGAAAAGCAGCAGTTTTTTTGCTTTCGAAACGATGAATCTGAATGCTAAACGACACTAAAACGACACGTTCAACGCACAACGTTCCTTATAACGATAAGAAGAATAAAAAAAAGATTTCTGTTTGAAGAAGAAGAGGATTAAAGTATTTCAAAACAAAAAACCTGAAAGAAATCAAGTGTACGTGGGCAGCTCCTGAGCTGGCCGTTTGGTCTGGAGGGGCGGGCTGAACCTGCTGCCCGACCAATCAAAACAGAGGACAACAAAACTCTGAGGTAGATAACCGGTCAACAAGACCCACCAGGTCAAAAACACAGTCTTTTTGGAAGACAAATTAATGAATAAAGCCTTAATAAACTATATTGTGAGTTTAAAAGAAAATAAAAACTTTTTCCTGTAATGGATGTAATAATTATTTTAAAGGCCGTGTCCTAAAACCTAGTGAGCTGCCAAATGTAGGCTATTTTTCAGAAAATCACATTTTTTTATTATCTGAATAATGTTGGTGTACGTATATATATATATATATATATATATATATATATATATAAGAATTTATATGATGCAATTAACGTCAAGCATGCAAAACATGTTGGTTGGAGTTTCATGTTTGATGTTTATAAAGAATGCAGTGTTTGTTTTATACTTTTGTCATTCCTCATCTGAATTCTTACATTATTTCTCAATTTAAGAATAAAACTGTGACTTATCGATGTCTTTTTTTCTCTCGACAATGCAATTTTGACCCGGTGTGACTTATATATACCAAAACAACTTGTATAATGCACCTGTATTTTACATTATTTCAGAACGTAACAATAAAATTGTGAATTATCTGTTTTTTTTTCCCCTCTTAACAATGCAATTTTGATCCAGTGCGACAAAATACGGCACATAGACAGTAAGTGCATTACTTTTGCCAAATTCTAGGGCAGCATCACACGTGTCCTTTGTGGAGAAGGCAAATTCATAACGCATTTCGAGCGAAAAATCCATCCAAAATTCTTATAATTTATTCAATTAAAACCAAATATTTTTCTGTGCTTTGCACTGTAATTTGACTGCAAACGTGCCAATGCAAAAGACTATTTGTATGATGCATGTAGTATTAACGAGTTGTGATGCTCCCTTAGAAGGTAGCAGCCTATGTAGGCAGCTCACTAGGGTTTGGGAACGGAGCCGTCCTCGTTCTGCGTTTTAGTTTCAGTTGTCTCCGCTCTGTAGTGATGTCTTCGTTTAGTTTGTGGCACTTGCTGGATCCAAATCATCCTTCAAATCGGTGTCCGCACCTCGCCAACTAAAGACAGCTGAATGCATATGTACAAAGAAGGCACATTCTCCACAACTACAACCCAGTCTGTTATAAAGTCTCAGCGTGGCCCGCCTCGAGAGAAAACGACATCACATCCGCGCGATCTGCCGCTCGCCGACTGTCTTTGGTGAAGTAAACTTGAAAGTGCCGAGATTTGTTTGCCTGCTATAGTAAAACGAGCACTAAAATCTACACGTTCACCTCTCCCGAAGAAGCCCGCTGGCTGCTGAAAGTTGTCAGGGGAGGTTGCACTCTGAACGATATTCGATCTGACTGACAGGCCACGCCTCCCTCCCGCCCCCTCATTAGAATACGAGTCACAGCTCCTCCCCCTCCCACACTAGTTCATCTAAAGCTAAACTACAACACCGAGAATTTATAAACGAAAAGGCAATTATCAAAAATGTGATCGTTCAGCAGAATTTCTACCACATTCAAACAACCAAAGACTTGTGGTCGCCTTTGATTATAAAAACATCAAATCCTATTAAAACTCCATCAACGTTATCACTCGAAACGGTTTGTACTCTAAAAGATCGGAAGAAGCAAAAACACCAAAATCCAAGCGCGGCGGAAATGTTCCTTTGCGAGACGCTAAAAAAGCCCTATTCAGCTGATTTACAAGGCAGCAGCCGGACGTCTTTTCTTCGGCTACTGTACGGGAAAGAGTTTAAGGCAAATCGTATAAGACGGACAGATCGGTCAGACCGAAGATGAAGCACACAACAAAAACACGTCAACGACACTCACACCGCAAGCACAAACGCAATCTTTCTCAGGATGTCCGGCTGATAAATCTCTAAAACCTAACGTCTGTTTCAGTACAAAAGAAAAGAGAGAGAGAGAGAGAAAACAAATCAGAAATCATAAAAATAAGAAGAATCTCCATGCACGTCAAGTCACATGATGAAGTTCCTGCATCTATGTGACGATCCTTGGTAAAAAATAAGCGTTGTTTCCTTAGTAAAATAAAACTTTTTCTTCCCATTTCATGTGTTTTTTCTTCGTTAGCATCCTCTGATGAAATGAATCCTTGATTTGCACATAATGGAACTTATACCAAAATAGTTGAAGTAGTTTTATTATAAAACCGAGGAACTCATCGTAGAACCTGTGCAAAATGTTGATTCATCGGTAGAGCCGGTCCTTCAAAGGAAGCTGTTATTGATTTAGCAGTCGTCTCCTTCTCTCTCGAACCCTACCACAGAAACAACAACACTTTAAATCAATTGCGTGTCCAAATTTGAACATTTATTCAGCAAGGATGCATTCAATTGGTCAAAAGTGACAGTTAAAAACATATATGACGTTAAAAAAGATTTGTATTTTAAATAAATGCTGTTCTTTTGAACTTTCTATTCATCAAAGAATTCAACATTTCCACAAAAATATGAAGCGGCACAACTGTTTTCAACATTCATAATAATCAGAAATGTTTCTTGTGCAGCAAATCAGCATATGAAGACTGGAGTAATGATGCTGAAAATTCAGCTTTGATCATGAGAATAAAAAAAAAGAGAAAAATATATTTTCCATCATCTTTTGACCAATTTCTCACAAACAGGTATTTTAGATCTGAGCAGGGTTATTATAGTACTAACAAAAAAAACCTTTTCGTTACTTGAAGTAAAATAAATGTTATCTGAAATAAAATAAAATATTAAAAAAATATATTTTATTTCAGCTATAGTTTCCAAGGCAACATTTCTCAATTTCATTTAGTTTAACTTGATGTACTAAAATAACTACAACTAAAACTATATAGACATATTTAAAAACAACACAATTGATACAATGACCTTATTGTGTGCATACATGTTTTTACATTGTACTTATATTTGAAAGAATACCTATATGTAGTTACATCTGTAATTACACTGTTGCCCCATCCCTTACACCTTTACCCACCCTTAAACCCACCCATACCACCAAACCTGTCCCTGACCAAACCCATATCCCACCTTAATAGCAGCACAAGTGTGTTGCAATACAATATGAACACAATAAATACATTGTACTTATATTTGAAAAAATACCTATATGTAGTTACATCTGTAATTAATTTCTGTAATTACACTGTTGCCCCATCCCTTACACCTTTACCCACCCATGTAAAAACCCATGGGGGTGGTGATGGCGCAGTGGATAAGACACATGCCTTTGGTGTGAGAGACCCGGGTTCGAATCCACTGAGAGACACCAATGTGTCCCTGAGCAAGACACTTAACCCCTAGTTGCTCCAGAGGCGTGCGACCTCTGACATATGTAGCAATTGTAAGTCGCTTTGGATAAAAGCGTCAGCTAAATGAATAAATGTAAATGTAAATGAATGTAATACCACCAAACCTGTCCCTGACCAAACCCATATCCCACCTTAATAGCAGCACAAGTGTGTTGCAATACAATATGAACACAATAAGTACATTGTACTTATTTTTGATGTAAGTACATAGTAGTTAAAGCCACCTAAAATAAAGTGTGACCACAAAATCTAATAAAAATGACAAAAAAAACACAAAACTAAAATTAACATGAAAGCAGAAAATATAAAAAAATAATAATCGCAAAAACTATAATAGTATACTGATACAAAATGACTGGATTTGAGAATTACTATAAAGATGTATATTCAAAAGAAATTTCCAGGCATGCGAATTCCAACTTTAACATTCTCTTTTCATCTTTTCATCACTCTCACATCATTCTACGCTCATATTTTTTCTTCTCTCTACCAGCCTTTATAAATGTTTTCAATTGAAAAACAATGCCTTTGGATGAATCACAGCAGGTCTGAGGTCACTGATTCCTCCACGTCATGTGACTCATTTAAAAGATCAGTCTAAACAAATAAGCTGTATTAACTTTTTATGATGCTTTTTGGATCTCAACAACATGAATCAGCATTCATTATCACTGCACAGAAAAAAATAACACTATAATAACACTAGTCTGGAATGAGTAAATGATGACAGAATTTTTTTTAATTCAGACACGACACACGGATCAGGATCAGAAAAGCAGGACTGCAGATGACACAGAAGCACTCAAACTAATATCGCATCTGTTAAACCGGTTTACAACGCCAGAGCAATCATTTCAAACAGATGTAAACCAATAATGCAGCAACACTTGAAACGACCTCTAAACATTTAGATAAGAATCATGCACAAGGTTTCATCGTCCTGGAGCCCAGAAAGGCATCTTGATCTTCTGTAGAGGATACTTGTTTGGTGAATGTCTCTGAGAATATACATACAGTCCTGGTGCATCTTAAACAGGGCATCCTGAGCTTTTCACACATACCAGATAGATTCGGGTTTGACTTCTCTTCGGTTTTTAACGTTAATTTTATTTCAAGCAACAATTTTGTAATGGTTTTATTTTTAGTTAACTATAATAAGACTAGTCCTTATCAATTTCTATTTTTATTAATGTTAAAATGGTTTCCTGTAAATATTAATCTTAAGAAAATCTTATGGTAGAATAACACACGTGATGATATGTGACCCTGGAGCATAAAACCAGTCTTAAGTCACTGGGGTATATTTGTAGCAATAGCCAAACTTAATTTTAGATTAGTAATATGCATTGCTAAGAACTTAATTTGGACAACTTTAAAGGCAATTTTTGATCTCAGCCAAATATCGTCCTATCCTAATAAACCATACATCAATGGAACGCTTTCATATGATGTAGAAATCTCAATTTCGAGAAATTGACCCTTATGACTGGTTTTGTGTTCCAGGGTCACATATATGTGTGGACAGGTTTGATTTATTTACCTGCTCATCACTTGGCCTGCTGATAGGTATAAGGTGAATGATCATTGGACGATTCCACCTGAGGTTGTGGACTGTTCTCCTACAACAAAACATGTGGATTCACAAATCATGAAAGCTCAAATCAAAACATAGATCTGCAGAGCTAATCTAATATCAGTCAGAATATAAATAACTGAAAGTAGTTTTCTTCACATCTTTCAATGATTACATGTGCTATTAGGGATGAGTGCCACAAAACATTCATATTTCACCCTAAAATAAGATAACATTAGATTTCACATTCAGTTTTTTTTCTGTATTACTTTAAAACATATTGTAAAAATAAATGAATTATAATATAATAATTTATTTGCAATACTTCAATTTAAATCATTGTTATTGTTGTTATTATTATGCAACAGAGGAATAAGGATTAATTGTCATAAAAATAATCTGGTTAACTTTTAAAAATAAATTATTATAATACAGTAATTTATTTTTTATCATTAGAATATATTTTTTAAATATTTTATTGCAGTAACGAAGAGAAATTAAAGGCAAAACCCACAATACTACAAAGTATAAAGACTTTAATAGTTCAATTTAAATAATAATTTACTGTTATTGTTATTTTTATGTTTATGCATCACAGTAATTAATATTTAGGGTGAAAGTGCATGAAAATAATCTTGGTGTAAAAAAAAATTAAAAAATATCAATGTTCCTAAAAACCTTTATTTTCTTCCCAAATATTCTATTTTATTTCTTTTGTTGGATTTAGAGTGAAGTTTACTGATTTAGAGTCCAGTTCCCTGGAGATGTTCTTCACAGGTTGTGTGTGGTTCACTCCAGAACATTTCAGCACAGTTGCACAAGCCCAGTCTGTTCCTGAACTTTTCTCCATTTATGGTGCTTGTGAATTCAAGAAGTTCTTCAGTACAGGATGAGGTTAAATCTGTGTCTGGGAAAGAGTTTTTCATCATGAACCCACCTCTACTGAGACGGCGGTGGTCTGCATGTGAGCGTATGGAGAGATATACGGCCCCTGGAGACCTGGACTGGCTGGCATAAACTACACAGAGAGAGACGAGAGAGATTCACATGAACACACCAACATATGCTGCTACAAATCTGCGCACACTGTGTTTTGTGCTCTCATTCTGTCAGCAGTTTTATATTTGCTTGCTTTTTTGCATTTCTGCCGAGTTGTGCATGAGTCATGTGTTGCCTGCATGTGTTTAAATGTTTACATTTTTGCAGCCTTTGTCCAGTATATGCACAATGATCGGTGTGTCTTTTGTAAAACAAAAAAATATTATTACACTAAAATTTCCAAAATAAAACTTTAAATTTTTCATTATGTACAGAAAATGTTTTTTCCATTTGATGTTTTAATTGCAACTTGATTATTCACCAGTAGGTGGCATTCAAGTTTTGCCATGCAGCTTGCTATAAATAGCATACTAATTCTGCAGTACATAGTATGCATACTGTGCACAGCATGCAAATTTGTATGCATGCATATTCAGACCTAATGCATTTGACAAAATGTGTAGTATATAATAATGCACACTGCATAAAAAACGATCCCATAATGCAACGCACTCCCTTGACTCAATGCACTTGGCAAATAATATCACAATTGAATTTCAATATTTCTATTCATTATTTGGGGTTGCCAAATGTTAGGAAATTAGGAAAGTTTAATTAAAATGCAAAATAACTTTATTTTTTATTTAACTGCCATTCACATGCAATGTGATGAGGTCATGTGACAGCAATTTATCATACAAATGTTTGATATATATAGTGCCTACTCTTTCGCAGTTTTAAAAAATAGTAGGCAGCATGCAGTGTATACTGCAGTATGCAAAAGCCATTGCATACTGCCTGCATTCACAGACACAGACTTTAACATCTGGAAATGATTTTGCTGATCTCAAAGAAGGAAAACAACATATGTAAGCACTCAAGTGTTGATTGTGCTCACCGTTCCTGCGCTGCCCAGAGAGAGGTGACCCATCTGCTGAGCAAGAGGACCCATCATGGACGCCTGCTGCAGAGACATAGAGTGATCTATAGAGGGCGACATCACTGCTCCCTACGACACAACGGGAGAGTTACAGTACATTTATTCATTTATTCATACACATACATACACTTCCTTTTAGAACTGGCCAGTTTGGAATAAATCAAAATAAGTATGATTATTTTACTCAATGTGTGTGTACTATGTATTTTCAAGCATTTGCAGTAATGTTAATGCATTTTCAGTGTTGTTATCATTAACTCAAACTATAACAATTTGTTGTCATTAACTGAATTAAAGCTGAAATAAAATAAAAAAGATAAATATTAGATAAAAAAACAGACTTATGTTGCTTTGGCTAAAATAAGCATGAATAAATAAATAATACTTGACTATTTTACTCATGTTTGTATGATGTATTTTCAGGCATTTGCAGTATGCTGATGTACATTATCTTTTCAGTGTCACTATCGTTCTCTAAAACTATAATTATTGAAATAAAGGTGAAATAAAATATAAAACATAAATATAAAGCTTAAAAAACGTCTGGCAAATGACTGTATAAAAAATAAAATAAATAATGCTCTTACAAAAAAGTTGGAAATAAGCAACTTAATGATTGGATGTATATTTTTTTGCTTATTTCACTAAGAAACTAATTTGCTGTATTCACCAAAAAAAAGTACCAAACTAATACTAGTAATACCATGGTATTCTTTGAAATTTGGGTTAAATTATGCTTGTGATGTTTAATGATTTATTTGAGAGTTCACGTGCCCTATGATCTCTTTTAACATGGGCCAACACACTATAAAGCCCACTTGGCAGGCGACTGGAGCACCCAAGGTCTCTCTGGGACGTGCGTGATGAGTCCTGGTTTCTTACGCTGTGAGTCAGACTCTGTAAATCTCTGAGCCATCAGTGCCATTACTGGCCTTTAAATGCCACAGTTTCCTCATTTCTGATTAACGACACTCAGCTCTATACGTCCTGACTCACACCAGTCATTATAGCACACATTACTGATATACGTTACACACACCCTCTCGAAAACAAACACACACAGAGTCTCATTTAGACTCTCCCTGTATGACAGTCATTCATGCAGCTTCACTTATTACCATCACTGATCTTACACACACACACACACACACAGTAATCCAGTATCTGGGTG
>NC_136738.1:30835100-30917600 GCF_936440315.1 Barbus barbus | reverse complement strand
TGACAGGTTGTAAATAAAGCATGATAAACTTGAGTATGATTAAGCTGCATTCTAAAATATCTTATGTAATTATATAAATATAATCCATTCCATACTGAAAAGTATTAATAAGTACTTGATTATTTCACTCAATATGTGTGTGAACTGGGCATTTTCAAGTATTTGCAGTACAAATCTGTAGATAAATCTCTTTCTAGGGTTGTTATTGTTAACTACAACTATTAAAACTAAAATTGTTCTTATTAATTGAAAAAAAGCTGAAAATAATTAAATGAAAAATGTAAAGTTTTAAAAATTTGTTGCCTTGGCAACTAACTGAAATATATTAAAAAATAAAATAAAATATACCCTTTAAGAAAAATTAAAGTTGAAAATAATGAAACTAAATATTTAAAACTTTTAAAAAATGTTGCTTTGGCAACTAAAAAACAAACAAATAAAATAAAATACAGTTGGAAATATAAAATTTAATGACTGGATGTTCCCAAATAAAAATACTAAAAATGAATCAAATTACTAAAATTTACTAAAATTAAACTACATTTAAAATTTAACGAAACTACTAAAATTTAATTTAAAATAAAGCTGAATTAAAATAATCAAACTAAAATTTAAACCTAAGAAATTTGAAATGCAGAAGCATTAAAATTGCTAAAATAGAAATAACAAAAATAAATAAAGCACATAAAACAAACAAAACATGAACTAAAATTAAAATGAAAATAAAAAATATAAAAATAAAAGCTAAAATACTGATAAATACTACAATAGTGTATAAATAATGCTACAATAACACTGGCTCTTTCTCAGCTCTCGTTGTCTCGTACCCATTTTGCATAGCAGCTGTGGTGGGGTCATACGTGAGTGTCATGCCAGCCTATGAGAGAAAGAGAGAGAAATAAAACATAATTATACACTATCCAACTCAAAGCTGCTTTTGAAGTGTTGAAAATGAAGTCAAAAGTGTTGTGCCACTTTTAGCTTGTGAATCATGTGAACCTGAGCAGAAATGACGTTAGTTTAAAAGTTAGTGAAGAGAAAAGCTCCTGCAGCATATCAGCACAGATACAGACGTGCTTTGATATTTTGTTACCTAATACAATGAAATCCTGTCATTAAGTGTGGCGCAAGTATCTTTTTGTGGCTACTGTACTTGTCAAATAACATAAACCTGAAAACAAATGACACTACAGCTTTCCCCTCCGGTCTGTAGCTAAATGTTTAATGCTGTCACAGCCATTTCAACATATGGAAAAGCTTTTAATATTTCAGAATCCGACACGTCTGTCCAGTCAAATTCGGCGACATGCGTGGATAAAACCTGTGAAACTGCATAAGGTTTAATGAAATTATCTAGCGTGACAGAAAACCCATCGTGCTTTAATTACATGCCGTCTACGACCTTCTCTCTGTGTGGCTTGTGCATGATGAGGTGAAATAATGAAAGGTAATTTTCATTAGAAAAAACACAGCATTGACTCAATTAAGTGATGTGATGTGATACATTTTACTTCTGATTTTCTTTATGAATGGTCATGTGACACAGGAATAGGACTCCCTCTGCTCCAAAACCAAGGCTATACAGGCTGTATTTTAAGGCATCATATCTAAAGACTGTTAATGCTTTGTTTTTATCTATTGCAATCCCAGAATACATTGTGACAAAATCAACTGAATAGCAGATAAAGCAAAAGAAATGTTGATTATAAATATGACTAATTCAATAATTCATTAAATATATATATAATTTAGTGGTCAAACGATTAATCGCATCCAAAATAAAAGTTTTTGTTCACATAATATATGAGTGTACTGTGTTTATTTATTATGTATATACAAATACACACACATGCATGCATATATTAGGAAAAATATGCTGTTTATATATTAAATGTATATATGTAAATATTTTTTAAATATATACTGTATGTGTTTGTATTCATATATACATAAATATACACAGTACACTCATATATTATGTAAACAAAAACCTTTATTTTGGATGCGATTAATCGTTTGACAGCACTAATATAATTGTATTTTTGAGTTTAGTTTGATCACTGCTCTTTGGGACTAGTTAATGACTAATTAAAAACAAATCTCAGAATGCTGTTGATTCTAAATATGAATAATTGAATCCTGAAATTTACTGATCAAAATAAAATAAACGAGTGTAATACTTCATAAATAACAGAATAATAAAAATGAAATAAATAAATAATATACAATAATAGAAAAAATGTAGTACATAAAAACTGGTCACCAGAAACGAAAGCAACATTTCTTTATGAACAGAATGCAATGTGATCAAATCACTTCAAGATGGCAGACAAAGCAAAAGAAATGTTGATTATAAATATGATTTAATTCTGTTCTGAAGAGTAAAATAAAATAACCTAAAAGAAAACAAAAATAAAATTATTATATTAATACTGATCAAATCATTTCAAGATGTCAGACAAACCAAAAGAACCACGGATTATAAAAACAATTAATTCCATCTCAAAGAGTAGTGATCAAAACATTTACAGCTTTACCCAATATCTGTGTGTGCTAAGGATTTTTAGACTAAAATCTTCTGGAATGACCTCTCCCGGCACAAATCAGTCACTTATAAAGGTACATTTCAGTTCCCTAGGTTTGGGAACAGCACGAGTGTCATGATGGGAAATGACAGGTGACTAAGCAGTTTACACACACACACATCTCAGTATCACTTCTGTGGTTCACGTAATATATGACTGTACTGGTGTAGCTTGTATAAACACACACACCCCCAAAGCCACACACAGCCCTGCTGTCCATGTGTTCACTAACAAAGCTGTGGCAGGTGATATATGGCCACAGAAAGCGATACAGACACATAACATGGTGGAGAGAGCAAAAGAGCAGTACTCACAAGTCTGGTCTCTCCGTCTCTGGCCCAGGCTCGTCCGTTCTGCACATATTTATTTTGACTCTGACGCTTCTTCTGGCCTCCGTCCGCAAACTTGCACAGCAAGGGTTCTGACGGGGCTGCAGACACACACATGGACTCTCAGCGTGACGTTGACTGCTCGCTCAGACAGCAGAGCTGAGCGCTCTGACCAAAACCAGCATAATGTGACAGTAGAAATGGCTTGAGATTTTGTTAAACCCCTGCAGAAGTGCTTTATGTTATTTAGTGCATCAAACATGGAGGGAAAATACAGAGCAGGAGCATTTTAGAAACGACTTTCCTTTTGGATGACATCACAAATGCCTCTTATTTTTAAGCCCCTCCCCCTCTCACTCAATTCTGGTACTGTATATAAAGTCAACTTCTCACAATCCGATCACTTCCTGATAGTGATGCACAATATATCAGCACCATGTCCGGCGAATATGGCCATTGATTGATTTAATTTGTTTCTGCTTATTTTAAGATTTAAGATTCATTATCTAGCACTAACTTAAAGTGATAACGACAAAGATTTAACCCTTTAAGAGCAAAAACGTCTGAAGATTTTAGTGTTACATGACCTGCTCTTAAGGAAAGTGCTTTAGTAAGTTATTCCGCCACATAAGAAGAAAATCATGCTTTGGTAAATCATAATTATGAGATTAAAAAGCTATAATTAGGAGATCATTTGTAATTATGCCTTTTTGGCAATTTTGACTTTTTATCTCTGAACTATGACTAAGAATATCATAATTCTCATAATTATGGCTGTCATAATTTGGATTTTTTGACAAAAATGACTGGTTTTAACTTATAAATTGTGATCTTATAATGTCATAATTTTGACATTTAATCTCATAATTATAACCTTTTATCTCATAATTATAAGCTTTTGATGTCCTAATTATGAAAATTATGATTTTTTTTCTTGTGTGGTAGAAACGTTTTTATTATTATTATTTTTTAGACTTACAATATCTCCCATTGATTGGTTTTCAGCCACAACATCTACTGTCCTAATTCTGACTTCGTCAGTAATTTGTAATTATGACTTTTCATCTCATAATTTCATTTTTTTATGTCCAAAGTATGTCATAATTTCAGTTTTTTTTAGTGGGGTTTTTTCTTATGTGGTGGAAAATGTCCAAATAATAATTTTATCATGTTTTATTAAGTTATGTCTTTTTAACAAATCCACTCTATTTACAATATCTTCCATTTATTGGTTATCAGCCATAACATTTTGACTTTTTGACGGGATTATGACTTTCTATCTCATAATTATGACTTTTTATTTCATTACTGTAACTTTTTGTCATAATTATGAAATTTTATTTCATAATTATGACTTATGTGGAGGAAATGTTTTTTTCATATTTTAATTTAGTTTTATTGTGTTTTATTAAGTTATGTTTTCTGTGTCTTTCACAATATCTGCTAATTACTGGCTTTCGGCCATAAAATCTAAATAATTACAATATCAGCCACAGTTTCAGTTTCAGTTTCATGGAACATCCCTAATTTCTGTCACATAAAACCCAGTATTTTTCCACACTGGATAGCAATGTTGCATGAAAACCCACCCCATCTAATTATGGGGGTGCAATGGGATGCACACATTGACTTTAATGCTGCAAATTGCGATGTTGCTTTGCTGCTAGATGAGCAGACTTGTTCTGTGATATATTTTCAACTTTGTTGCACATGTAAATGTAAGTGTGACTCTTTCTACTACAGCCTAAACGGCCCAGCAAAATCTCCACCAATTATATGCCGTCATCTCAAGACCCTCTGAGGCTATTTGGCCCCATCCACAATGACTTTCCCACAATGCTTGGAGAACAGGCATCTAATTTGGACGCTGTCTTCTTATAATCCCCTTCCTTCCTTTCTGACATGGTCAGTGGAGACTATTTCAGTCTAATAATCCAATTAAAATGCTTAGAGAGGCCAAGCCAGGCCAGCAAGAGAAAATTAGCACACATTGCTTTCACTTGAGCCCCAAACGAGCCTCCGCTAATCAATAAGCTGCATCGTGCTCCTCCCAGCTCTGTAATTTCAGCATTTTGTGCAGCGAGTCTAAATCTACATTCGTGCGAAAGCTGTTTGGTATGGCTGAACGGTTGCACCACATGCCCGAAAGCCTGTTTCCATTTAGACCCCATCCGAGGAGAATCATTACCAGAGAATGAATGAATGTGCTCGAACACAGCAGCGTTGTGTCTTTATGCTCAAACAAAACACACATTAAAGGAGTAGTTCAACCCAAAAAATGACAATTCAATCATTTACTCCGATTACATGGAGAAAAGTGGCAAGGATATCCTTCAGAAATGTACCCTCTCCTTTTATGGAAGAGAGAAAGTCATACAGGTTTGGAAACAACATGAGGGTAAGTGAACGCTGACATATTATAATTTTTTCCATGAACTACTGCATTAAAGTAGATGTTAAGCATGCAGACGCACACTTACCCATAACTCCAGCTGGTGTTTTGAGAAATTTCCCGTTGAAGTGAGAGATGACAGCGTCACATTTCTCCGTCGACTCCATCCTAAAGAAACAGATTACCGGTTTAAAGGTTTACACATTTCACTCTCGGTTTGAGTATAAAACACCTTTCCCATCACATGCACCAGCTGTCGATGTTGAGAAACATGTTAAAGTCATATGAAGAATATCTAGGGGATTTTGCATTACATAAAGCATAATGCACTCATTTGAATGCATTTAATTTAGGCTGGTCATATAGTGTCATGATCCTTATTTTTCTTAACCTGACAAAGATATTTTAACAGCATCTCTCATTTAAACTTCAGTTAGAGTTGGTAAGTTTGATTCATTTCAGTGAATCGGTTCAAAACTCAGATTCAATGATTCATGCGTGCACTCAAACATGTCTCTGCATGGTATTTTTATGCATTAAAATGTTTAGCAAAAATATATGTAGTTAAATATTGCTGTTAATTTTCATATTTTGTTATATCCGTGCATATAAATCTGTTTGGAAAACCAGTTTGGATCATTGTAATCAATTTCAGAGTAAATACAGAGATTTGTACTGAATATCATCAAAATGTGGCACAAAACTGACATTTTCATAAATGTTTAGATATGCCGAGCTAGAAAACCATTGTTTTGACAATCTACTTTGTGTTTATTATTAAAAACAATTTTCATTATTTACATTTATATTGTTGTTATTTCAAAAATGACTTTCGAAACATATGTCTGACTATACAGGATTAACCCTTGTGTTAGTACAGTCAAGTAATCAAAAATGGTAAAAAAATGTAATTTTAGTGAATGTTTAGATTGCAGAGCTATGAAAATCATAAGTTTTGCCAATGCATTCAGTGTTTATCATTAAAAACAGTTTTCATAGTTTATATTTCTATCATTGTAATTTGAAAATGTACTTCACGAAACATATTTATCTGATTAAATAAACTAGTTTAGTTTTATTTAAGGGGTTTTTCACTCAAATTTGCAGGAATAACCCTTAGGTTAGTACAATCAAGTCATCCAAAGAGGGTAGAAATTGAAATATTCGTGAATGTTTAGATATGCAGAGCTATGAAAGCATAACGACAAGTTTTGCCAATGCGTTTTCATTATTCTGTTGTTGTTTGAAAATTGATCATGAATTTATCGGTTTATCATGATAATCTCTTTTCAGTTTTCATATTTATGTCACTGATATTTGAAAACGTACTTCACACATTCAGCTGATTAGATGAACCAGTTCAGATTTCTTTGAGTGTTTTTTTCACTCAAGTGCGTGAGAATAACGTTTAGGTTAGGACAATCAAGTTTTTACTTGTCATAAATTTACAAAGAGAAGTTCAGAGAGTTCAGTTTCCTGGCTTTGCAGTGCTGATATGTCAGATACACAGCTATATTTTCAAGGAACTGGCTGGCACTAAGAATCATGGGAAGGTCTGAAGTGTTTGTGTTGCGGCGGGCAGAACGCCAGGGGCTTTCCAGGACGCCTGATTCCCTGACGGACGCTGCAGTCTTGAACCACGGTTGTGACATTGAGGGGAATTCACAAAGAATGATAGCGTGACAACAGGAGTTGATCTGGTTATTCGGGGTCACATACTAGAACCTCACCTTGCAAATCCAACCCCTCGGCTGGCCCCGTTGGTGTCCCGCAGGACGCGAGTGGAGACGACCTGTCCGAAGGGCTTCAGCATGGCCTCTAACTCCTGTTCATCCATGGTCAGCGGCAGGTTAGATATGTACAGGTTAGTGGGGTCCTGCTCTTGTTGCTGTCGGGAGAGAAAAAGTAACAAAAACAGTGAACTTTTTGCCATTTTCTTGGTGAAAAGTGACTGATCAATAGCATCACAATGAGCTTAACTCATACTGAACCTGGAACATTTGTGTACAGAAGAATAATTGCTGTTGTTTTTAGCACAGGTAGGTTACACACCTGTAAAAACACCTCAGATCTTATCGTTCAGTTCATTCACACACTGCCAGTTTTGTCAGTTTATACACACTTTATCAGTTAACGGAAGAACACCTGGAGATCACTGACCATCCACACCTGCCAGTCAATAATCGGCCTGTTTCAAAACCTAGTGAGCTGGATGTACCAGCAAATACATAATATAATTACATAATATAAATCACAGCCAATCAGAACCCAGTGCACCATGGGACCAATAGAATCCAAGCAACCAATAACATTTCCTGTCATAATAATGCATAATAGGCAATCTAGGCATTTGTTAATTAGACTAAATTTATATACATACTACATTTTTATATAGGCTTCATATCTTTTTTGGGAATTGAGTATACTAATATAACCAGCATAATAAGCACAAATATTAATCATATATATATAAATACTTAATATTTATTTTTTAGTATTTAATATAGACCTAATATATAATAGTGTAATATAATATATTTAATAATATTATTATATGTAATATTTATTTATTATATATCTGCAAAATACAGACCTAAATGTACACACACAGATATTTTTTTGTCTAATATACACAAAAAATATTAAAATATAAACAAAATATTATATTTGTGAAACTCACTTATTTTGTCTAATTCATTATGGAATGGTAAATATCACACACACACGCATATTTTATATTTGAGAACCTTTTTCACTAATTTTGTCTAATGCATTATGGGATTGCAATCTCTGCAAATGATGCCTTCAATGCTGCCTAGCTTTGTGTCAATGCCTTAAAATGCTGTCTAGGTAGGCAGCTCACTAGGTTTTAGTAAAACTGCGAATGAAGACAATATCTAAATACTTACATGGTACAGGTGAATTAAATTCATAAAAGAGGTTAAAGTGAAAGCATGTCACCCTCTCCGGACTCGCCAGCTAATAAAGGGTGAGCATTAATATTGATGAGCAGCTCATTTGCATGCGGCTCTCGACCACCCCCCCATCATCCAAGCGGTGAAACCTCGACTGATTTCCTGCCGTAGTTTCCCTTACATCAGCAGAAACGGAAAGCCAAACAGGCAGAGCGTGAGAGAGAGACTCTCTCCGGGGACAAAAGGGCCGCTACATTAATATTCATTAACATCCTATTGCGTTCAATCTCCACCCCTAAGAGATGGAGGAAAAATCAGCAGAACAAAGAGAAGACAAGGGAGAGGCGGGATTGGATTACTAAAGTAATACGCTGACAGAAAAAAATCAGCATAGTGCCATTAGGAAACAATGGCAGAGGGCCGGTGTTCAGCTGTCGAACCATCATGGGGAACTGATGCAAGAGCAAACAGGCGCTGGAAATCCTAGAGAGTCGTCAAACACGATGTTTAAAAAAATATTAGCTATTAGAAATGATAATGTTCATAACTAAACACTGAAGGACGAACGCTGAAGCTAATAGCGGCTGTTTTATGGGCCCGTTTTTAAATGGCAGATAAATTCCTGATGTACTTGGCTTGCTCCAGAGGGAGAACTAAAACGCTGGCATGGTTTTAAACAGACTTATCCTGAGCAGAGACACATACCGGTGCTAGCCCTGCTCAGCAGGGTCGGGTTACAGCAGCCATACGCAAACATGGATTAAAATGTACTACCTGACTAAAATATGCAAAATTGAATTTTAAAAATGCATTTAATGCTGGGATGTATTCAACTATTCAAAAGTGACAGTAAAGACATTTACTTTGTTACAAAAAAAATCTATTTCATATAAATGTTGCTCTTATGAACTTTCAATTCATCAAAAATTCCTGAAAATAAAAATATTCCATGGCTTCCACAAAAATATGAAGCAGCAGAACTGTTTTCAACATTGATAATCAGAAATGCTTCTTGAGCAGCAAATCAGTATATTAGAATGATTTCTGAAGGATCATGTGACACTGAAGACTGGAGTAATGATGCTAAAAATACAGCTTTGATCACAGGAATAAATTACATTTTACAATATATTACAATAGAAAACATTTATTTTAAATTGCAATAATATTTCACAATATTTTACTGTATTTTTGATCAAATAAATGCAGCCTGGGTGAGCAGAATAGTTTTTTCTTGTACCAACCAAATATATATAACACATGTAAGTATATATTAATATTAAATATATATAATATTTGGATATAAAAATTCAAAAATAAAATGTGCGCATTTTATAGACAAATATAAATTAATTATTAATTTCTTCATAAATCTTACATTTTTGTTATATAAAAATAAACTGGATTAGTTGCAGGGTTTCTTTTTTTTAATCATTGATATACTATTATAGTTATTGTTAATATTGTGATTTAAACTTTTTTTTTTTTTTTTACATTTTCTGTTTTCACTTTAATACGAGTAAAAGTCTAGCAACTGTATTGTTTGCCATTTTTAAATATATCTATATAGCTTTTATTATTTTTAGTTATTTTAGTACTTTAAGTTAAACTAAATGAAAATGAGTAATATTGCCATGGCAACTTGTATTTTATTTTTTATTTTTTTCAGTTAATTTTCTTTTTTTCCCCAAGTAACAAAAATGTTCCAATGTTCTATTTGTTCCAAGTGTGCATCATTTCCAAAATTCCATTCTTTCATGACATTTTTATGACTATTATTCAAAAATGCGCTCTAAAAAAATAAAACAATATACATGCTACACCTAGGTTAAGTAATGCAGGGCTGGTGGATCTGGCCTCAGATTACCAGACAGAGCGAGGCTGCGCAGACATGGAAATCAGCTCAGTGCTGGAACGTTCTGACACTGAGCTGCTTCAGGCACGCAATGCTGAATTACATCTCTCAGGTCAGGCATTAAGAGCTTTACGCTGATATCAGTGTACAGATGCTGAGAAAAGCGGAGCTTTTCCCTTTACATCAATCTCACACATGCACATCCCTATCAGCTGATTACATTAGATGCCAAATATCAATTTCCAGCAAAAAAACGCAACATAAATCAGTGAATCTTCAAAGAAATCAAGTGTGAAATATTCCACTAGACTAGTATGAACTAAAATAGCAGTGCAGCAAACATTGGTATCTGTGTGTGGGCTTGCATGTGTGTCACCTGCTAACAATTTACTCAACACGAACCATGTGACTTCGACAGAAAAAGCACACAATGTGTGTGTGTGGAGTAAGTGCGTGTCAGACACAGATGGTACGAGAGAAAGTGAGAGAAAAAAAACTAAGTGTATATGTGTGAACGAGAACGCATGGGCATACGTGAGAGTAACAGCATCCCAATTTTACTATTCCTGCAGTATATAGTATACATGCTGTGCTCAATATATATCTATATGCACAGAATATCTGGATGACCTACTATGCAAAAATGTGCAGTACACAAGAGAAAACACAATGTGCAATGCAATGTGCTCAGCTTGACATTATCTTTAAAGCAATAGTTCACACAAAAATGAAAAATTGCTGTTTACGTTAAAAGTTCTCACTCTGAACCCTTTCAAGATGTAGATGAGTTTGTTTCTTCATCAGATTTGGAGAAATGTAGCTTGCATCACGTGCTCCGCAATGGATGCTCTGCAGTGAATGGGTGCCGTCAGAATGAGAGTCCAAACAGCTGATAAAAACATCACAATAATCCACACCACTCCAGTCCATCAATTAACATGTTGTGAAGTGAAAAGCTATGTGTTTGTAAGAAACAATTCCATCATTAAGGCATTTTTTAACTTCAAACTGTTGTTTCTGGCTAAAATATGAGTCCATAATCCATAATATTGCTTCCTCCAGTGAAAGTCTATCTCCTGTTGTCTCTCACATCACAATCACCCACATATTTGTTTAGAGCAGTTTTGGACTGTTTTTCTTGTAAGACAAGACAAAACGACTTTTTCCGCAGAGAAAGCAATATTATGGATAGAGGACTCATATTTTAGCCCGAAACATCAGTTTAAAGTTTAAAAATGCCTAAATGATGATTTTGTTTCTCACAAACATGCAGCGTTTGGCTTATCAAACATTAATTGAGGTACTGGAGTGGTGTGGGTTACTTGTGGATTATTGTGATGTTTTTATCAGCTGTTTGGACTCTCATTCTGACGGCACCCATTCACTGCAGAGCATCCATTGGCGCTGCATTTCTCCAAATCTGATGAAGAAACAAACTCATCTACATCTTGGATGGGTGAGTACATTTTCAGCAAATTTTCATTTTTGGGTGAACTATTCTTTAAAGTCTCTTTCTTGACTCAATATTTGATTAATATACCAAAATAATACTGTTTTTCCGCTAAATTTGATCTAAAATGCAATTTTTGATATGATAGCTGTAAATTAAACATGCAACGTCATGAAATCATGTGACAGCAATGCAGTATAAGACCGTTTAAAGACTTTGTGTTCTATGTGTCACATACATATTTTTAAAACAGTAGGAAGTATAAATTACATTCTTAAAAATAAGTCAGTTTTTCCATTGCAAACAAAGCCAGAGTACAGGGTTCAGACACAGTGCCATGTCACCAGGTTACTCCAGGAGCTTCCTGTCTGAGATATTAATGTCTAACCATCGGTTTATATCATAAACAAGGTGAAAGGAAGATACATCCAAGGACAACAAGCCAAAATGTCTGTGGCAGAACGAGAGCATGACAAATGCACACCTCTCGTCCATTTCTAATGCACTGTGCATGAAGGAAGAGAGACAAAACTTCCATTTTTTAGGTGAACCATTTCTTTAAGACAAAGCCTTATTTAAAAATATAACTGAACTGTTATTTTCAGCCATAAAAACCCTGTCAGTGCTGATACGGTTTAACATTTCCATGTCCCACCCAGTTGTGCCCCTTAAAATCTGCAATTCTGTTTTAATTATGCACTTCCCCTTTAAAAAAACATGCATGCAAACTCTGATGCTCTGTTGCTTTACAGATTTATTGGTGAACTGTCACAAAAGACCAAGAATAACAAGTCAGGGCAATGCTATTTCAGTAACATTGATATACTATTATAGTTTTTTCTTTTTTTTTTTAATATTTTGAGTTTTTAAAATGTATTTTATATTCTCACATAGTCTTAGTAATTTTGTTATTAGCTTTTGTCATTTTTATTGATGTATTTTGAGTTATTTTAGTACTTCCAGTTAAACTAAACAAAAATGAGAAATGTTGTCTTATTAACTATCTGAAATAAAACATTTTATATATATTTTATTTCAAGTAACAAAAATATTTTTTATGGTTTTGGTTTTATTTAACTATATACCACTATAACAATAACCCTAAACCTCAAACTCAAACTAAAGTCAATATGAGTTCTTTGCATTTCTTCAACAAAAAACTCCAGGCACATCTAACAAAACATATTATATTTAATTGGAAATAAATCTGGGGTAAGAAGGCGTGAGGACCTTAAAATGCAGTGTATGCAGGCAGCTCACTAGATTTGAGAGCAATGAGACACACCCTGACCGAGGATTTTATAGGGCCTGATCGTCAAGGCTTCAGACAAGCCGTCACCATGACGACCTCCAATTATTTACTTCCTTTTCGTCAGCGCAGAAATGCAAACCACACAACTGCAACTCAACACAAATGCAGCATCTCTGCCTTTTATATATACATTGTGCATTATGGTATTATTTTCATTACAACTGAGAGCATTTTATCTCAAGTTCTGCCAAAACAAATTCAAAAGTTTTTTTTATTTTACCATTATTCACAATAGAGATTTCTAGTATTAATAATGAGCTTAATTAATTAATATATATTTTTTTTTTTTTTTTTTTTTTTTTTTTATAATATCCAGTAATAAAATGTTTCTGGTGTTTTTTTACTGGCTGCAAAATATCTTAATGATCACAATTTTCTTTATAGAACAAACCAATTCTAATATCATTTGTAGCGCCATAAAAAAAATGTGCATTAATATATTATTGTAATTACTTCTCAGTGCATTTTTTTATCATTTTATTTATATTATTGTATTAATTTATTAGAATTTATCCCAAATTCTACCAAACATTTAAATTTTTTAAAATCTTCTTTTTTATTATTGCTATTTTATTAGCAAAATATATTTTTTTATTAGCATTAACAAGTTCAATAATTATTGTTTTCTTTTTTTTAATTATTCCCAGTAATAAAATATTTTTGGTTATAGGATTTTTGGTTAAACAACAACAACAAAAGTGTTTAATTGTCATGAAAACGTCACTGTCAAAATATAAAATATCTTGATAATCTAGAAGGCGGTCTTCATTTACTTAATGGAAGATTTAACTTCTAATAGAATTAGTTTGCTGTTGATTTTAGTGGTGAAATGTGATCTGGACAGGTTCCTGTTTGTCTTTCAGTCATTCAGCCGGCTCGTCTGGATGCTGCACCTGTACAGGTGTGTCCTCCTCACACTCTCAGGCATCTGCCTCTGACGTCACAGTCTGCTGACATCACATGACTCAGTGAAGCGTGTCAGACGGATCTCGCTGCAGGTGACAGCAGGAACAGGTGTGTTCTTACCTTTGCCATCTGAGCCTGAACTCCGCTGGTCTTCAGAGCGCTGACGGCTTTCTGAGCAGCAGCAGGGCTGTCAAAGTCCACAAAGCCATAGCCTGAGAGAACGACAAGCACAACGTCAGCTTAAATACACAGCACACAAAAAAAACGGAGAAGGGTAACACACAGTTTTGACCTGAACAAACAAGGTGTACTTCAACAGAAGTGGTGAAACTTTGAGTCATTTCAGCCTAAAATAATAACAACAATAATACAGCCGTAAATTGAGTATTTTGTGTTTGTGTAATGCTGCATCCAACATAAAATAATTTATCCATGCAAAATATTTTGGAACGGGTTAATGAAAACTGAAAACACAAAAGGAACTTCATGTAAAAAGCAGTGATGCAATTTACAGAAATAAACAATTTAGTAGAAAATAAAAATGCAAGACTCAAAGGATCCTAAGTGACACCATCTAACACTAATGTTTTTTTTTGACACACACAAATCAGCAGCAGACACAGAGCCTCTCGTGAGAGTGTTGCAATTACAAAGTGTGTATTGGGTAAAGACACTTTCAGGGCAGGAGGAAGCAAAGCTCTGCATGTAGAGAGCATCTTATCTCAGTAAATGTGCTGTGAGTCATATATCAAAGAGTGAGAGAAGCGTTGCACTATCAGTGTTTGCTTCCCCTAATGAGAACAATTAAACGGACACGAGGAAGCCGATCCAAGATAAGTCACCTTACGTTCAGCTCCACCCTTCACACTCCTCTGCTGCAACTGCTGCTATATTTAATCAGCCAACAGGTCAAACCACAAACACACAACATCCTGACTAATAGCTCAAATATATGTGACAAAGAAACTCTCGTTAAACACAGCTATGATCCATCTGCACGAACAACATTGCTGAAATATCAGATCAAAAATTTTTAAATGGAAGAGAAAATGTTTAGTAAGGCTGGTTTAAACTACAAATAATGATGTTCTTTTGATAATATACTATATATGGATTTGCTCTGAAATGACATAAAAGAGGAAGCATCATTTCAAACAAACTGTCACTGTTGTGAAGTGCAGTAGAATCAAAATGTTTAATGTAAATTAAAATACATTTATATTTACCAATTTAATAATATAATTTTTTTTATAATAATAATATAAAGCCTATTTATTATTATTATTATTATTATTATAATAATTAACTGTAAAACCAGTCTAAGCTAGAATCAATCAAACAAAAAGCTTATTTTTACATTTCCAGCAAAATCATGTAACTATACGAGCTTGAGCAGTTTGATGTGAAAGTGAAAGTCAGGCTCAGCTGGTTAAACTATGGGTTGGGTCGGTCGTTCAGTCACATTTAGATCATTTGCATTCGTGCATCACTGTGATACTCTGGGTTAATATTTTCCATCTGGCTTCTTTAGATTCAGCAGGGTAGAAGGGAGACGGACTGAAGCCGCTCCATCAACACCCTCCTCCTCGGGCACGACTGAAATTACTCAGCACATAAATAATCCACAGCGCTGTGACTAAGCCACAAGCAGTCGTGCCCCCGAGGTGCCAAAACCAGGAACGGAGCCAGATCCTGGACTACAGTGGCCTGGAACAAACCCCAGAGGCCTCAGTCAAGACAGGGAGGCCAGGACAGGAATAACAGCGAGGGGTCTGGGAAGCAGCGACAGACTGACTGGGTATCTGTTTCCTCATACACCCACGCCAACATAGCTGCACAATGACGCAAAGCAGGGCGTGCAAACACACACACACACACACACACACACACAGACCACATGCACATAAACACTCACACAACACATAAGTGTGCTTACAGATGAGAAACTCGTATTTGCACGCACTTATATAATATATTGCCATGCTTTTGTTGGCAATATATGGAAGCCTGTTTCTGCCACATGTTAAAAACCATAAAAAAAGGCCATTTTGGCTTTTTACCTCAAAATTTTGACCTTCGTTCCCACAATTCTGACTTTTAATCTCATAATTATGAGTTTAAATCTCACAATTCTGACGGTTACTAAATTGTCCCCAGCAATAATTCTGAACAAACAAACAATTATATTTTTCTATATATGCCAAAATCAAACCTACACCTTGATTGAAATGATGTTTTTTTCTGATATATATCACACTTTTTAATAAAAGGAAATAAATACATTTTGAGATACACTGAAGATTATCAAAAGGCTGTTTTTTTTAGATATATGTATTTTTCATATTTAAACACATATATACAATGTCAAGGTTGCAGCTCAGCGGTCGTGAATCATGACGTGACTCTGATGAAAAGCATTATACACAAGCAGAGGACCAGATAAAACACTTTGTGGTTGGTCGAACTCACAGTATAAGATGCAACCCAGTCAAAAATCACTTCTATGCAATGTTAATACATGACTATACACCATGAGCTGATCCATATATACATTTATGGCTGGCAAAATATGTCATATAGAGGTTGCATGTTTCATGAATGATGAGAATCGTGAAAATGAATATAACCTGAATGTGCACTACACTGAAATGCTACTGAATGTCCAGTTTTTCAGCAGCCTTGGTTCTAAAGTATATTCCATTTATTTTTTTTCTTATAGTAAATTTAAGAAATTTGGTAAGCATTTTTATTTACTTATTTATTTTTCTACAAGGAATGACATGTACAGATAACAGGCACATTATTTTTTATTACACACAGTGTTTTTGTTATCATTTAAAATGGGTTTCTCCATGAAGGAAATGAGCAGGATTTATACTCGGCACTTTACTGCAAAATCAGCTGCGTTCTGCGTTCAGTCATAAGAACCATTTTCAGGATCTGTTTTAATTAAAAGTTGATGTGATGATTCAGAATTTACTGAATTAAGCAGCTCTCAGAGGAATATGACATCCCATCTTAGCACAAAACACTAAACCGCACAGATTCTGAGCCACAGAAATCAGAAGATACATGTACATACCTTTGCATTTGTTTGTGGTTTTGTCTAAGATGGCCTTGGTTGATACGATTTTTCCATATCTATAACAAGAACAAACAGAGATGGGTTAAGAAGTTTGAAAAACAGATAGAAATGGTTCAGTTTGAATGTTAACCTTTATGTACCACGGTTATTATCTAACTAAAACCATTAATAAATAAACATGATCTGAAATATAAAATAAAACAAAAAAACATAGATTTCAATTTCAGCTAGTTGCCAAGGCAGCATTTCTCCTTTTTGTCTAAGCTGAAGTACTAATATAACTAAAAATAAATAAATATATCATTATAAATAAAATTATTAATTTTAAAAAACCTTAAAAACTATATAGACTTAAACACAAAAAGTAACAAAAAACCTTTAAAATTCAAATTAAAACAGAAAATTATAATATTATATATTATATTAAATTCTTATATAATATTACTATTATATTGACACTATAATAGCATATAAAAAAATAAAAATAAATACTGATATGTACTTGCATACGATTACTGAAGAATGGAAACAGCACAATTATGACCCTGGACCACAAAACCAGTCATAAAGGTCAATTTTTCAAAATTGATATATACGTCATCTGAAAGCTGAATAAATAAGCTCATTATAATAAATAAGCTTGACAATATTTGGCCGAGATACAACTATTTGAAAATCTGGAATCTGAGGGAGCAAAAAAATCTAAATATTGAGAAAATCACCTTTAAAGTTGTTCAAATTAAGTTCTTAGCAATGCATATTATTAATCAAAAATTAAGTTTTGAGATATTTACGGTAGGAAATTTACAAAAATCTTCATGGAACATGATTTTTTACTTAATGTCCTAATGATTTTTGGCATGAAAGAAAAATCAATCATTTTGACCCATACAATGTATTTTTGGCTATTGCTACAAATATACCCCAGCGACCAAAAAGATGGTGAGCAAATGACCAAATTATCTCTTTAAAACTTTCTGCCTAAAACAATGAAAATGTAAAAGAAGTGAATCTTTAACAATGCTGTAACAATGATGTATTCTGGTATATTCTGTACTCTTCTAAGGCAGAAACGAGCACTGCAGGAGGAGGCGTCTCTGGAGGAGAACAGAGTGGGAAAAGGAGTCCTTGGGGGGAAATGTGATTGATTTATGAGGAGGTTATAAAAACTGCAGTGAAATGCTGGAAGGCACATGCAACATGACCTTTGACCTCATGGCACAGGCACTAATACGACCTCATGAGTCACAGCCACTGATGATGAGAAAAAAAGGGTTATTAAGTGCTTTCAATTAATAAGCAATTAGGAAATACTTCATGAGATTTGAAATCCAATTACATCATATGACTCTTAAAGCCTGTGCCGGTCTCTCCGGGGCCGCTCTGATTCTCCTGGGGGATTGCACCAATTGACCTAATATTAATCAATTATGAGGATCTCGCATCTTCCTCGTCCTGAGCCGCTTATGGAAGCCGTGCTTCAATCAAAAGCTTGAAGGTGTTAAGTGGCAGAAAGAGAAAGCAATTCAATGCACACTTTTTCAATGTCTCGATTTTTCCATTGGGATTTTTAAAAAGACTTTGTTAAAGAGTTTCAAAAGCCGTGATCCAAACCAACCAGCTGCGAGGAGATTTACAAAATTTATCAAGTTTTAGTGAGGGGAAGAACTACAATCCCATGCAGCACTGTGACTGACATAACTGAAACAAAAACAGCTAAAAAGTGTGAAAGTGACGTGACATACGACCAAGGATGGTGACCCATACTCAGAATTCGTGCTCTGCATTTAACCCATCCAAAGTGCACACACACAGCAGTGAACACACACACACCGTGAACACACACCCGGAGCAATGGGCAGCCATTTATGCTGCGGCGCCCGGGGAGCAGTTGAGGGTTCGGTATATAAATATATAACTACTGATGTAAAGATGTCAGTTATCCATACAGAATCCACAAATTTAGTTTATTTGAAAAATATAAACTGCTGAAGGGCACAGGTAAATATGACATTGGTTATAATGGGTTTATGTGAAGATTGTTTTAAGTTCACTTAAATCAGTAGTTATTTTTTTAAAGTCTAATAAATTTTTAAATTGATAGCCCTCAATTATACTGTAATGTATTTGTAATTGTACTGCAATTTTATAGAGAAATCAGTATTGGTATCAGTGATATTGGCCTTCAGTCATAAAAAAATATGCCATAAAACAAATATTTTAAAAAAATACTGTCTTTATGTTGTTTATACATTAATTTGAAAATTGAATGTGAAATTATTGCAATATAAAAGTATATTTAAAAACTTTAAAGAGGTCATATGATGTTGTGTATTTGGTGTAATGCAATGTGTTTATGCGGTTTAAGGTTCAAAAAACACATTATTTCTGAGAAGCGAGGCGTGCTCTGATTGGCCAGCTATCCAGTGCGTTGTGATTGGCCGAGTACCTTAAGCGTATGACGGAAATGTTACACCCCTTACCGTATTGTGATGCCGTGTCCATTATAAACGAGGCATTTGTTGCATCCAGTGGGGACATAATTACTGATTATAATGACTTATACTGTCTTTTTACGCATCGCGCCACGTAAACATTACCATGTCTGTATTTGTGATCGGAGAAACGACAAACAAGCACTACTCTACACTGCTCAAAAATCACGTTTGAATCGTCAGTGGCAAATTCTTTAAATAAGAAAATGTACTTACAGGCTGTGAGTCAGAAGCGTCAGACTGTCCTTGCCCCACTTTATAGAAACAGCCTTTGAGCCTAGCTGGCAGGCTACTCCCAGGTTCAGGAAATAGTCCTCCGTAAAAATGCGCTGCACACACTCTAATATTTGGGTTGAACTGTTCTGGAACAGTGTTGTAGACATGTGGGGGCATGTTTGAACAAGCCGTTTTAGGAGGGTGTGGTCGAGTCTTAACTTTTATAAAGAATATCTCTTTGGTTTTGAGACTTTAGTCTTTGCAACTTCAGGGATCTCATACAAACATGAACTGCTTGTAACACTAAAGAGAAAGGAAAACTTGAAATCGCATCATATGACCTCTTTTATGTTTGGGATTAATCATGATTAATTTCAGAAAAATCTGCGATTAATTAGTTAATTTATTTTAATCGATTGACAGCACTAATATAAACACAAACACATATACACTGCCCTCCAAAAGTTTGGAAACACCCCATCCTTCCTAAACCTTCCAACAAGACAATGACCCCAAGCACACTTCCAAGCTGTGCAAATCCTATCTGGAGAGGAAAGAGTCAGCTGGCATCATGTCTGTCATGGAATGGCCTCCCCAATCACCCGACCTCAACCCAATTGAGCTACTATGGGAGGAATTGGACCGTGATGTCCGTAAGAAGTGTCCAACCAGTGTGAATCATCTTTGGGCAATCCTTCAGGAGGCTTGGAGTAATATACAGTATCAAGTCAATGTTTGAATAAACTGACAGCTCGGATGCCCAGATTATGCAGAGCTGTAATAGCTGCTAATGGTGGATATTTTGATGAATCCAAAATGTAAGCTTTTTCTATGTATAAACTGTTTATGTAATAAAATATGTTTTCGTAGTTTGTGTTGTCCCTTCTCAGTGCAAAATTATCACAAATTAAAAAGGATTCATGCCAATGGATGATGGCTTCAACTAATGCATATACCATCGATTAACATCCTCATAGCTCACAGTGGGTCTGTCTCAATGATTTATAAGTTACTGTTCAAAATCAATTCTCCTGTGGAGAAAATGAATGGGATTTTTACTTCCAGAAGCTGACTGTTGCGCTCTATAATCACAAAAATATACAGCATACACAAATATTGAATAAATACATTTTTCATACATTCTAAACAAAGAATATAAGTAACGTTGCATTGGAAATTAACCAAAGCAGGCATCTTTTGACTGCCTACGTAGGCAGCTCCCTAGGTTTTGTAACAGCGCAAACACGTTATGAAAAGTTGACAAATGTCATTCATTAATCTTGCTGTCCGGAGAGACAGCACAACAGCGTTTATGGGCCTTTTTATGGGCTTCATCGCCCGGTTTACCGGAAAACGACGAGGCCATCAGGAGGAAAAACTCGCCCTAATAGGCCGCCTCTCTCCATTAGCTTCCGCTGAAAATCTATTACAATTGAATTGCAGTGGCCAGACAGTGGAGGAGAGGCCGAGAGACGGATAGAATGTCGTTCCTGAGAGGAGGGACAATGTGACTGGTGTTTCACCTGCCATTTCAACCCAGTCTTGATCCCATTATACAGCTCCAGTTTCCCTCCACCAGAGGCTTATTGATCTCCATAGTATGAGCTTAGGGCTGTGTTTCATAACTCAGCTTAAGCAAACATCAGCGGCCCGTTCTGCTGTGTGAATACAGTCTTTATATTGGTCATATAAACACATGCTGAGAAATGCACAATATTTGGTGACCATAACAGTACTGGTATGTTAAATAAACAATATAGATTTACAATACAAAATTTAATTTGTATTGTCATTCACGAACAATGCATGAAGATTTTTTTTTTAAGTATTGCTCAAATAGCCTCAAAAGTAATGCATTCACAAAATATATATCCACGCACAACAATTCGCAAATGCAGATTGCATTTGAAAACAAGTCAAATGATACAGTCTTTAGTAAACAGCACAATAAAATATTTAAGAAACATGCAAACATACTCGCGTATTTATGAACTGCGTTTTGCATTTGTGAATTTAACTTTCAAGTCAAGTCATACGGATTGTGAATGTAAATTTGGTTGTGCATTTGCAAGTTGTATTTCGGAATATGAATTAGTTCATGAGCTTGTGAATTTGCAAACATAAAAGCTTTTTTTGTGAATGTGAATTAGCATATGGATTTTAATTATTCTTATTTACATTAATCAGACAAATATTTTGAGCTAAAACTATATATATATATATATATATATATATATATATATATATATATATATATATATATATATATATATATATAACAATTGAATTTATTAATTTAATAATTTAATTTTTTCGCATTAAACATTCAGCAAACATGACTAGCTACCGTGGTACACAGTTACTCATAGCGTTTGGTCAGCCCACCCACCCTAACTCAGACTCACAGCACCATGTTCTTTCTCACATTGGATTGTTCTGGTCTTAAGTGTCATTTCTGTCTGCAGCAGTGCAGTATGGTCTATCTGTCAATCTTCTCAGCGCCTTCACTCACAGGAGTCCTCTGAGGACCGGTCCTGTGATTCTGCTCGAAAATCACTTCAAATCATCCAATAGACTCAAAGCGACACAGCATATGCCTCATCTTTTATTGATGGCATTCATCCCAGACCTCTTAGAGGAGAAAGTCACCCTGCAGCCCTTGACACACAATGACCGAAATATGAGAGTTCATTGAACCGCAGTGCCAGGCTGAGTGAGATTACAATACTAAGACCAAAGAGCGGCCAGTGGTGCTTTCTTTATCCAACACCACCCCAGATACTCCTAGAAAATCCTGCATGAGCCAAATGATTCAGGTTCAGTCAATGTGAAGGACTAGAAGCAGCATTTGTGGCATAATTTGTTGTTGCATAATCCTTTAGTTTTACCTACATTTAAAGAAATACATTCATAAATGTGAATAAATTAAAAATAAAAACATTGAAAATGAATTGTTTAGATGTTACAAATGAACTTATGGATGAATATTATTTTTTAGATTTGATAAAGATTACATTTAACAGTTTAATTAAATTGTTAACGTAACTACATTTTAATATTAAACTATTTTTACTTTAAGAAAGCATTAGAAAGTAATCAAACCATAAAAGTAGGACAAATTAACATGCACAATTAAATATTGGGCAATATATGTCAAATATAGACTGATTTTAAAAATAATCTTTCATATTAGCTGATAACCAATATCATTTGGATATATAAAATCAAAATGATTTTCTGTGATAATCACATCATGCCACAGATGCTGAACTTGCATTGAGTGAGAAACAGTCCTCTGATCTCAAGCGAAGCAATTACACTCAATAATGTGCCTCCATTTCTGAACAAATCGATACACTGACCCCAGAGCCGTTCAACCACATGTCGAAGCATTCATCAAACAATAACTGCACATTGTTACAGAAAGAACTGACAATCGACTACAACTATGACCCTGTAAGCAACGATTGGATTGTTGATCCAACGGCCACAGTAATCGATCTCCATTTCGAGGAGCCGCCGTCTCGCAGTGAAACTGGGCTTAATGAGACACATCCGGACAAACCGGGGCGCCGGAGGCCACACTCTTCATCTTATCTTCTACTACAGCAAATAAAATACCTCTCAAAGCTGGGTTTCTTAAAGGGATAGTTCACCCAAAAAATCCTGAAAATGATTTCACCCTCAGGCCATCCAAGATATAGATGAGTTTGTTTCTTCATTAGAACAGATTTGGAGAAATGCAGCATTTCATCACTTGCTCACCAATGGATCCTCTGCAGTGAATGGGTGCCGTCAGAATGAGAGTCCAAACAGCCGATAAAAACATCACAATAATCCACAAGTAATTCACACAATTCAACAAGTGAAAAGCTGCATGTTTGTAAGAAACACATCCATCGTTTTAACTTCCAACCATAGCTTATGGCTAAAATGCGAGTCCATAATCCATAATGTTGTTTTCTCCAGTGAAAAAGTCATCTGTTCTGAATCAGGATGGAAATCTGCACAGAACATGCACCGTTCACAAGCCAAAACCGTTCTAAACAAATATGTGGGTGGATTTTGATGTGAGATGACAACAGGAGATGGACATTTCACTGGAGGAAGTGTTATAATGGATTTGTTTCTTACAAACACACAATTTTTGTCTTCTCCAGATGTTAACTGATGGACTGGAGTGGTGTGGATTACTTGTGATGTTTTTATCAACTGTTTGGACTCTCATTCTGACGGCACCCATTCACTGCAGAGGATCTGTTGGTGAACAAGTGATGGAATGCTACATTTCTCCAAATCTGATGAAGCAGCAAACTCATCTATATCTTGGATGGCCTGATAGGGAGTACATTTTCAGCAAATTTTTAGTTTTGGGTGAACTGTTCCTTTAATTTATTTATATATTTCGGTACTCTTCAGCGAGGCCTTCTGACAGTATTCAATCTTAGTATTTGTTCAATATAAGGAGGCACTTACGGCTGGCAGAGCTTGACCAGGTCATGGTCGGTGGTGGTTGGTAGTAAACCACGAATGTAGAGGTTTGTTTTACTGAGCTGCTCCCAGCCGGCTGTGCTGCTGCTGCTGCTGTGATTGGTGCTGCTGTTGGTTCCAGGACTGGGTGGAGCCATCGGGTAGGAGGCGGGGCCAACAGGAGGCTGGACGGAAGGACACAAAACAAACCGTGGTCAGAGTGGAACAAGGTCAAAGCAAACAGGGAAGCAAGAAGTAAACAGTGGTAAAAGAAACCATAAGCAAGTATACTGGACAGAAAAAAAGCAAAGACTACTAATCCAGAAAGCAGATGACTCTTCACCAGTAACAGTGGGAGTAGTATAAATCACAGCATACTTGTTTTTTTTTAAATTCAGTTGTAAAAATATGCCTAATTTTAATAAACATTTCACCAAATTTTGCAGAAAATCAAACAAAATGTATAAAACAGCTTAAATGTGTTTTAAAATACTTTCCCAGTAAATACTTCTTAATACTTCAAAATTTTGAACAGAATCAAATACTAAATGTGTAAAATAGCTAAAGTGTGTTTTATTCATCATTACTGAAAACCACAAATGATTCCCAAAACATCATTTCACACCGCTGAGACTCTGGTGACACACCTTGTGAAACTGGGATTGTCCCAGGTAAACCGGGGACGTCTGCTCACCCCATTATGAGATGAGATTATGAGATATCAGATGAACAAGAGTGTCAAAAGCCACCCAAGCCTTCTTCTTAAAACGTTTCTGCACATTTTAATGCAAACTGTTGCAAACTAATGGAAACATGTTACCAGCCTAGGCCAATTAGACAAGCTTCTTTTAACAAATTCTACAACCCTAACAAAGAGCTACTCCAAATCTAATCTGCAAGAACAAACACCAAGCATCAGCTTTATCTGAACACTAATGCAGAAAACAGAATAATGTGAGCAAAACAGGAAAGCAGAGTGGTAGCTCTGATAAATCTGGACCTAAAGGAAGTGTGTTTACAGGAGTGTTAGGAATTTATAGCCTCCTGACAACAGGATTCAAGTTTGATTCAAAGAATCGTGATCCGAATACAAAACAATTCTTGATACATTTCAAAGTTTTAGCAACAGTGCATGAATGTAAGTCTTTGGCAAGTGAAGATATATCTTATGCATAAATTTAGTAAAAATTGCAAAACATGTCAATTATAAAATATGTCTGTTCTGACCCATCAACCGAGTACGTTTCGTTTTGCAGACGTTTTGCAATAACCACAATTATTAATAATTCATTTTATGAACAACACCCTTTCGGTTTTGGTTTTTGGCTAAATGAAAGTGGCAATTTTTGTTCCGGTAAATAATTAATTTCAATGCATCATTACAATTAAATGTTGCTTTTACATATTCTACAACCCTTTAAAAAATCTGCAAAAACAAACTCCAAACATACGCTTTATCAGAGAACTTAAACAGAAAACAGATGAATAAAAGCAAAACAGGAAAGCAATTTGATCATTTTTAGGGCCCTCACAGCTGGATTTGATTTTGAAACAGAAACAATCCTTGATACATTTCAAATTTTCAGCAACAGTGCATGCATACGAATCTTTGGCAAGTTTATATATCTCATGCACAAATTTTGTAAGGATTGCAAAACATAAAATATGTGTGTTCTGCCCCACCAATATAATGCTTTTCAATAACCACAAATAAATGACTAATTTTATGACTGAAACCAATTCAGAATTTTCGAGGATCAAATGAGAATCATTTAAGGAGAGATGAATCAATAAATCAATCTTTCCCTCCACCCCTATAGTGTACGGGATCTGTTTCCTGAACCTCCTCAGCTCTAATGCTACACTGCTCATGTTTGTCAGTGCGAGGATGAGTATCTGGCAGCGCTGTGATCCATATCTGCAGTGCAGTCTCTTCTTCTTCAGAAAGCAGTTGTCAGCATAAAGTGGGTCTACAGGGGCCAGAAGCTCTGACCTAGGAGCACGGCTGACGGTGAGGATGCTTTGAGAATCTAAAGGAAGCGAATGCAGCACGGGAGGCCGAGGGGTGAACGCTGAACATTTCTATGTGCTGAACCCTATTGCTTTGTTCTTAGACGAGCTTGATATGCAACAGACCTAGTCAATCGTTTTATCTCAATGCAGGTGAATCCTGCTTGTTTTATAGAATTGAACATTCTGTAGGTAGATCTGCAACAACTTCAAGAAGATCAATCATTATTCATACGGTAAAAACTCATTGTAATTTGCACACACAGAGAGCCTAACTGCATTTTATTTCATTTTGGGATGGGTTGAATTTGCAACATTCAAAACGTCCGCCCCGCTACACCGTTTGAGCTAGAGACTTACAATTTCACAAGAAAGTCCCATTTCTCACAGGAAACGAATATGCCTCAAGGACTCATGTGTTATGAAATCAATATATTCTCAGTATTTCACATTTCAGGTAAAACTTTTAAAAACTATTTTCTCATGAAACACTCATCCAAAGCATGCAAGTTTCTTTATACATTGTTGGATATAACTTTTATGCACATTTTAAACAGATTTGTTGAGAAAAATATACTCCTTTTATTTGGCATGATATTCAAATGATGTGAATATCATAGGAACTTCCCGTTTTCACTTGTCCCACGGATTTGTCACATCCACAAGAACCAAACCTCAACTCTATGAGGAACTGATAAGAATTAGAATTATTTCCTGAAGGGATGACCGCCAGAAAAAGCCTTTCTCTCCAGTCCCGACAACAATTTAAACTCAGTCATAAGTTTAAATAAAACTGATGAGATACCAAAAGATTATTTTTGATAAAAGTCATGTAAGACAGCAAGGCTGCTATGAATGTACAACTCTGATTCAAAATAAAGTCTACAAGTCATGCTGCAAAAGACAAACTTGATATAGTGAAAAAAGTATTACCTTTGGAAACATCTTTTATGCATATGCAAAAATTTAAAAGATTTGTTGATATATCACAGATATAGAAATTAAAACCTGAGACCATCAATGCAACTGCACAGACTGTAATATTAAATGTTATTTTAAGAAAATTCCTTGAGTGATTATTTTCTCTGAAATCTTCGATTTCACCAAAAGCCATATACTTTTGCATTTGCATTTTTTTGGTACTCACGGATGCAATAAAGATATTTTTGAATCGATTAGATTTCATGGATCATGGATCGAATTGAAACTAAAGACTGCAACTCTATAGATAGACTGGAACATTAAGAGTAACTTTAAGAAAACATTTTGAAGTGAGCGATACTCTAATCAGAGTCTTTAATTTTACCACAATCTAAAAAAAGCACACAAAGAGGATGCCATATACTTTTGCATTTTTTGGTTCTCAGGGATGCAACAAAGATATTTTAGTCATAATAGTGGTTTTGGTTGTCATGCATGTTTGTACAAAATCCAACAAATCTCTGAGCGAAAGGGAAGAGGTAAAACAAAACCCTGCTGCACAAAATACTCAAAAATGAAACTGATAAACTGTTGCACAGTGAGAACGGGAACTTTGGACTGATTTCTCACAGATAGATATTTTTGGTCAGAATAGACATACACATGCAATATCAAACATTTGCTCATAGCAAAAGGGAAGGAATATGAAATAAAACAAGTCAACACAAAATACACAAGCCCTATCAGGTCATTGTACAGTGAGAACTGAAACTTTGGATTGATTTCTCATGGATGAAATAACTGGATTGAAGAACTTTAATAATGGATTTGAAATAACTGTTTTTGGTCATAGTAGTAGCAAAAAAAAATGTTGTGGTATATTATGCATGTTTTGTACACAAGCTAAATTTCTCAGAGCAAAAGAGAAGGAATATGAACCGACTAAAACAAAAACCAACACAAAATACTCAAGCTCTATCAGGTATGAAAGAGTCTGATAAAATGTACAATGACCATTTTGGATGGATTTCTCAAATGGAAACATCAAGTAAATGTCATGCCGATCCATACCAAACTTTTGTTTAATCAGAACAGCTTACACCCAAAATGCGAGGCCAATGGCATGGAAAATCGTCGGGAATTTCTGAACGGGCTGCGGATCTGTTGAGGTCAATGCTTTGCTGGCTTCATTCTCCGCGCTATAAAAGAGTTCTTGGGTGGTAAAGACATCACTTCTGTCCTGTTTGTATGGACACAGATGTTCTGAGCTGTGGAGGTCTTCCTGCTCAAGTGCCCTAGCAGTTCAACTGTGATTATCCCGCTCGCTCTTTTGTGGAAGTAACAAGGAGGAGGAAGCGTTCAGAATCTCTGGTATGCAGCAGTGACAGTTCACTGGACGAGATCCAGAGAGAGGAAAACTGTCCTCCAGTCTTCCCATCCTGCCTTTTACGCAACTTCTGAACCGCCATAAAACTAACAGAAAGTTCATTGTGAAAATACATTCCATTTGTTTTATATGGTAGTGCACATGATGTTATTTCACATGTCACATGGACTCATCATCTTTCTATCAACAAGGATCTGATCTGAAGGCATAACCTTGTTCTGAAGGTACATTGAAAATTTGGTGTTGAATTTACTCTGAAAAAGGTTTCACTCAGAAATTGCTAGTAAATATCACAAATAATAACAAAGAAATGGAACATAACACATGGAATTAATTGAAATTAGACTGAGATGGTATAATTAGTTCCAGTAACCTTGGGAAACTTAAAAAAAAATAATAATAATAATTTCCATCAATTTTCCACTTCTGTCTTTATCTGGAGTCCTGAGACCCATTTAAACTCACTAATAAATTTAGTGCAATAGAGGCAATATTTGATGCTACAGATGTGTAAAATAATCTTAGCATGATTATTCATAGCATGTTATTAGGTATCATTATGATTCCAAATAAATTGTATAATTCAGTCAAGTTTCTAAATAAATAAACATGTAACATGACTTGGCTTAGCGGAGGAAAGCCATTCGAGAACCCAGTTTTAAAAAATGTTCTGCATTATGCAATTTATATGCAAATACAAGATTTTCATTTGAGAGTAAAGGACTCTTAAATCGAGTTCAACACTCATTTAATAGCATATTAACATTGTTTGTACTTCATATGAGGCGTATAATTCAAATTAAATATTGGGAATAGTGCCATGGGTTTGTTTAGATGAATATTATTTTATATTATGCGGTCACTGATCATTGCTGTTTACATCTATTACTTTGACTCGCATTTAAAAGAACAATTCACCCCAAAATTACATTATTATCATAATTTACTCACTTCTAACCTCCATGGACTTTGTATTATTTTCTTTCTTCCATGACAAAAGTAGTTTATATGATTTATGTGCAAAGTTTTGTTTTCTGAAGTCATGTGATAGCTGAAATGGAATATTTCCCATCATCATAAGCTATTTGTAGTTTTAATGTTTTTTGTGTCTTTTTCAGTAGTGTGATAATATAAATCACCATCCACTTTCATGATTATGGAATACAGATCATGGAATAATCTCCTGTCATGTTTCACAGAAGAAAGAAAATCATGCAGGTTTAGATGGACATGACTACTTTTAATTTTAGCCTGAACTATCGCGTTAATTCCCACACAAAAGCAGTGAAAATGTCCAAGATTGGCAGGTGCTGAAAACCACAGACCTGAGCTCCATGAAATCCAGTAGTGCTGAAAAAAATATCATTTCATTAAAGGTCTACACAACAAAGACAGCATTTATGGGTCAGGACAGAGTCAATGTCCTATTGAAATGGCCTGCCAACCCTTTGGCTGCTCTTTCTGCTATTGTCTAATGCAGCTGCGTACAGATGTGAACATAAGACTGGATAAATAAGACAAGCTTGAGTTTAAAAAGGCAGCAGTGGATTATTAAAGGTCAAAAGCTGCACTAAATCTGCCTTGATATGGATTCCTCCAACACTGCTGATACTAAACATTTAACAGGACGATAAAGGCCTCTATCAGTGGTGTGTTGTGACTTCTGAAAGTCTCATGGTTTTACATGGTTTCTGGTCTAAAGGCACAAGGAACAACTTTACACATTCAACAAGCAACCCATACTATGCTTTCCTGTAGCTCAAATAGTAAAGCATGGCGCTAGCAACGCCAAGGTCATGGGTTCGATTCCCAGGGAAAGCAAGAGCTGATAAAATGTAAAAACTGTAACTTGAATGCAATGTAAGTCGCTTTGGATAAAAGCATCTGCTAAGTGCATAAATGTAAATGTAATGCATTTTAATCCATGATTACTTCCCTGTTTCTGAAAGCCATTTCTGAAATATTTCCTGAAAACGTCTTTTTTAAAATGTTTTTCTCTGGGTTCACATAACATAAGGGATCATTCCATTCTGCTAATGTTACTTTTGAATGTTCTCGGAATGTTCTGAAACAAGTAGTAACATTTAAAAAACTAAAATGTTTAGAAAAACATTCCAAATAATGATATATACTGTAAATAACAATTTGTGCTAATGTTTCGAGAGTAACATGAAGAACGTTTCTTCATAACTTTGAGAGAACCTTGCTAGAACGTTCTGAGAACATTCCCTGTTTGCTAGGATTATAGTTAATCAAGTTTAACTCAAGTTCTTCAAGTTTTTAAGCACTTCTTGCATTGCTTCAAAAGAATTGAATACAAGAATGCAGTAACAAGCACATTCTGTCACTTTTAGCCTGTATTCCTCCATTCACACCACACTAATTACATTTGCTCACGCTAATGTGAACATAACAAGCTAAAGAAGGCAAGAGAGATGATTTACTTGTTAGTGTCACAGTGAAAAATGAGTAATTATATTGGTTTGGCTTTATTCGTGCACTACTTTTTACTGTGTTATTGTAGTATGTTTTTTGGAGCATTTGACACGACTTTGACATGACTTGGTTTTAATAATCCGTATGTTAATATAAACGTTAATAAATGCATAGCACTGGGTGCTTGTTGACTGTGCGATGATGATTTCCATCCGTCATTTTGGAGATCACATTCTCATCCACTTTTTTCTGAGAAGGCACTGCCTCCCTGGCCTCGGAGAAAACGCCCCGATTTCTATTTTAGATGAAAATAAACTCGTCATCCTGTAAAGCACAATGAATGCTATTAGTCAAGTGTTCTGAGAGGATACGCTGGAAAACAGCACAGTTAGTCACGTTGCCGGTCAAGCGGGAAGTCCTTGAAGCGTGCTAATCTCTTTAAACGCTCACAGGATGAATAGTTTAACAGCATCACATTTGGACAACCCAAACTGCACTTCATGCCACATGAGATTATTTTGTTGAATTTTTCCAAGAAAACGGCACGTCTGTTTTTCGATTTCAGGACAGACCTCAAAAACAAAACAAGACAGCTAATCTGATCTTTGCATTGGAGAAACAGCCATGCATACAGGAAATGAGGCACAAACACGGCCTACAAGTGGACAAAGAACATCTTTGAGGACGAGAAGCCAGTGTTTCCCCTCGAAGGTCCTCTGCCCCGACCAAAACCCACACATTCCCAGAGTGGAACGGGCTTTTCTTAGGAACTCAAAGCCTGTTTGTATCTCACATGTGTTTGACAATTCAGCTCTGCAGGGAGAGACTGGCTTCTTATCAGAGCACCGCAGACCTAGTCAGCCCATCATATCCGTGCTGGAAATACGCTGAACTTCCAGTTACCGCCTTCACCCTGTGAGAGATGCTGCCCTGCTGCAAAACGACCTATGAATATATGCATAATCCTCTCGAGTGACAAGCAAACCCTTCCTCTCCCTCTTCCACCGCCCTCCTTTCCTCTTCTATCAAGAAGTCATTCTCTTAGCGTGCTGCTGATAAATTAAATTTCATCATTAGGCAACATGCTATAAGCGTGCCATTCGCAACACACGGCTCATCAAGGCTTTCGCCGATGCTGCAGGTCCAAACAGCGACTCTATCTAATCCCATCATGATGCGCTGATATGACAAGGTCACCTAAACCCATCTAAACCAACCTCACAGTCACCTGTGAAAGAGTGAATCGCATGGAAACACCAGCAGGTCATATCTGACCCCAAAATCATAAAAAAATACTGCATTCAAATCATTGAATGCAGACACTACTTTGCAGCTCCTTTATAATTGCTATTATTCTTATCTGTGGTTCCTGTGATATATTAATTCTGTGTTAATATTTTAATGCATTATTGTGGGAAAAAGTCATTTAAATTAGTTACAACAAATACTAGCATGAAATATAAACGTCATTGCTTTTTGGCATTAAAGTAATGAGAATTTGAGAGGGAAACGTGTGTAACTGTCATGAAAATTTGTAATTTTCTTTATACAAAATCTAAAAATATGGCTGAAGTTGTATGACTTTGACATGTTCGCTTACGGGTTTCACCCAAAAGACTTTAAAACCAAACATATAACCACGAGGATCATAATTAAAGTCAAATGATGATTTTTACCCGTTTACAATTAAGCAACATCCTCACAGTGTGTGCCCAGAATTTGTCAAAATCTTGTACGTTCTCGTAATTACAACTTGTCATTTTCTTTATGCAAAATCTAAAAATAAAATGACTTTGGAATGATGATTTTCACCTGTTTACAATTATGTATCATTCTCACTATTTGGCCAGAATTGGCAAAAATCATCCAGGGGGTTGAATAAATTTCCACCAAATGTTTCCATCTTGTATGTTCTCATCATTAACATTTGTAATTTTCTATATGCAAAACCTAAAAATAAGGCTGAAATATGCCTTGGATGTGTTCTTTTACATGTTTCACCCATACGATTTAACCATGAGAACCACAATAAGATTTTTACCTGTTTATGCAACGTTCTCACTGTGTTGCCAGAATTTGCAAAAATCATCCACAACAACCGATTGATGAACAATCTTTCACCAACTGTTTCTATATTGTACATTCTCATTAAAATGTTCTTTATGCAAAATCTAAAATTAGGCTGAAATATGACTTGGACACCTTCGATTATAGGTTTCAACCAAAAGACTGCATTATTGCATTTTAAAGAGCAAATAACCATGAGGGCCACAATTAAAGTCAAATATGATTTTCACCTGGTCATGATTATGCAACATTCTCACTGTGTGGCCAGAATTCGCCAAAAACAAACAAATAAAATCATCCTCAGCAACTGATGAGATGAAAAAATGTTTCTGCAGGTAGCGCATGTGAAAAGCATGCATGCAGTGAGATTAGGAAAGGCTTTAATGAAGAGTGTCATATGAGAGGGTGCATTAATTCAGCGCTGTGACTTTTGACCATTACAGCAAGGTAAAGTAGATTAACCACTGAAACCGAACACTCCATCAGAAGAACAGACAGGCAGGGCTGTGAAAGTATATTCCCATCAGAGGAAAATGCAGTGACGTGCATGAGACACGTAAAAACTTGATCAAATAGAGGCCTATTTTTAAACTGGTGGGACGGGTTTGATCGGGAGGGGGGAAAGGTGCGATAAAATTGTGAATGAGAGCCGGTGCCATAACACAATCAAATGAAACGCTAGCACAACAAAAACACACCCATCAGAGGGGAGCGTTTGATTGGAAGGGAACCAATGACAGCTATTCTTTATGGATTAGTTTCATGGAAGTGCTGCTTTTGGACACAAGTAGTCTTTCATCCGTCGATCATCACTGGAACGTTCCATTTACTGTTATTATCACAAGAAAGTGCAAATAATAGTTTACACAAACACATTAGCACAGATCATTCTGAATTAGGACTTTAAAACCCCACTTTAGACAACAAATAACCATGAGGGCCACAATTCATGTCAAAGAAGATTTTACCTGTTTACGATTATGCGACGTCCTCACTGTGTGGCCAGAATTTGCAAAAATCATCCTCAAGAGCAGAATATCCACCGACGGATGAATAAATTTCTACCAAATGTTTCTATCTCGTACGTTCTCGTGTATCCAGGAGGGTTAAGTTGTATCTGTGGCTCTATAAACCATAGAGACCGAGCAGAGCTGTCATAGAGTCTCACTTTGATGTATCTTTAAGACCGAATCGTTGCGGGGGAGAAATAATAGGTGTTGCAGAAGGGTGAGCAGCATATATCCCACAGACGCTCCCTGTAGTTGGCTTGCCCAGCCCGTCTGTTTCGCACAGTTCATTGATCTGCGGTGACTTCTCCATAGAACTACACCTCCCACTATGGAAGAAACCACTGCGCTCTGTTTAGAGGGGGGACGTGCACACAAACAACACTCAAAAGCATCACAAAACAGATTCTTCGCTCAAATACTAATGCATATTGCATGTTAAGCATGCATGCATTTACACGCACCACGTAACACATGCACAATGCTCTGGTTTTCAAGTGAGAGGATATTACATTTCATCAACTCCCCTTTGGCTGCTCTTGGTTTCCTTTGGCCCGCATACTTCACATTCCTGAGTGAGGCCATCAGGTTTTGCGGTTTTACAATTTCATGTGTGCTGTACGGACTGATTTAACACTGCGTTTAGAACGAGAAGCCAAAATAAGTGTAAATGACGTAAAAAAACAATGACAATGAAATAAATCCAAAAAAGGGCCATTTATAGCTATCCGGTGTTATCTAACTGCAGGAAGAGCTGGTATGTAAACTGACTCTCCTCTACGGGTGGAAGATCTGGTTGTGTAGTTAGGGTGAAATGCATGAATGTTCAGGTCAAGCTTAACCTTGTAAAGAGAAGGAAGAAACCAGAAATTATATTTTGCATGAATTAAATGAAGTGTATTGTAGGACTATTAAAGCTTTTTTTGCCCTGTGACAAAATTTTCATGACAATTAGACACAGATGACCTGCTTTACTTTTTCACATTGATTTAAAGTGATTTTATTAAATGATAATTATTTAAACATGTTTATTTTGCACTACATTTAATCTAATATATAATTATGTATGTATGTGTGTGTAAATTATAAAAAAATATAAAAATTATATATTTTACTATAATTTAATTTTAAATAAAAGAAAAATAAGACATTCACATTAATGTAATATATATAATATATATTAGTGCTGCCAAACGATTAATCGCATCCAAAATAAACAATTTTGTTTACATAATATATGTATATGTACTGTGTATATTTTTTATGTATATATAAATACACACATGCATGTATATATTTCAGAAAACTGTTTTTTTATATATTAAATATATTTATGTATAATATAAATTATATGAATATAAATATAGACATGTAAATACATATAAATATTTTCAAAATATATACTGTATGTGTGTGTATTTACATATACAAAATAAATATACACAGAACACACATATATTATGCAAACAAAACTTTTATTTTAGATGCGATTAATCGTTTGACAGCACTAAAATAAATAAATATATATATATATATATATATATATATATATATATATATATATATATATATATATATATATACACATACACACACACACACATACAGATATATATACACATATGTGTGTGTGTATATATATATATATATATATATATATATATATATATATAGGGTACAACAGGGCTAAAGGCGCCCCGGGTAAAAGGCACCTTTGATATGATATTATTACTGATATTATTTCATCTAAATCTAAAAAATGTGGTGTAGCACTTTCCAAAACATTAGATTTTCAAGATGCACGTGTATATTTATCTGATCTTTGACACGATCGTGCGCAGCAGTGCAAAGTTGATTCTGTGCTTACTTGATCTAATATTTTATGTTTTTTTTTTAAATGTTGTAGATTTAAGTAGCAAATGAGAATCTCTACAATTAATGCATATATTTTGAGACAAAGGTCTTCTTTATGATTTTCAGTTTTGTTTAAGATAATTAAAGCAACAGTTTTTAAATAATGAAAGAATATGTAAAAGTATGGTATTTGGGGTAAAAAGTGCCCCTGCTGTTGGGGCTAAAGGTGCAGTAATTAACATGATAATAGATTGCAGACTTTTCCATTTGTTGAAATGATATGGTTAGATTCAGATGGTAAATATCATATATTATGTTGGGTGTCCATATTAGAAATAATCACCATGTTTAGAATGAAACCATCATATTTAAAAACATGATATTAATCATATCATATAATAAAATATCATTTGTTGTTACTTCTGTAAATTCAATTATACTTTCAGAATCTTTACTTATAAAAACGATTTTGTTTCTGTATTTTAAAATATATTTATTTTTATATTAACATTTTAATGACAGTATATTTATTGAACAAAAAAAAATTCTTTTTCAAAATAAGCAGAAAATAGTACAAACTTTGCTAAAGTGATTGTTTTGAACTAAGTTAATACTAGTTCAAAATCACTTCAGCAAAAATAAAATGTTTTTTTTTTAGCTGAAGTATGTGTATCAATTTATAAGATTTTTAAACAATATAAACAACTTGAATGATTTATTTTCACACAAAATCTGTTGCTCCATTAAAGTTCAATACAACGTATATTTTGTTTTTCTGCAATTATACATTTTTTCTTAAGGGGGGCCTTTAGCCTCGTTGTGTTGATGTTTCTGTAGTACTGATATCAAGACTTATCTGTAAAACTTAAAGCAGAGATTTAACCCACACCAGAAACCACACTTAAATTCTGACATAACAGATCAAAGGAAGTCTGGCAATGATGTAGTGACCAAAACATGTAACAAAAATGCAAACTCTCTTGTATATTATACGAGAGCTACTTCCAGCCATTCTCAATCTGGAAATTCATCAACCAACTTCATCCAGTGCATTAATGAAGGAGGACCATGCATGATGAACACTTGATGATGCTTGTTCTTCACGGTCTGCTGCTACTCATCCATTTATACACAAATAGAAAGAAAAATTTAATTTTTCTAAACGCACACAACACGTCTTGTGATGAATGTAAGGCACGTCCTCACACCTAAACACTGCATTTCCTGTTGTCTTCTTAAATCCACTGAGCTCATCAGTTTTTGATTTCACTCTGCTGTTTTGAATGTAAATTTGATCTTAGGAGCACCGAAAACACCTTGTGGTATCAATAATCCCCAGCTCTGGCCGATCGTGCTTAGACAGCAGTTTACGTCATAGTTAGGATGTAAATAGGTCATTTACAATCCCACAGAGAGCAGGAGTAAGATCTTTGCCCTTGCACCCTCTCCTTTTCCTGTTTGTGACCAAAAAAAATCAGACTGGAAAACATCTGCTATTCAGGACAGAGCAAACATGAGTGCGTCAACACCAGCCACAGATCAGATGAGAAACAAAGCAGTCGGGCATCAAAGATTTGGCTCAATTACACACAAAATAGCTTCTGTCAAAGCTACGTCAGAAATCAACCAGTTCTCCGAATAAATGCCACAAAAAGAGATAAAAACTGTCTAAATATTTAAAATACGGGGGCAAAAGGGTCACTGTAGTCAATTGATGCATTCGAGACAACAAAAGCATTAAAAGTTATTCATTTAATACGTACACAAGAAAGGATGCATAAAATTGATCAAAAGTGACAGTAAAGATATTTATAATGTCATAAAAAATCTCTTTCAAATAAATGCTGTTCTTTTGAACTTTCTATTCATCAAAGAATCTTAGAATCATAGTTTCCAAAAATATGAAGCAGTACAGCTGTTTTTGACACTGATGATAATCAGAAATGTTATATATATTATGTGCATATTAGAATGATTTCTGAAGGATCATGTGACACTGAAGACTGGAGTAATGATGCTGAAAATTCAGCTTTGCATCACCGCAATCAATTACACTTTAACATATATTAAAATATAAAATGGTTATTTAAAATTGTAATAATATTTCAGAATATTACAGATTTTACTGCAATTGATCAAATAAAGGCAGCCTTGGTGCAATTTCATAACACTGTATTCTAGCAGAGCATTTATTGTGTTCTGCGACCTTGTGCATCCTGACCCTTAGCTTAAGCATTCGGACATTTTCAAAACAGACAGTGATACAGATGAATTTTAAAATGTTACATAAGAAGAGAGGTGGAATAATGTGGTTTTCTGCACTCAAAGGACACTCGGGGTCATGATGGTGACCTGCTGGCACCTTTCGCTCTGCTGTGTACGTGTTTGTATGAATGATGGCAGCATGTCAACAGGCAAATGAGGTAGCAGAAAGGGCTGCTACCTCAGGACTGCTAATTCAGCTAAAGCTAAATTAAATAAAAAACATCAAAAGTAACAAAAGAGAGAGGCTAACATATATATACAAACAAATGCAAAGTTAATGGCACATAAATGCTCGGTCCCAAATGGCATACCTTTTCATTTGCAACCATTATGAGCCAGTTCGGACTTCACAGCTGACTATTACCTAAAATATAGACTGGGAAGAGGACTGTGAGAGGAAGCCATTTGGAATGGGACCAAAGTCTAGCACGATCATCCCAAAAGACAGAAAGATAGAAAGTAAGAGCGAGTTCACATAAAGCCTGGCACAACGTGCAGAGATATTTAGAAATGCCCTGTCAAAAATATTGACTTAAAAAGCAAAATATTGAACACAAACTCAACTAAAACAACTTATCTTTCTTTTATTAGCCTTTAACTTCAGACATTTACACTCTTAGTGGGATATTTCTTACTGTATCAACTTGCCATTTTCAGCAAAATTCAAGAAAACAAAAACTATTTACATTATTAGTGAAAAAGAGGAAAAATACAAGGCAGGAATTGGTTTTATCCACCAGGAACTGACTGCATCATAAAAAAGTGTGCATCGAGAGCTGAAATAAAGGGTCTTGGTGACAAAGAAGATTAAGAAGTCAAGTCAAATATATTTGTATAGTGCTTTTCACAATACACATTGTTTCAAATGTTTATGTCTATTTCTTCTTAATATCTTCAAGCCTTATAGGTGCGTTTAGCAGATTAGAGTTGAATGATAATATAGCTTACAGTTTGCAAAGATACCAGCAGAGATTTGCTATATTATATATCGATTTACATAAAAATACTGTATGTATGCAGAAATAGTTGGACATAGGCCTACTCGTAAATCCAGCTTTATTTTATAGAGAGTGGGTGATATATGGAAGACTGTTTCTACTATGGATATAAAGAAATAAAAAAGGTAATTGCAACTTTATCTCACAATTCAGACTGTTTCTCGAAATTCTGAAAAAAAAAAAAAAAAACAATAAGCGAGATAAACACACAGGCTAAAATATATCAGCTCACAATTATGAGAAAAATTCTGAATTTTTCTTGCAATTCCAAGTTTGACATTTTTATTCCAAGATTATATGTTTTTCTCAGAATTGCAAAAAATAAAATAAAAAATCTGCTAAAATGCAATGCAATAAAATGCAATTACGTATTTATTTTAATTACCTTAGTGGAAACGGGGTTCCATAGCGATAATATAGTTGCATTTTGTGATGATATAAACAATCATGCAGCTGAGATTTGCTATATAGTATATCTTGCTTTACATGCGTGTACTGAATGTGAAGTAGGATATACTTGTAAAGTACCCATACAAATATTTATCCTTTGGAATAGCATGCAAAATATGAATTAGGTCGATTTCAGGACATTTTTGTTGACATTGCATGATAAACATCAGAGTCCAGAAGCGAAACCAGTTAAGAACCGCTGGTTTATAATAGCAAGGATGTTTAACAAAATCTTGAGGAGCTTTAAACCTACAGGAAAGCAGCCCACAAATCAGCCGTAAAGTAGCCCTGCTTGACATGGTACAGCTGTCCATGCTGAATGTGCAGAGAAAACAAATGAAGAGGAAAGCGTTCGCCTCCCCCACAGGCGATCAGAGCGACTATATATCACACTCCAACCTGCCAACATTTGAGCACACATGCATGTGCATAAATCCATGCACGCTGACTCTCTCTGTACTGTAGTTACGGTGCCCTACAAACACCTTTGACTGCTAAACGAGAGGCTTTTGAACTCCAATGCAACTCTGAGACGTCTAAAGCGCCACGTTACTGCGTGCAACTTGCCCAGACCACATTCTCGACATTCCCCCTGCCTTCCACCGTAATGAAGAAAGATTTCACCCTGTGACTTCCTATCTTGTTCGGTCTCGGTCCATTTGCTCTGTATAAATAAAATGTTGCAATTTGCGCGCTGTTGAAACAGTGCCGCCCTACATACCTTCCTGCCTCTGCCGTCTGGCTCGAATCGAGAGCCCCATCTTCTTGGCGGGGGCCACATTGTAGTCGTCAACAGCGACAGCTTCGAGTTTGTCAAGGCAGGCGCTCGCGCACTACGAAAGCAGCATGTTTACATGCGTGTATGCGTCTGTCGCACAGGAAGACGCCTCTTTCACAGATAGTCAGTGAGAGAAAAAAAGAGAGAGAGAGAGTTTGGATGTGTGCAGGGCTGCTGGGAATGAAACACTAGCTTACTACTTACTAAACTTACTGCACAGTATGCACTGTATACTGCCTACTATGATTCAAAAATAGTGCATTATGCAATGCTAAATGTGACCCTGGAGCACAAAGCCAGTCTTAAGTCGCTGGGGTATATTTGTAGCAATAGCCAAAAATACATTGCATGGGTCAAAATTATTGATTTTAATTTTATGCCAAAAATCATTAGGATATGAAGTAAAGATCATGTTCCATGAAGATATTTTGTAAATTTCCTACTGTAAATATATCAAAACCTAATTTTTGATTAGTAATATGCATTGCTAAGAACTTCATTTGGACAACTTCAAAGGCAATTTTCTCAATATTTCGATTTTTTGGCACCCTCAGATTCCAGATCTTGGCCAAATATTGTCTAATCCTAACAAACCATACATCAATGGAAAGCTTATTTATTTATTCAGCTTTCAGACGATGCATAAATCTCAGTTTTGAAAAATAAACCCTTATGACTAGTTTTGTGGTCCAGGGTCACAACTGTTTATGTCTCATGAGCTCATCACGATGCATAACCTCAATGAGCTTATTTTGTACAGAAAATACATTTACGTTTATGCATTAGGGAGGTGCTTTAATGCAAAGCGACTTTTATTGCATTTAAAGGGATAGTCTGCACTATTTTGTCATTTACTCACCCTCTAATTTTCATTTTTGGGTGAACTCTTTCTTTAAGGTACACGGTTTTATTATTTCTTGCTTTCCCTGGAAAAACACTCAACTTTTTGCAGTCCAAGCAAATACTGAGCCATGAAAATGGATGTTAAAATCATGGCTGTATTTACTTCATTTACATCACCTTGAAATGAAAGGTCAAGTTGAGAGCATTGCATTGTGGGATGCAGTATCCTGTGCAGTATGTATGCTTAAATAGCAGCCGTTTTTTATGATATATAGAGAGAGAAGGTTACCAAAATAATGCAAAGGCTTCAAAATGTTATGATCCCTGCTAGATTTTAGCAATATTAAAATGAGTGAATTTTACTGTGAGTTCAGTGTTATTAAGAAAGACCGATTTTAATAAATAATCCAATCCAAAAAAATAAAAAAGTTTAGAAAATGTGTAGACCAGAAGATCATAATTCTCTGAATTTATATGTGTAATTTATTTGCATATATCATAACACGGCATGCTGAGACATCTCTGATTATAACAGGAGTGATCTAGTTTCATTCAAATACGGCATGGATCAGTTTAGACATGGATGTTGTGCGTGTTAGTTTGCAGGCTTTATGTATGATGTTGTCTAAATTGGAATTGGAATGGGGCTCTGAGAGCGATTCAGTAAAATGAGATCCTTTAAAATTCATGACTGTAATATGATTTGTGTATTTGCATGACACAAAACAACATTTCGCTCCCGCAACCCACACATGTAATTTTAAAACGATCACAACACACAAGGCATTTCTCCAAAGCACATCTGGAGATTGAAATATGACGAGAAGATGATTATGAAGGTTTTTTTGCATCAAAAGCTAACAATCACAGCATTAATATCCCCGCAGTCCTGTGAAATATTTATATGTAAACTGGTTATTTGCAGAAAAGGATATGTAAATTGCTCTGAGGGAAACACAGTGACACTGTGACATGTCAGTTGTGATGCTTTCAGAAACTCTGATGAGATATATATATATATATACACACACACAAATATATATATATATATATATATATATAAATAAATAATCTGTTTTCTTAAACTAAACAGATTATTGATAACAAATGAATGATAGTCTTGATATTTGTGCAACAACAGCTTCACATAATTAAAAAAAAAAAAGTACAAATAATAATAATAAAAAAATATATATACAGTAAAACTAACTAGTTTTATTTTTGGATAGTGAGCAAATTAAAATGAATTAAATACTTATTTGAAAAAAAAAAAAAATTGCACAAAAGCTTGACATTATGAAACATTTGTAATGCTCTGTATTGTTGCATCACATTTCTTCATCATTCCCCCATGTATATGGTATAAAATCATCCTGTCCACTGATACCTACACAAAAATAACTTCCGCTATAGCAGAAACTCAACCGGCTGTCAGATTTCACTATATACCGTCATCCGACAGTCTTCAAATAGCCTCTTTCATAGCGAACCTATTTTTACCCCATTGGGACTTCACATATTTACTTACACATTTACTGAATTGCCTGTTTACACAAACTAACAAAGCAGGTCTATTAATACCAGACGAGTCTGTGTGGCTCTCATTGACCTTGTCAGTTAAGCTGAAGGGCTTTTCCAGCTCTCCGCCTGTGTTTGTGAGACAGGCCCTTGGCAGAGCGCTTCACCGCCGTGGTGGGTATTATTGTGAGCTGCTCCCTCATTTTCCTCATGTCAAAAAGTTCCCAGAATGACTATCGTAGGAGAACAATTGGAATTCTTTCAGCTCGGCACACACATAATGAGGCCGTTGCGGCGCTGGTTAATTGTGTACATTCCGCTGCCAGGCAACTCTTCAGACTTTATTGTAAACATTGTATAGGGCTTTTTAAGGCCCTTCACAATGGCTTTGTTTGCAGGCTCTGTGTGTAATGTCCAATGGCAGTTAATGTGCTAAAAACCCACCCCTCGATCACAGGCTCATGTTGACACGGCCAGCCCACCTACACGGATGAAAAACTGGTGCTTTTTAATTATTATTCATATTGACGATGCATTTTTGAACACTGGTGATAATGCAACAGCACGTCTCTCTTGACTTGTAAATTTAACATGAATAAATTGTTACAGTTCAGTTGCTTCTCAAAGAGCTACATAATTCCCAGTCCATTTCATGAATTCTCAAGAAAATGCATACCGCAATCTCACTAAAATACATCCAGGTTTAACATCAAAATGCTAAAAAGGGAAAAAAAGGAATTATATTTTACATAAAGAAAAATACGTTTATTTTACTACCGTTTATATTAGTTGCACATTATTTTCATTACAATTACAGTATTAAGCAAAAATTCCCCCACATTTCTCAGTCCCATAATGCAACTGAATATACATTTGATATATACTCTTGCTGTGCACTTACCAGATTATATTTCCATTTTCCTATACTTTTTTAAATCCTAAATGTACTATACTGATATTTGTTCAATGACAATAAATTGAATTTAATGCAATCTAAAAATGACTATAAATGGCTGTTACACAATAACTTTTATTTAAATCAGCATAAATTTAAAGTAAATAAATACTGCTATGCATTACAGTAAGCATAATTTGGCAAGAAATGTGCTTAAAAATAATGTCATAATGCAAAAATGGTCCTCAAACATGCTCCATTTTCTATAAACAAAATATAAGTGTTGAATACAGTATGATGGGAACATGTTTTTGACAGGCTTTGACCCTTTCATCAGCACAAATTAAAAACAAAAAATACTGCTATGCATTGCGGTAAGCATAATTTGGCAATAAATATGCATGACAATAATGTAATAATGCAAAAACCCCAATGGTCATAAAACATGCTTCATTATATGCAAAATATAATAGTGTGAAATGTGTGTTTTCGACAGGTTTTGAGGGATTTAACCTTTTGATACATAGTTAATCACGATCAAATCTGCTCAAATTCAGTGCATATGATTTGTTTGTAGCTTAAGCTGTACATTATGCTGTAAACGGTCGAGTAGAACGCCATATAAATGTGTTCTACCTCTCCGCCTCTCAAATAAAGACAGCCTTGAAAGAAATCAAGCTGCTGTAATAATAAAAAAGGCCATTCCTCCCTTCCCTGTCAAAGCTCATCTTACAAAAGCATCTCAACTTGTTCCAAGCTCCTACAAGGGCATGTGCCCAAAAATAGCAAAACAGTCGACAAATAAACAATAAAAAAAAGACACTGGAAACTTTCTGAACCAGTAATTTTCCCTTAGAAATACATCAGATTACGATGGGTTGACACATTGACTTTGATAAGAGTGAAATATGAGGCCTTGCAGCAGATGAGTGCATAAACGCATAGAAACATTCAAAATCTGATACTCATCTTACAGTCACGGTATTCTGTCAGCAGAAATTTTCATCCACATCCATATTAATAAGGCAAACCAGTCAGATCAAACAAGCAGCCACTGCATTAACTGTGACATGCAAAGTTTTGATTGACAAAAACTTGTAACATTTAAGATTTAGGTTTCCTCAAATCAATACTTTCATAAAGCTCTGTGATACATGACATGTTCAGAAGGAACTGGATCTTTTGATAAATGAAACCCGATTAGCACCATATCTACAGTCAGGCAGTATAATGGATGTGCTCCACCCATAGAGCGCCTCAGTATTGATCATCTGTGCTCTCTCTGATAAACAGCAGCTACCTTCCTCTCTGCTCTCCATCTTTCGTGCCAATTCTCATGCTCTTCTTTTAACACAACTGAAATTAAGCAGTGTGAAAACTGCATGTCTAATTTAGCATATTAAAAGTATTGGAGAAAATAATCTGAAAATTACAGGTCGACAAATATAGTTTTTAATGAAAGATGCTGATGGAGGGTGGCATACATGAGGAAATATATTAATTTTGTATAATATTTGAAAACATTACATGATTTTGCCAAGCAGCTAACTCTAGGCGTGGTTTTCAGCTGAATGCACTAAAAATGTCAAAGTATTTAGCCGATTGCACTAAATATAAAAGAATGCACCATTTAAAATAATAAAGAAGATCAAGACCAATCAATCAGCTAATATTTTACTATTTAAAAGATTATCAGCCAACTTCTGTGCTTTAATGAGTTGAATGACGTAGCTGAAGAAAGTTTCAGTTTCAACAACATCTAACAATAGCCTTGTCAATGGATAAAAATATTTTTCTATTTGAGAGAGAGATAGTGTCAAAAAATAGCCTACTTATTTAATAAGTAATATTCATTCAATAATCAATATATTTTAACATTAAGCATTTTATCTCATACTCATAGTTTATCTATTAAATTGAATTATCTACAGCTAATATATCAGCCATTGAATTCTGCATGTGCCAAAAATCAGACCCCTCATTTTTAGTAAATACTATAGTAGGTGTTTGTTTTCGATTTTTGTAATTGTAGCCTGCTATATCGGCATTATTATATCGGCATATCGGTCAACCACTTGACTGTGTAAACAAACAACATAACGTCTCCTTACAATTAAACGATCATTATTTTGAACTGCACATATAATGATTCAAAAGTGGATGAACTAGAATGATAAATGCACAAGTTCACAACAAGCACTAGTGCACACACTATCGAGTTCACTGAGATTGACTTCAGCCAGCGCGCGATGTCATGTCACAGGAATTCACGAGCAAAACATTTAATAACCACGACCACAACGAGTTTAAACCAGCACTGCATATAAAACAGGGACGATTAGCTTATATCTGGATTTGACTGATTATATCTGATTAAAAAACAACAACAAAAAAACCCGATTTAAAATGTCCGCCTGAAAATCCCCTCAAGTACGCAACAAACTTACAGCAGAGCTGACTGACTACAGTATCAGCAGACTCCCAAAAATATGCGCACAATGTCTAATAAAACATGACATACAGCAGTCGGATTTACAAACATGAGGTAAAACCTCTTTTCGTACCTTGGCTTGCAGGTAAGGGGGGTAATAGTAGGTATATTGGGGGTACATCTGCCTCCACACCTTGCCCATGAAGATAAGCGGTAAATTTAGACGCGGATGTCACTTCTGTCAGACCAGAAACCCGGAGAAAACCAACACCGACCGCTGCTGTCGAGGAGAGGAGAGGAGAGGTGGAGCTGCAGTGGAGCAGAGCTCCCTCCGGTGCACACAAACCCTGCTACACAGACTAACAAACAGCAACCAGACACTCTGCATCTAAAGCAGTGGGTAAGAGTGTTATCAGTGTTTTTAATCTAGCAGTATATATGGCTAAAAAAATGGGATACACAAATGTTCTAGACCTATTAAGGGGTTGAATTATTAGCGCACATATTGTTTTTAGATTAGATATAAAAATATATGGCTTATTTTGAAACTGCTTGTCAACATTATGACCCTGCCCATTTTGTTTATGAGCCAAATAGTAGAGATGGGGCAATTTTTTATGTCAGAACATGAAGAATTTATTTGCAAAAACCGATAACTTTTCATTTTCTTAAATCATGTTTTTTATTATGTTAATTTGCTTTTTTTTCCAACTGCATTACTTGATTGAAATAAAAAACAAAAACATGATGTTTTAACTTTTTAAAAACAGAGGTTTTGCAAATGAACTCTTCAAAAATTCTCCAGGGCGATATTGACACAAACCTTAAAAACTTAACTACCTTTGAATAGTTTCAGTTTTATTGACTGGGAAAAAACAAGATACAGTTCATTTAAAATGCTGACCAATATCAGGGGCATATTGTCACAATATATAGGTAAGTTGTCACAATGACGACTAGGGTAGGCTTTTTGGCAAAATGTTAACATTTAAAACAATTAATAAACAGATATGAAATGGCAAAAAGGGTCATAATAAGAGAATAATATCAAAATTAATTAATGTAGCCAAATATTTAATTAGCGTTCAGAATCGAGCGATCATGTTTCTAAATCTTGTTAATTTTGATAAAACAGTGATTCAGTGATTGATAATTTCATACAGAATGTAAAATAATGAAAATTCCCCAAGTAAACTGTCTAAACAAAGCCTTTATCAGGCCAAACACATTACATGAAAAATGTAAAATGAAAATTTTATATATATATATATATATGTGTGTGTGTGTGTGTGTGTGTGTATAGGCCTATTTAATAGCTGATAGCTCCTCTGCTGATAGACCAATGACGTTTGAGGAGGCTTTTTGACAGGACATCGTGGCTAAAGGTCAAGTTTATCCTCCAGAGCATCTCCAATGATACATGCTTCTGTTTCAGATCCATTGTTATTTTATATTTTTGTCAGCATCTTTATTAAAAACTGACATTAATTGGCATCAAATCACTGTTTTATCAAGATTGACAACATTTTAGAAACATGACTGATTTTGAATGCCAGTGAATGAAACTCTATGCAAACAGAGGGTTAAATACAGCTTTCGCAGCATTTCTGCAGGCCTCTAGTTTGGAGTCCAGCCAGATGCTCATGTGAGTGATGCTTCCTGTTCAGCTTCAGGAGACAGGAAGCATCACACATGTCTGAGTGCCCCGTGAAGAAGGGTTGGACCAAAGCCTGCTGTAAAAAAAAAAAAACATGAGTGAGTGAATCCCCTTAATCTAGACGACAGAGAGAAAGAGACGTGAAAAAGATGACTAAAGCTATAGTCATATAATTAGGCGCATTATACACCTGAAATTGAATGTTTCAATGAATAGCTGTCCCTTTCCTAGTTTACATGTGACCATTGTCTTAACTGCCTTGCAATTAGTCTCAGGCAGCACTCCCACAGACTTATGGGAAAAAACGGGACCTTAAAACGTTGCAAACTTCTGTTATACTTATTTGATGTGCATTAAACCATTTCAGAGTAGCTACTCGTCTGTTGCTCTTGCTTTTGCATGTGTGTGTTTTTTTGAATGCGCAGTAATCACAGAATAAGATGTAATGTCGTCCTGTGAGGCGTGGGAAGGGCCTCTTCAGGTCACCTTGTGATTTTTTGTTCCCGTCCTGCTGCTGTTCCTCTGCCCTGATACCAGCTTCCAGATGGAGCGCGTGACGCAGTCATTTATCATAGAAACACTCGTTGTTAAGATAGAACACACACATACACTCATTTATTGCAAAAAGTTCAACAAGAAATTGTTAGTAATTTCTGAGTGAAACAGGACATAACATGAAAAATGTTAATTGTGTCTATTGTGAACTGATTAGATTGTGGAAAGTTGCTTGAAGGCCAGTTCATCTCCTACACAAACTCATGGTATTATTTACTGTGTTTCTAAAACTCAAATCACCAGGTTGGTCCAGCTAATATGCAGGTCTTTTATTTGTAAGGGGAAGATTTCTCCATTCATATACGTCTTTGATAATACTAATACAATACCTGGTCCAGTGTATCGTGTAACAAGTTCAGGTGAGCAGAGTTTAATATGGAAGCCCATTTCTGCCATGGGATAAAAAAAAAAAAAAAAAAGTAATTGCAAATTTTTTCTCACAATTCTGAGATATAAAATCAGAAATGCAGAGATATATACTCACAATCCTGAGAAGAAAAGTCGGAATTGTGAGATTTAAACTCTCGTAATTGCAAGAAAAAAAAGTCACAAAGTCCAAATTTTTAAAAATTTTTATTTCATGGCAGAAACAAAAAAAATTGCGAGATGCAAACTCAGAATTCCGTGAAAAAAGTTAGAATTCTGAGTTTATTTATTGCAGTTCTTTTTTTTCTCAGAATTGTTAGATTATATCTCACCATTCTGCATCTATATCTCACAATCCTGACTTTAACATTTACATTTTTGACTTTATATCTTTAAATTGCAAGAAAAAATAAGATTTAAGTGAAGTGAAATGCGGCCAAGTATGGTAACCCATACTCAGAATTCATGCTCTGCATTTAACCCATCCAAAGTGCACACACACAGCAGTGAACACACACACACACACACCGTGAACACACACCCGGAGCAGTGGGCAGCCATTTATGCTGCGGCGCCCGGGGAGCAGTTTTCAGTGTCTTGCTCAAGGGCACCTCAGTCATGGTATTGAGGGTGGAGGGAGCACTGTACATTCACTCCCCCCCGCCTGCAATCCCTGCCAGACCTGAGACTCAAACCCACAACCTTTGGATTACAAGTCCGACTCTCTAACCATTAGGCCACGACTTCCTTATGAGATATAGATGCAGAATTGCGAGATATGAACTCACAATTCTTTGAAGAAAAGTCGAGATTGAGATATAAAAGCAAAAAGTCACAATTGCCTGAAAAAACAAAAAGAGTTGTAAGATGTAAACAGAATTCAGCAACAACAAAAAAACTCAAAAGTCAGAATTCTGCTATTTAATTTTTTTGCAATCTATATCTCACAGTTCTGACTTTATATCTCAGAATTGCAAGAAAAAAGTCAGCAATGCATAAAAGTTACAATTATCTTTCTTTATCTTGTGGCAGAAACGAGTTTCCATAGTTTAAGGCCTGAAATGCATTTCTTTATTTAATTCAAAGTAGCATTCATAAAAATTACGCAAACTTTCAAAATGACATTAGATGCACAGAAATAGGAAAGAGGAACCCCAAAAATTCACCAAATAAACTGCATAACAAACAAAGTTAGACAATCATAGCCATATATTCTAGACACCTGAACACAATCAGAGAACAAAGATATCACATGGTTCTTAAACAAGGACTGCAAAATAGATGTTTTACATGAACACAACCAACAGGCACATGAAAAATTAGACACAAATTTAAATAGCAGTGTATTATGTCATTAATAATTTTGCTTGTTGTTGGGACTGTGCAGTTTTTGATAATATTAAATTAATTTTATAATTGAATAGAAATACTTTTTTTGGTGCTTTTTTGGTTCCTCCACATGGTGTTCAAAGTCAAATCTGAGTGCTGAAGTGAAATCAGTTGTGAGCCACTGAACTAGCTGAATAAAAGCACATCTAAATGTAAGTTTAAATGCTTTTTATTAGTTACTGATAATTCAGACTTAATGGAATTCTCATTCATGTTTAATGACCAAAATAGACCCGGATGTCACACAGTATATACGTTAAATAACTTAAACTTGATGATTTGGTTGTGGAATACTTGAATGAGAAATTACTTTTGATCGCAGACTTTGCTATCTTTGACGAATCTGAGCATCGTTTGAGATCTTTGTGGAGACGTGACATTACTCGGGCGTTTTTCTCAGGTGAAGTTGTGCAAACATCTCCATTTGATCTTCATTTAATGTCACTGCTGATCTTGTTAGTGATTTTTTTCCTGTTTATGTACACCGTATCTGAATCCCCCTTGGTTTGGGGGCAAATGCAGGAACATATTAAGTGTCAAGGTTCACATGAAGAAACGGCTCATTGAACGCATGTGTTTCTGAGGACGTTCATTCTGCTGACCTGTGCTTTGTGTTGTCATGGCTTTTTGCAGAGCTCTCATTCTTCAGCTTGTTTTTCTCTCTTGTCCATCAACTCTGTGACCTTTGTGATGGTGCGAGCTCATTGGTTGGGCCCACTCTGTAGGCCACACCCCCCCCAGGAAGTTTAGAAAACAGCAGCAACATTTTTGGACAATAGAACAATGTCAGTGAAACAGATGATTTAAGAATCTGTGACACAGTTAGAGTCGTGTGACAGGAAATGACTGTAGGGAAACTCTCAGAAGAAAGCACTGACTGCTCAAGTTTCACTTTAACAAAAATATTTTTGTATTTTTTGTAAAAAAAAAAAAGGTTTGACAGTGATGAGATTTGCTTCGCTATAATTCATAATTCAGTAAGTCAGTTGTTTATATATATATACAGTATATATATATAAATTCAGTGCCAAAACCGAAAATAACTTTTAAACTTATTTTATATTTGTATATTATATTTTATATATTGTATATTGTAGGTTTTTATATTCTTAATTAAAGACTGTAAATCAATTGTATTATTTTGTACCATTAGTTTTATTTGATTGTCTCTCACAGCGCTTTTATGTGATTGTGCTGCATTCATTCATAATATAATTTAAATGTAAAAGTCTTATACCATTTTTAATGCCTTTTCATGTATATGTTGCTTCAAATCAAGTATGATTTATCCCAGTTATGATTGTTTTGGTTCATGCCAAAACTACGGATGATTTTTAAATCCCTAAGAAGAAAAACTGGGGAAAAATACTTGCAAAAAGTACCCCAGATTTTCTCAGCAGCCTTGGTTACATTAGTATTTTTCCTGTTGTGTTGTGCTATATATCAGGGAATTTTAAAATGGTAATTCCCAGTGGAAATTGGCTAAATGTTTCCACATTTTGGATATGAATTTCTATTACATTTTCTTAGTCATGCACAGCTCAAAAATATTATATTGATTGAAATTGCTCTTTTTAATGCAATATCGTTGTTCAAATTCACAATATAACATTTTAAAATATTTTTTTATTAATTTTATTATTTTAATAATAATTTTCCAGTAATCACAAATGACTGAAAAAGTCATGAAAATTAATTCACTATAGACATAAAACATCAGCTGAACAATTAGCTGTGTGTGTGTGTATATATATATATATATATATATATATATATATACAGTATATATCAGTCAAAAGTTGATATATATGTATATGTACACACACAAACTTTAGACCACGGCCTCGCGTTTCACTCATAGCTGAGAGATGCCGTGACTGACTCCAAAACCTGCCCAAAAACAAACAGTAGTGAAATTAGAGAACATATTTTAACATCAAATTAAATTACATTCAATATTATAATGAATAAAATCCACTTATGTTATGCAAGGCAAAGGTGTAGCGCAAAACGATGACTGCCGCAGACGCAGCTGACATCTCAAAGAATTTATAAATGAAATAAAATGTATACAAACCTTTATTTCTCAGAAAGAGTGCACCAAATGGCAGTGGTGCTGAGAACCGCTCTCTCCTGTGGACTTAAAAAGCCTGTGCTCACAGCGGCTGCATTGTTGAGAAGTTTCACCGGAGACAGGGTCAACCAAGCGATTAGGTAGAAAAAAAATAACAACCCAGCATTAAAATGACCCAGCACCTGGGTAAAAATATGAAAAACAACCCAATAAAATGACCCAACAAGCTGAACCCTGCATTTGGGTTAAAAAAAAATAACCCAGCATTTACACACACCCACACACACACACACTTTATAAGTAAATAAATGATGATGATGATGACACACACACACACTCGCGTGCATGTTTGTGTGCGTATACAGTAAATGAAATGACTTATTACATATATAGTGTGATCAGGGCTTTAGTTTGGGCATGTTAGCATAGGATACTATAGTTATGACACAAAGAAGTGAAACTTCTGAGCAATATGACGCTAGTTGAGTCATCACCAAAAATAAACGTTCAAATCCAAGCCAAATGACTAAGTTCCTTAAATGTGTTTTTTTTTCTTTGTCTCCTTTTCTGTTGTGTGTACTTAAATGTCCACCTAAGAAAAAGCTTATCTTCCCTGACAGAGGAGATCAGATTATCAGGGACTAGTATACAAAATTCACCACCATGACTCTCACAAAGGTGTTGATATGTGGTCGCTAAGGTGTTCTCAGTGGTTGTAGTGTGTTTCTGTATTGCCAACTCGAAACATTAACATATGACTGCCCACATTTACGCATTGGTGTCTATTCAGTGTTCAGAAACTAGCAGGATAGATACTATTATTCCTGAACAGCAGGAGAGCTAGTGAACATTCCCTCGGCTCATCCTGTGGGTCCATGAAATGCGATCTTCTGTGTTTCCTCTGCATTCCAGAGCAAGATTCCTCATTACGTCTCGCTCCTGTGGGATGACCGGCTCTCAGCCATGCCCTTTGTCTGATCCCAGACCTACAGCAGTCTGTTTATTCTGCGGCCTCAGAGACTTGTGAGGGAAAGCAGCCGACGTGCCAAAGATGTACCAGCATGTCATTCCGTCTGTAAAGAGGGAACAAGAGAGAGAAAGACAATATAAACAAAGAGATAGAGAGCCTTTATTTTCTAAATGCGTTGATTGCTGCTTTTCTCTAGTGAAAAGTCATGTCTGAATCAGGAGAGAAATCTGCACAGATCAAGCACCATTTACAAAAACAGTCCAAAGCAGCTCTAAACGAATATGTGGCTGGATTTTGATGTGAGAGAGAACAGGAGATGAACTTTATCACTGGAGGAAGCATTATTAAGTATTATGGACTTGTTATTTGACAAGAAGCGACAGTTTGAAGTTTAAAATGCCTTAGCAATGGACTTGTTTCTTACAAACACACAGTTTTTTGCTTCACAAGATGTTAATTGATGGACTGGAGTGGTGTGGTTTACTTGTGGATTATTGTGATGTTTTTATCAGCTGTTTGGACTCTCATTCTGACGGCACCCATTCACTGCAGAGCATCCATTGCTGAGACACTGATGGAATGCTACATTTCTCCAAATCTGATGAAGAAACAAACTCATCTACATCTTGGCCTGAGGGTGGTTTTATTTGCACTATTGCTATATTGTTAGTATTGTTAGTTTACTTTGCACAGTGTCTGACTGAAGAGGCAGTGAGAAATCTGTAACTATACAGGACCAGAGATAAAAGCAGTCAGACGTGACCCTTTGCTAGCACTCATGTCTACCCACGACTTCAGAGGAATACAATGTAATCATTACACTAACTAGGTCCCTACAAAAACTCTGAGTCACAGTGAGGTCCATGAACTGATGAGGCCTTTTCTCAACCAAAACTAGTGAAGAGTAAAAAAAAAAAAAAGCATCGCATGTAATTTTGATCCTCTTTTGAGATCTGTACTGATCATTGATGTCTCGATTTGATGTGAAGATTTCCCCTGGAAAATACCTATGAGCAATTACAGGACTGTTAAAGCAGGCACTTGAGGACGGTCCTGTCAAACATGATATCCTACAGAGTATAAATTCAGCTCCACGTGCAAAAAATTGCATGTCCAAGAAATATGACACTTAGATGTCAAGCGGTAAGGAGAGCTGGTGATCTCAGGTTGTGGTCGCGCTTTCACAGCCACTGAAACTTCACTTCAGAAAAACACTGTGGCAAAGGGTGCAAATTATGATTTAGCATTTTACACATGACAGAGTTTATGACAAGAATTTTTTTTGAGATGACTGGATGCTTTCAAGTGATTTCCTACTGAATTCTCACCAACTGAACTGCAGTGGTCAAACTATTTCAAATATAGTGAATTAAGCTACAAACTCAATCATAATGCACAATGTTTCCATCTAACATGTATTTTGAGCTGCAGCTCGTTTAGTTCGCAGTAGCCTAAGCCTGCTCAACTGTTCATAGATTTGTGTTGGAAATATAGAAATATGGATATTTTATTTGTAAACATCATACTTTTTCACTTATTTAATTTAATGTCATAAAGCGCTAAGCCAGTAATAGTACTGACAGTGTCATGTAAACATGCCTGAAGACGTGAAAAGAGGGACAAACTGAATCAATTGAGTGAGTCATTTAGGCCGTGACTTTGATCATTTAACTTGAGCAAAAAAAAAGAGCTTTTTATCTTCGAATTTAAACATTACTTATAATGATTAAAAAAAGCTTGTATAGTGATGGGTGAAACAGAGCTTTTCGAAAGTCTAAATCAGCTGTCGCAAAATGATTCACTGTTTCGAAGCTCTAATAGGATCGGGTATTGCAAACAATTTGATTCAGATCGGGACTTCGGAGCGCGGATCATGAATCATTTTATTCAGATGAGGACTTCAAAGTGGGTATTGTGAATCATTTGATTTAGATCGGAAATTCGGAGCGGGTTCGTGAATCTTTTTTTTATTCAGATCAGAACTATGGAGCGGGTTTGCAAATCTTTTGATTTAGGACTTCAGAGCGTAAAACAGAAAAAAAGTCCCTTACAATCAGACAGTCGGACATCGATTGTAGATTTTCAAAGGGTGTAGAATTTAGCAGAGATGCTGTGACATGTCCCTATAATGCCCAGCCAGTACTAAATTGACCATAGCAAAAAATTTGATCAAACAATTAATGTTTGTTGTCTGCCATTATGTCTCAACCTATGCCAAAATCAAACCTACACCCTCGAGTCAAGCCATTCTTACAGAACACATGAACACAGTTTGAGCAGAAACTGTGGAGGGACGCTGCTTTTGTGAGTTTCTCAAATCAGGCTAAAGGAGAGTAATCTGTAATCTACACACACACACACACACACGCTCCTGGTTAATTACAGGGAAGTGAGTGTTAGTGTGAATATGTGAGTGTGTGTGATTAAAGCACGCGGCTGTGTCCTGAAGGAAGGGTGGGGGAACGCTGTGGATGACAGGCCAGAGATACTTGATCAGGAAAACAGCAGCAGGAGCTGGCCAGCGGGCAGATGGCTGTGTTTGTTTGCAGTAACGAATCACAGCACGCGGGGCGTTCTTCTGTCAGATCACTGATTGCGACGCTGCCGTCACGTGGAGAAGAGCACCGTGTTCTTCACAGAGGAGTTTAGTGATGTTTTCCAAATGCATCGACTTTTAAGACCTTGGATCACTCATAAGTGCAACTTAAATGTTTTTTCACAGTTTATCAGAGATAAAGAACTGAAAATAAGCTGTTTATACATTTCAATTATTGCAAAGTCTGGGTTTTAAATGAAAAAGATTGGTAATATAAAATGTTTAAACTCCAGTTTATGCATTTGCAAAAGTTTTTGCCTTAGTTCAGCACTTATGGACCATGCAGACAAAATGCATAATGATGCACTGAAGTTCTGCTTTATATTGAAAGTACTCATAATGTAATTTTAAACATGGTTTTAAGGGCGTGTGTTGCAACTTTATCCTGGCAGATGGAGCTTTTTCTTGCAAATTAGGTCAAATCTTTATTTTGCATGCTGATGAAGTAGCTCAGATGGAGGATTTTACTGGTTAGTAAAATGTGGTGTAAAATGTTCAAGATACTCATAATGGCAAACCTGTATTAGAGAAAATTGGTGTGTTTTTTTTTTTAACTCGTCCAATAGGGAGAGTTCAGCTTGTAATTCTAGGTATAAGAACATGAAGCAGTTTTAGTCAGAACTGCTTCATGAATTTTAAAGCAAATTTAGTTAAGCCAAAAACAAAAATTATGCCATAATTTTCCTGACGTCCTTTTGTTTTCCACCCCCCCCCCCCCCCCCCAAAAAAAAAAAAAAATTGATGCTGCATTTATTTTGAAACAATTTTCAATCAAAAACTTTTCGTAAATTTCACGAATCATTATAAAGGAACTGCAAGTAACACATTGAAATAAACAGGACATTTTGAAGTTGAAAGACTGAAATAGAATTTTCTTGCACTCCAATATTCTTTTTAGTTCAGAAAAATATTTTTTGTGACCCACAAACATTCAAATGTTTTTCCTATTTAATGTTTTCTTATAAGACATACATGCAATACTGCCTTATCTTCCAGGGGAAGTTGTGGCCTAATGGTCAGAGAGTTGGGCTCATAACCCAAAGGTCGCTGGTTGGAGTCTCAGGTCCGGCAGGGATTGTAGGTGGGGGAGTGAATAACTAGGTCTCTCTTCCACCTTCAATACCACGACTGAGGTGAGACTCTTGAGCAAGGCGCTGAACCCCCAACTGCTCCCTGGGTGCCGCAACATGGCTGCCCACTGCTCCGGGTGTGTGTGTACTTTTATTTTTAGGGCAGTCGTGTCCTAATGGATAGAGAGTTGGCTTTGTAACACGAAGGTCGTGGGTTCGAGTCTCAGGTCCAGCAGGGATTGTAGGTGGGGGAGTGAATAACGACTGAGGTCCAACCCCCAACTGCTCCCCGGGCGCCGCAGCATTGGCTGCCCACTGCTCCGGGTGTGTGTTCACTACTGTGTGTACACTTGGATGGGTTAAATGCAGAGCACAAATTCCGAGTATGGATCACCATACTTGGCCACACACCACTTCCCCATTTCCCCTTTCAATATTCCTTGAACAGAAACAAACATGTTGTCACGTTTATATTACTTTGATGCCATCCTCAATATATTGCATATATCTTATTTTATTTTATGTGGTAAAAATATTCATTACATGCAATATATATTTATATCTTACAGTTTTCCTATAGCACAGAAATAAGCATTGCTGTTGTTGTCATATTTGTTTGAACTGTCCCTTTAACTCTCAGTAGCATTTCAGGAATTCTTCTTCTTGTGAATTATAGTAAATGCTGTCACTGGTTCGAAGGTTTAGTCGATGATATATATGGATAACTTCTCAAAGGTTCTTGGCAGCCAGAAGAATATTACCTTTCATGACAGATCTTAAAATGAAGCAGTCATAGTGATTCAGGCCACAAAAATGCTTATGAGTGATTTTTAACTGGGTGAGGTTTCTAACGTCACAGAGGAGCTTTGCAACTCTAGAAGCTGTGAGAAATTCTTCGTCAGTACTTATTCTACCTCCAGCCTCCTGTAACAGCTTTCAGCAGTGCTGTATTTCATTATGGGAAACACTTTAAATATTTTACAGCATTAGAGTACATGTGAATTGCAAGAATTGCTTAATAGAATAGTTCAGCCAAATATGAAAACTTTGGCCATCCAAGATGTAAATGGAACAGACTTGGAGAAATGCAGCATTCCATCACTTGCTCACCAACGGATCCTCTGCAGTGAATGGGTGCCGTCAGAATGAGAGTCCAAACATCTGATAAAAACATCACAATAATTCACAAGCAATCCACTCCACTCCAGTCCATCAATTAATGTCTTTAAAAGCGAAAAGCTGCATTTATAAGAAACAAATTCATCAAGACATTTTTAAATTTCAAGCTATTGTTTCCTTTATCCATAATATTGCTTTCTCCAGTGAAAAAGTCGTCTCGTCTGAATCAGGAGAGAAATCTGCACAGATCAAGCACCGTTTCCAAGCCAAATCAGTTCAAAACAGCTCTAAACAAATATGTGGGTGGATTTTAATGTGAGAGAAAACAGGAGATGGACTTTTTCACCGGAGGAAGCATTATTATGAATTATGGACTCGAAAATTTGGCAAGAAGGAACAGTTTGGAGTTACAAACACGCAGCTTTTCACTTCACAAGATGTTAATTGCTGGACTGGAGTGGTGTGGATTACTTGTGGATTATTGTGATGTTTTAATCAGCTGTTTGGACTCTCATTCTGACGGCACCCATTCACTGCAGAGGGTCTGTTGGTGAACAAGTGATAATCTGATGAAGAAACAAACACTCATCTTGGATGGCCTGATGGTGAGTTCATTTACAGCAAATATTCATTTGCCATTTGTCTTAAAAACAATGCTTCACGTCCCATCATTTTATCCATGCAAAACATGGTTTCTTGTTTTCTCATAGGTGAAATGTGACATGGACAAATTCCAGACATGATTTATGATGTACAAAGGAAGTGAACATGTCTCTGTTTTAGAGCTCAAAACACACTTCAGCGGCCTATTTCATGCAAGATGCATTTTATTGCCGATTTTTTGAAGCCAAGTACTGGCCTTTATCCTGCTAACCTCTCACGCTGCCAGAATGTTGTGCCAAATGCTGAAGTTGAACCCGGTGACCCAGCACTGTTCTCTCTGTCTACAGGTCTCTTTGCAGCAGTCTGTCTGTACCATCGCCCAATTCAACCCCGATTAATGGCTCTTAATGTCCGTGGATTAATGATTGACAGGCCTTATTGATGGCGGCACACACTGACTTCAGACGGTCCTAAAGGAAGACGAGGATTTGATAGCGCATCAGTGTAGATTCAGGTTACTGTGTGCTAATGCAGGTCAGCTGGTTTGGTTGACTGCCAAAACAGACTGAATGTACCTGATGAGTTCACGTTTTAAATGAATTAGATTAGTTTCATTTTAGCACAAAGATTAGACATTGCATTGCTCCATAAATATTTAATTTATGCAGTTTCCTTAAACCATCTTTATTGCATGCTTCATTTAGTAGTCAGAATCTAAATATATAAATGTATTTATTTATTTAATGAGATTAATTTTCTGTGGCTCATATACAATCAAATGCTTTTCCTTTTTTAATCTAATTTGATACCATCCTCATTTTATTGCATATAACTTTCATTTTTATATGTACAGAAAGAATTGCCATTACTTATAATTTATATCAATTTACTGTATATTTATTTAAATATAGCAATGTAAAGGTTTACATTATTTATTTATTTTCTTTAAGGCATATGCAATGCTGGCACATTTTGCAATATTCCAAGCACAGAACCAGACATTGCATATATTGCATATTACTTTTATCTTTTTAAGAATATCATTACAAATAATGTATATGTATATTTTTATGAATACAGTAATATATTTATGCATTATAAAAACAATATTATTCTGTTTATTTATGCATTCATTTGATACCATTAAAAATGTGCTTTTTTGCATTCTTTTTAAAATCTGTTTTAGAATATTCATTAAGAATATCATTACTTATAATGCATATTATATACAGTATTTACTGTATATTTATATAAATAATTTATATTTGTACAATATAAAAACTAAATGTTCTACATTTATTTATGTGTACATTTAAATGCATAAAGTGATTTAAATGTATACATACACACAAACAAAATTTTTAATGAATTTATCTTTTTAAAATCTTTATAATTTTATATTGTAAAACAAAAAATATTAATAATGTGAAATAAATATTTTTGTGTTCATTATTTCTAGTTGTAAATAGGAACATCCTTGAAGGCAGAATCCATTGAGCCACTTGCACACATTCAACAAAGATATGCACACTAGTACAAGTTCTATATAATCATAGAGGAGGGCTCAAATGGTCATTTGGACACATTAACATTCATGCCGACACAAAGAGAAATACGGCTGCTTTCAAATTATCCCAGTACTGTAATGAATTATTCAGGATGGCGTCTCAGACAGTATAGCCGAGGCGTCAGACTCACCTGCTGCAGACTCCTGGACTGTTAGAAAGATGAGCAGATCTTACACTGCCATCAGTACTGCATCTACAAGAACCCCGCAACACTCTGAACCGCAAGGGGAAAAATAATAATGCAAAATGTAAATTATGGCCCCTTTTTCAGCTGTCAAAAAGTACACTTTAGCATATATTTAAATTGAGCACTTATTATGGAAATAATTTAGTTGCATATACACTGCCCTCCAAAAGTTTGGAAACACCCTAGAAAAGTGGGGCTTTGGACAATATTGGCATGCATCCTTTTTACTTTGTGATAATTTTGCACTGATAAGGGACAACACAAAGTTTATTCAAACATTGACTTTGAATTGGCAATCAGTCGTTGAAGCTACAGTATTAAGGTGTGCTGACCCAAAAATCTTTTAAAAACCTGGGCCAAGTTTAAACCAGTAACCAGGCATCACTGGCAAAGGGGCATGTCTGACTTTGACATGTGTCTTCAATGATAATGTCAAGTTACTTTAATGTATTTGCACCAAAAAATGATAAGGATTTATGCTGATATCATCCAAAACCACACTTTGCCAGGGGTGTTTCCAAACTTCTGGAGGGCAGTGTACTTTAGTGAAAACTGAATGTAATGTTGTCAGACACTTAAGTGCATGTTATTCACAATTAAATCATCATGTTTTACAGTTTAAATTGATATTAAATCCAGTTAGCTAAACTTCAAACTTTAATGCAATTAGCTAGAGTGTTTTTAGCACTTCTAGACTTATTTACTATATATTTATAGTTATTACTTCTATTGTCTTTGACATAAGTGTGCTGCTGAATGTACTGACAAGCATTTATATACTATAACTATATATGACCCTGGACCACAAAACCAGTCTTAAGTCGCTGGGGTATATTTGTAGCAATAGCCAAAAATACATTGTATGGGTCAAAATTATCGATTTTTCTTTTATGCCAAAAATCATTAGGATATTAAGTAAAGATCATGTTCCATGAAGATATTTTGTAAATTTCTTACCGTAAATATATCAAAACTTAATTTTTGATTAGTAATATGCATTGCTAAGAACTTCATTTGAACAACTTTAAAGGCCATTTTCTCAATATTTAGATTTTTTTAGCACCCTCAAATTCCAGATTTTCAAATAGTTGTATCTCGGCCAAATATTGTCCTATGCTTTTTGAAAAATTCACCTTTATGACTGGTTTTGTGGTCCAGGGTCACATATGTCATTTGACACTTTTGTGTCATACATTTAAATATATTTATAATGACGAAGTTGCAATTTAGTACATTTAAAATGAGTAAAATTTTGTACACCGTTTAATACATTTTTACATGTGCTGGAGTATGTCAGTCACACATCAAAATAAGTTTACTTCTTCAAAGCACAATAAAAGATTATTAAAACAAGAAGATTTAGAATGCATTTTAAAATGATACTTTCAAGTAGACATCATTACAAAGTGCAATTTTAAAAAATTTATTTTCTGTAACCATACTTAAGTGGCTTTTTATTTTATTAATATTATATGATTTGCAAGTACAGCTTTTAAAAAAATATACTTGCAAGACCTGAAATACATTACAAGTGCATATTCACAAGTGCACTTCTTTTTCACCCAGGGGTAGTATTTGCTTTAAGAAATGAACATGTTGTCATTTCTGCAGCACAGCCTTTATAGTCTCTAAACTCCTGGGCCTTTATAGTAACCGGCATCCACATGAGCCGAATTCACCGAAACTGAGACGTCTGTTGTCTGTGTGCGGGTGTCTACAGGGGAATGTTTTACCTTCAAACAGCAGTCTGTATGACTGAATCGCACTTCCTGTCAGTAAGAGCAGATCTTTCAGTGAGATTGTGTCAGTGTGTGACAGGAATGTCAAGCATGTGAGGAGTGTGTGTTGTTTAAACGTTTGGTCTTAAGGCGGCGTTCCACATGCTGTTGAGGTGGGGCACATTCTTCATCTTCATCGCACATTCCTTCAAAAGCTGTTTGTGTGAAACCTTTCTATTGTACACTTCTATTGTAAGCTGATGAAAGTGGAGTTTCACAGGACTGCCATTAAAGAACTATTTATGGTTCCTAAAGTATGAACAGTGCTTAAACGAACCATTTTTTTCTTAGTGTGAAGAACATTTCATAATCTAAAGAAACTTGTTCCGCTTTAAAGAACCTTTTGTGCTTCGAAAAAGTTCTATGGATGTTAAAAATACATGAAACATGAAACTGCTAACAGGGAACGTTATCAGAACATTCTGTCAAGGTTCTCTCAACAACGTTTTGAACAAACTTCCTTCCAGTAACGTTAATAGAATGTTTGTTCAAAGTTATCTGGTTGTTAATAATGTTCTCAAAACACTAGCACAAAAAAATATTATTTATACATCATTCATGTAACTTTTTTTTTTTTTGTGAAAAGTTTTAGTTGGACGTTTGCCTAACGTTTATGTTATAGCTTGCTTCGAAACATTCAGAGAACAGTCAAAATTAACATTCCCATAATGTTGCAATGTTGATGTTTGTATAACCAGGAAAAAAAACATTCTTAAAATCTTTAAAAATTGAACATTCTAAATATTCGAGACCAAAGTAATATTCCAATAATGTTTGCAAAATAATATAGAGTGTGCATTATCAAGAAAGATAATGATACTTAACACAATTGCCTGTAAATCTCTCACTATGCTTTATTATCACCAAATATCAATCTTTTTATCAGCTTGTTTTCTTTCAGTTAGAACAGTTTTAGGGGGGGGGGGGGGGTTGGCATTGATTGGTCATAGACTTCATTGATCTGAGCTCATGCGTCTCAGTTTCTGAATGAAAAAGAGGATTATTTTTGGATAATTTTAGACACGTTCACTCATAAGCTCAGATCACTGAGGCCTACGATCAATCAATTCCAAAAAGCAATACAAAAACTGCACTAACTGAAAGAAAACAAGCTGACAAAAAGATTGAATCCCAGGTTTAGTAATAATATAATAACAAGAAATGTATAAGCAGTTTTTTTGCCTGGGAACAGCACAAGTGTAACAAGATGGGGGGGGGACCCCAAAAAGTACAACAATTATCAAAACATTTTAGCGAAGTTGTTATACCCTGTGTGAGCAAAGAGAGTATGTTTTAGTTTAATCTGATAATGCGTTTTATGTGAAAAAGGACATTATCTTTGCAAAACCACCAACATCAGAGCCGTAATGCTTTTCTGAATATGAAAGCTGGCTGTTGAATTATTTAGCAGGTTGTAACTACTTACACAGCAAACACTTGTCTAAACAGTCGCCTTAGGCTGTGCATCTGGCCTTGGGAGAACAGGGACGGGAAATAAACCTGAAAAGCCAATTAATATGCAACTGCCAAAAGCAGGGCATAAACAAAGCAAAATAGGGACGTCATACACCTCCAGAAAAAAAGGAAAGGAGAAACGCAAGGCAGCAAAACCAAGCCTCTTTCTCCATGTGCTGACAGCAGATCTCTACAGCGACGTCAGATACGTGTGAAGTCATACATTAATGCATGCACACATCATGTCTATGTGTTGTTAAGCACATTCTGTGGTGAGAGAGTCTCATCTGAAGAATGCAAGCAATGCAGAGCTGCAGCCGGATGTTGTACGACTGGTGACGTGTTGGACATATTTTACTGCACTGGATCACTTTTAATAGCTGATTGATTCCCAAAAAGGCACTTTTAACTAAATGCAATACTTTTCTTATAGGGTACAGTGGGGCTAAAGGCCCCTCAGGATGAAATAACTCATGAACTGAGATTTTTTTCTGAAGCATTTTTTAAGCAGTATATATTGTTACTTTTGAACTAAAAATAAGACCATAAACACATTTTTGTTACTTGAAATAAACACTAATAAAATAAAATATATTAAAATAAAATAAAAAAAATCCTTAAACCCTTTTTATTTCAGCTTAAAGAATTAAATAAAATAATAACACATTTTATTGTTTATTTTAATATATATTATTCAAAACTGTATAGGCATATTAAAACATTAATTACTAAAACCTTTAATACATATAGGCCTGGTTTCACAGACAGGGTTTAGACTAAGCCAGGATTAGGCCATAGTTTAATTAGGACATTTAAGTAATTTTTTATAAACGTGCCTTAGGCAAAAACATGACTGGTGTCCATTTTGAGACAAAACAAAGGCATTGATGTATTTTAAGATCAGTCGGTGCAAGTTTATTTCAGTTGAAACACCTCAGACTTACATTTTAGTCTAGGACTAGGCTTAAGCCTTGTCAGTGAAACCAGGGGTTAAAATGAAAACAGAAAAAGTAAAAACTGATTCAAAACATTAATGAATAACAATATTAGTATCTCACTGTCTCTAAAATAACACTGGCTTCTATAGCCTCACTGTACCCTAAAATTATTATTATTATTATTATTATTAGTTTCAATGATGATTTGGTTATCTTAATATGTCAGTCTAAACTTGAACCCAGTGTGATGCAGTGTTATTTATAAATGAGATATTATCAAAGTTTCTGTTCATATTTTGAGTTGGTTTAAATATTTTTTTTTTTTTTTTTTTAAGTTTAGTTAAAGTTTTAGTCATTTTATTGTGTGTTTTTGTCAATTATTGTTAATAATAATAATAATATGTCTGTATAGTTTTTATTTTATTCATTACTCTCAATTTTTATTTGTTTTGTTATTTTAGTACAAGTTAAACGAAATGAAAATGAGAAATGTTTAATTGGAAATAAAATCAACTGAAATGAAATAATATGAAGTTTTATTTCAATTAAAGTATATTATAATATATTTCAAGGAACAAGTGGATTTAGTTTTAGTTCACTGGAATAATTCTGATGTGTTGCTAATATTAGCAACACTGCCATCTAGAGCTCATTTTACTGGCAGTGCATCAGAACTGTGGCCGGTTTTATTTACATTCTGAATCATGATGAGCTAAAGTTCAGCAGGTCAAAGAAGTGCAAATGCAATGAAATGCATGTTATTTGCATAAGTTAAAATCCCCATCTGAGTAAGATCAACAGTGCTTTCACTATGAGCTCAATCATTCCTCTATGAGGCCTCTTTAGGCTTTTAGAGTCACTTTATGATGACTGCAGCAGAATCTCTTCACTATTAAAAGCTTTTAACCGTATGATTTGAGAGTGCAGTCGATGACGAAGCTGTCAGGCGGGTAAGTTGACAGGATATGACTCTCGTTACCTGAGCCCTACATTCTGACTGAGTGACTGTACGGATGGCTGCATGGGGAAATCTCACATTCCTCCACACAAAAACCAAACAGGTCCTGTCCACGCTTGATCAACTCATGGCTTCATCTATATTTAAAAAAGCTCATTCTTCAATTCTGTAGCATTTTGAACATCATAGGGTTAATAAATTGCATCATATACAGTATGTTGTGACATAAGTGTGCTCTCAGATCTTTTGACATTTTTAAATCGCCTCCTACGGACAAACTCAAGAAAATATAAGATAATATACATCTGTTTGTACTTGATAAGTTCACTTCCTTACAGGATGATGATGTCGTTTTGACACTTTTATTGATTTTGATGGAAATTTTTCATTTTAAAAGAGCGAAAGTCTATATAACATATAATAAGTTATACAATATATATACAGGATTTTAAATAAAATATAGTACAAACAGAGCAGGGTTATTTCAGTAGCTTATCATTAAGATACTATTACTGTTTTTTATGACTATTTTTAAATATTTTTTATTTCTATCTTTAATGTTTGCAGTTGAATTTTCATTAAAGTTAAAAAAAAAATTATATCTTAAATATTTTATTACATTTTTTTTATGTGTTTAGTCATTTTAGTCCATCAAGGTAAATTAAATGAAAACAACAAACATTTGCCTGAAATAAAATGTTTACATTAACATTTTATTTATATATATATATATATATATATATATAGTATATAGAGATGTTTATAGAATTAATAAAGTGCTACTTTAATTTTTTTCCTCATAAAAATGTGAATTTTTTAAATATACCAATGCAGACTTGGATATACAAGCATTTGAAAAGGCCAAAAAGCATCTTCATGACAAAAGAACATCAATTATATAGAATTAATTCACTGTATATTTTGTTAATGTGCATCTGGCATTAGATAGCCTGTTCTATGATTATGAGGGACAAAATAGCATCAAATTTCTACATTGATGACTCTTTGAAGAGACAAAGAAAGAAAGAAAATAGGCCTATTTTTGACCTATGAATAAAAACTACAAATGACACACTAAAAATCATATTAATTCCATGACCACAGTTGTAATGTCAAAACAATGCAAAACACATCATACATGCTAACAAACACCCATACGAGCATGCTATTGTGTGTTTGAGCAGATCAGACTGGATACACAAGCACAGTGATACTTTGTAACAACCCAAAAGCGCGCAGACACAGGCACAAAAGCACACTCGCCGCTGATTGGCTGGAGCAGCGGCAGGCGGAAGTCGAAGGCTTGGGGATTCCCCGAGGGAAGTTCCAGCTCTTTGTAAAACAGACAAGATGTTAATTTGTACGAAATAGTCCATTTCCTCCCGTAAACGCGTAGATATACGTGTGGCAGCGTCGCGATGTCCAAACTGCGCTTAGCTTTAAGCGTCTGGGCTGTTTTGGAGTGAAGGTAAGACGCCTGTGCTGCACACTAATGAGTGCACTTACTTCATTCACTTCACTGTGTTCACATATGAAGATGTTTGACGGGTCGCTTTTGCTTTTAGTTGGTCGAAAACGCCTCTGTCTGTAATTTGATTGTGTTTGCTGTTGTATTTCTGTTTCTTACTTGTTTTACTAATATTGAAAGTGTAAAGTTTGCTGGAAGTTTTCTGGAAAACTGTTTTGAAACACACCATTGGTATCTAGGCCGGGGCTAGTTGTCACAAGGTCTATATACTAATTACTTTTTTTTAGTTTTGAGTCAAAACTCCAGTTACACAAATGCTTATTTTACATGATCATCATGCTCTCATCTGTTGGCTAATAAGTGAGGATGAGAAAAAGTAACTTTTACATAAATTAGTCAGATTAGGGCAGGGAGTCACATATGTTTTATATGTTGGGATTTTATACAATATTAATCGGCTTTTGGCATGTTGCCTGTTACATTTCAGAGGGAGTTTTGGTTCCTTGCCACTGTCGGCTCTGGCTTTCTCACTTCATTTCTAGTGATTATCATCAGTTTGATTCCACAGATACTATTTAAACTAAACTGATCTAGACAATGACATCACTGAACTCAGTGCTATTATACATTACTAACACGCTATCCTTCAGTTTGATACTGTTAAGTGCTTTAACACAATCTGTATTGTTAAAAGCGCTATATATTTAAATAAAGGTGACTTGACATTTCCGCATTTTAAAGAATAATTTTGTCTTACAATAGGTTCTTTTAATGCCAGCTTACCCCATATAGCTAATATGTGTGTCAAATGAGCTTTATGTTTTGTCCTGGGTGGAAAAGTTCAATATGTTTTTGTAGACGAGACTTTAAAGGCTGATTCTATGTAAAAATTGGCTTGAAGAAGCAAACTTAGTTTGTAAAAAACTGACCGGAATAAACATATGACAACTAGCCCCGGCCTCCCTGTAGAACCAGATATTAAAGTTTTATTTTAAACAAATATATTTAGGCATTTTAAATGATTCCTCGTGCTTTTATAAGTGATTTCGCCATGCCATTTCTTTCCGTCTCTGCAGTGTTTGGCAAGACTACTGAACTCAAACTGAATCTAACGTTGTTATTATTATTAAAGGCATAAATGTTACTTAAAAGTTACAAAAAAATGGACTAAAAATAGTTTATTCTTCACCAAACCCATGAGTTTGCAGTGTGAAATGTAAAAAAAAGACAGAAAAGAGGACAACCTGAATTTTTAAATAAGGCTATGCACTTGAGATTTGTTTTGTAGACATTAATTTTTTTTTTTTTCGAAATAAATAACTAGTGCATAGCTTTATTTAAAAATTCAGGTTGTCCTCTTTTCTGTCTTCTGAAGGCTTCTGTTTATCCAGAAGCCTTTAGATCAAAAAGTTTAAACAAACTTGTTTATTTGAGTGTGTTCAAACTTTGGACTGATTGTGCAAATAAAAGATTGAAAGAAAAATATATATGAAATGTATATAATACATCTTATAAGTGTAAATGTATTGAAATATAGTACGTTTATTTTTGCATGTTACATTTCTGCTTTTTTAAGATGAAAATGTGTAAGAAAAGCCTACAATAGGATATTTAATGTCAAGTTCCTATTGTGACAACTTGCCCCGCAGCCAAGGTGTGTCAAATGAGCTGAGTTATTTAATGTTTTGGAATTGAATATTATAGTAAATAATCATATTTACACTGAAGCAGTAATGTAGACCAGGTGCAGGAAAAATAAAGGACTTTCCTTTGTCAGGTTTATCACATTCATGAGATGTTAAACTGGCGTTTTATGCTTTTAGTGTCTCTATCAGCGAGACTGGCTTTGGAAATCTGTGTGTTGATGAAGCTTGTGTGTGTTTGTAGCCGTCACTGACAGGTCCAGTGCTAATCACGCTCCTCTGAGTTAAAGAAGGGGTGTGTAAGTGTTTGTGTGTGCCTGGGACTAGGGCCCGGGACCGCCCAGTTCGGAATGTTACTGAAGGCCCCGGAATGGACAGGACCATCAGTGAGCAGCTCAACAAAGCCTTCGAAGCGTACCGCAACGCCTCTATTGAGAAAGAGTTGGCCAGAAAGGAACTTCAGCATAAGGTGCCGTTCATCGGTTCCATCAGAAGCATTTCATTTGAGTCGGTTCTCCATGTGTGACAGTGGGCAGACACTAACCTATTGCTTTTGCAGACCGAGCGGTATCAGCGGCACACTCAGCAGCTGGAGAGAAAGATAGAGGAGCAGACGAAGACCATCTCACATCTTAAAGCTGAGCTCAGCTCCCTTCGTAAACATGCATCAGGTTGGAAATGCGATTTATCATTACATCTTCAGAACTAAATGGCACACAAGACTTACCCATGCATATTTATTTTATTAGAGCGCCCTGCTTTAAATGATACTAGGAAATGTTTTTACTTAATACAATAATGAACATTTTGTATTGTATATAATTGTTTTTATTTATTATATTTGTAAAAATAACAGTTAAAATTTTTGTATGCAGTTTTGTTATTAAGACTATTTTAAATCTTTGCCATAAATATAGCTTTTGATTCTGATATGGGGTAAAATAATTAATAACTTAATATAAATAATTCAACTAAATGGTTTACTTAGTATACACTATAAATACTAAGATTAAACTTCATCAAAATGAGGCAATGCACACACCTCATATGCTTATTATGACTATTTCCACATTTTCATATAATAGTACAGATGTAACTATAGTAGATAAATAACACAAATGTAAATATAGGAACTATCTGATGTTCAAACTTCTTCAAAATCGACACCCTTTGTCTAGATTCTCTGGTCTATCAACTTTATGTGGTGCTTTTTAAAAAAATTTTTTAGACAATTTATTTTTATATACAAAACAAAATTAAAGTGTTTAAGCAGAAGCCCTTAGAAGCCTCTATCTATATCTGTCTATATGTGGGTATACACACACATACATTTATTACATTTCTTAAAAATACTTTTATTAGAATTCATTTCATTTGTCACACTGTTTAGTCACATTTTAATATGGCATGATTAAGTTGACATACCATGCTCAATATGAGTCAAAAAATGTTTAAAAATCATTCTAATTAGTATCTTCCTTATATTTATATATATATAGTAAAAAAAAACTAGTTTGCTCTGTATGCACTATATAAACTTAAAACGCATCAGAAAATTGGACAAACTGCACGATATGAAACTGATTAAAACTTATAGTAGTATTATTTTTAAAGCACATATGTGATCCTGGAGCACAAAACCAGTCTTAAGTTGCCGGGGTATATAGACAAAAATGCATTGTATGGGTCAGAATTATCGATTTTTCTTTCATGCCAAAAATCATTAGGATATTAAGTAAAGATCATGTTCCATGGGTGACCATATTTTGTAAATTTCCTACAGTAAATATATCAAAACTTAATTTTTGATTAGTAATATGCTAAGGACTTCATTTGAAGGAGATTTTCTCAATATTTAGATTCCCCCAGATTCCAGATTTTCTAATAGTTGTATCTCAGCCAAATATTGTCCAATCATAACAAACCATACATCAATGGAAAGCTTATTTATTCAGCTTTTCAGATGAAATTTTGACAAATTGACACTTATGACTGGTTTTGTGGTCTAGGGTCACATAATAGATCATTAAATTAGGTGGTATGTTACATGCTTAATGTGAGAGTCAAATGTTATTTTAGCATGCACAGATTCACAGATGCTACTGATGACATGCATGCTTTGATGTGATGAGTGTTCTTGTTATTGTTGATGAGTTTGACTGTAATAACGTGGCTGTGCTTTTTTAAAATTTTTATTATTATTATTTTTTTTTTTTTTTCTTCAGGGGAGGTCTGTGAGCCTGCGTACAGAAAACAGGAAGCAGAAACCTTGTCACCTAGCGATCATCGCTCGGACAACTCGTCCAGTTCCCACAGGACTAACCATTTCCTGGTGGGTGTTTGCTCTTATAAAGGGATGTGACTCTGGCCAATGTTTAATTTCAGAGTTTTGCATTTCCTCTCGGTGACTTGCAACACTTTGTCCAAACACAACAAAATGCACCAAGTAGTTTTTCCCATTTATTGTGCAAATGCACATTTGGCTGTGATGTAATTTTTCTGAACGGACCGAAAGGACCGTGACCTCAGACCTCCCAGCCTTTATATTGTGTTATCATCGTTAACCGCCTGTAAGCACAGACAAACCTAATAGCTGAGTTTGCCATGCTTTGCTAGTTATCCACAGTTCACTCGAGGGTTAACTTGTGAGAAATGTGTGAAAAAGATGTAGTTCTCTCTCTTCACAGTTTGATATAATTTTTCATCGCTATCTGTCCATAGTGAGAATGTTTCTCTAATTGAATCCAGTGTGATAATTCTTCTCAATTGTTTTAATCTATACACATTTTAACCCACAGAGGGCACTAGAGCATAACGCTTTCCTGTGCTCTGGTGCTCTCTAACCAGTGTAGCACAGGCACCGAGAATTGAGTTCTCTCTTATGAAAGGAGGTGTCACTTTTTTTAGATGACTGTTACTGAAAGATATAGACATAACAGTTTGAAATGGCTACTTTCTCCTTTTCCTGAACTTAATCTATAGTAGATAATGGCTTCCATTCAAGATCTGTATTGGGCTTAACCTGTAAATGTAACAAAGCATGTTATTCTATAGCAAATGCATTCAAAGGCGCCATAATTAAGGAAGTAAGAAGTTTTTATGTGAACTTGTGCAGACTTTGGAGCTTATTAATGCTCTTTTTAAAAGTATTTTCTGCTGGTTGAGTCATACAAAACTCCTTAAGTTGAGACATTATTTTCACAACAATTAAGCACATATCTGGCCAGTTCTCTTTAACTGTACTGCAAAAAAAAAAAAAAAAAAAAAGGTTAAAAAATGTTGTTAATATAAAGTATATGAATTGTAAAATATATCATGGTAGAATTGGTTGTTTTGCCTTTAATTGATGCATATTTAAATATATATATATATATATATATATATATATATTATTTATAATACATTATTTAAGGAATTATTTTAATATTAATAATTAATATAATAACACATATGTTGTGTTATACAGTAAAAATATATATTTTTTAATTTCATAAAAATAAAAACAATAAAAAATCAAACATAAAATCCATTATGGTAATTTTGGAGGGGAATGTTATTTATTTATTTGTAAAAAGAGTATTGTAAATTTAATATATACAATTAATTGAATCACTGTTATTAAGATTACACTGTTATTAAGATTATTCTCATTATTTTTGAGTTTACCATGAACATAGCCTTTGATGCTGATGTGATTGTAAAAAGTAAATAAAATAAAAAAAATACATAAAAAAACCTTAATGGTTTGCTTAGTATACACTATAAAAATAAATATTAAACTGGTTAGAGATCTGGTCGAGCACAGGAAAGTGTTATGCTCAAAAAAAGAAAAATGCATTGTTGTAATGAGAATTTTGGAGGGGAATGGCATTAACTATAACTGTTAAAAATAATGTCACAATGGAAAATCGTAATGGTCCTAAAAATAGGCTTCATTTTATTTAGTAAAATAAACTTTATTTTTTTAATGTAGACATTTTAAAGAGAAAAATGTGTGTTTTTAATCCTACTGAAAATATGTCTGAATCTATATGCTATATGGAGCCGTATATTTAGTGTATGACATTCTGTGTATCTTTTTTGTTCTTGTGCAGATAAACGAACCCACAGATTATTCCAGGATGCTTCCTCAAACAATATCTGCTGCCTGCAAAATGAAGAGGTACATGAATCATATTTAAAAAATCCATTTTTAATGAAGGATTTTACACTTCAGTCCCATGGGCACCCAGACAAAAGGTTTAATCTTGAGCTAAAACAACTGATTAACAACTCTGTAGAGTTTGTTTATTGGTATTAGCAGGTCAGTATTGTTCTAGCGGAGTATATCTTGTATAATATCTAAATAACATTAAAGGAAAAAGCTAAACTGATCCAGCAAAAACACCCCTGATGCCCCGTGCTCATTAAATACTTATGCCTTTCCACTGATGTGGGGTCAGTTTGGAAAAAGGGGAGGTGAACATGACTACATGGTTGTAAATGTCATGTTATCTGACATTTAGAAGTAGGGAGGTTAAACTTGATGGTTTATGGCTTTTTTGATTCAAGTTAACTAGGGCTTACTGGAGAAAATGTCACCGAAAGTGAAAAGGATGACCCAGATATTTAAAATATGGTGGTAAAATGACCCGGTGATGAATAATAGTTTTTGTGGTGGGTGAAAATATTTTGTACACGGTTTCCAACATTGCAGACATGTGGAAAATTATTGAAACTGATGTACACGTGTGTGTGTGTGTGTGTGTGTGTGCATGTGGTTTATGAGGACACAAATTTGTATAATGACATGGGTATGACAGAGGTATTACAATATGAAGGTGGTTTATGAGGACACTGCCTATGTCCCCGTAATTCAAAAGGCTTAAAAACATACTAAATGGTGTTTTTTTGAAAATCTAAAAATGCACAAAGTCTCCTGTGAGGGCTAAGTTTAGGTGTAGGGTTGGTGTAGGGCAATAGCACACACAGTTTGTTCAGTATAAAAACCATTACGCCTATGGAGAGTCCCCATAAACCACAAAAACCAACATGAGTGTGTGTGTATATATATATAGATAGATAGATGTATAGATTTAGATATAGATAGATAAATAGATATGTTTACGCATATATAGATAGATAGAATGATAGATATAATATAGCAGCCTTAGATGGTTAATTGCTTTATACCTACTTTTTATAAACTTCATATTTTTTATATATTTATTAGTGCTGTCAAATGATTAATCACGATTAAGCGCATTCAAAATAAAAATGATTTATTTTTCATATATTTATTTATTATGCATATATAAATACACACATACAGTATATATTTGGAAAATATTCACATGTGTATATATATTTATATTCTTATATTTTATATTATACAGTATATAAATATATTTAATATGTAAACATAACATATTTTTCTTAACATGCATACATTTCTTATACATGCATGTGTTTGTATTTATATATACATAAGTATACACACATATATTATGTAAACAAAAACTTGAATGCAATTAATCGTTTGACAGAACTAATATTCATAAAACTGTTCCCAAAAAGTGAAAAAATAAAGAGTTTACTTTTAAAGTTTATATTTTGGCACATGTAAAACAGTTCCCAGTGGAGTGTGAGTCACTAGATATTCTGGATAAAGTTAATTTGTTTCTACCGATGTTGTTGTTTTTAGATCATTATCATTGTGAAAGACTCTAGCAGACATTTGACTTCTTTTTCTCTTTCGTTTAGTGAGAATGTACTGGACACTTGGCAGGAAATCCAGGGGACTTTCCAGAGGATTCAGACTCTAACCAGAAGGCAGAAAGATCACCTGAAGCGAATCCACAAAGGAAATGAGACCGCTAATGGTAAAGTCATTTTTTTTAGAACCTAATTTGAAATTTCAGACTAATATACTTGATTAAATTATAGCTGTTACACCACCTCACCACCCAACTGTGTTTCTTTCCATTCTAATTAAATTAGGTAAAATAAAAACTGTGGAGTTACAATTACTTTAGAAATGTCACAACAAATTAGTAATTATATAGCTAGTAGTGTAATGCGGCATACTAGTAATTATACATTTCATTGTTTGTTCTTTCCCGCAATTAAAAGCAGAAATACTTGACGCAAAGCCATGGTGTAAGGGCTTTTTGCTCCCATGACCTCTGGCCTCCACGCAGCATTAAAATAGACTGAGCAGATGAGCATGTTCAATTATCACTTTGATAAATGTTGTTTTGAAGCAGCACACTGTTACACAATTACGTGTCCTCTGTGAAATCACTTGGAAAACAATACGCCAGTGAGATGTATTTTTGGACGTGGTTGAATGATGGAAAGCATGCGGAAAAGACGGTGTGTTTTTGCCCCATGGAACGGGGTAACGGGGTGTTTGCTAAGGAAAGCATTAATAATAGCTGATATTATTATCAGCTCATACTCAGGGTTAGGGCTTCTGGAAAACCCAGAAATCAGAATCAGTAATCTCCATGCAAGGGGCTTAAAAAGTCTTAAATCAGATCAGGGCATTAAATGTTGCGTGCACTGCAAAAATATTAATATCTTCCTCACTATTTTTTGTCTTGTTTTCCAGTACAAATATCTAAACATCCTTAAATCAAGATACATTTGCTTGAGATGCAAAATGAAGACAGGAAGTCATAAAATTAAGTGAGTTTATGAACAAATATCTGTCAATAGTGCATGAAAATTAAGTAGATTTGAATTAAGTAGATTTTTCTGAGCCCATTGGCAGACATTTTTTTTTATCATAAAATAACTTAATTTTGATCAAAGTCTCAAAGACTTCTTATGTCACTTCGCTTCTCAAGTAAATCTTTAGATATTTGCACTGGAAAACAAGACAAAAATACATAAGGAATAACAAAAACTGTTATCAAAAGGTACAGTAAAAGTTATTACCATATGCTAGTGGTTGGGCGCTGGGTTTTTTTTTCTAAAATGAATTAAAAAGTGGAAATCTGTTGGAAGTTGTTCTTCAATCAGTCTTCAGAGGGTTTTTACAATGTGTTAATAAAACCCTGTCATGTAATAAGAACTCTTTATGCCAAAAAAAGCTACACTTGTCAACCACCTACAACGTTTTATAATTCTGGTTTTACAAATGAAAAGTCCTTTTGGTTACATCACAATACAAATAACAGATTTATTGGCATCACTGTAGATATGCTCTCAGGCTAATTTAGTTATTATGGAAATAATTAATAATCATCAATCTTTTGAGTACTTTTGAGAAGAGGTAAAATAAACAAACTACACGACTAGATCCCTTTAGCCAGTTCAAAAAATATGTATACTTTCATGCAAAAGATGTTATGCAGAATGTCTAAGCTGCTGTTTTCTATATAATGATAGTGGATGGTGATATATAAATTCAGGCTCTGTAAGATTAGTCCGTTTGACTTGTTTGCTGTATTTTCTGTCTTCTAAAGCCATACAATCTTTTCCTCTTCTGTAGTTCTCAAATTTGCAGTTGTGCATATTTAATGTGGATGCATTGCAGTGTGTTTCACGGCACGCAAGAATTAATGCTGTTTCAGTGATGTCAAAACGATGGTGCAGCAGAGAAGGACAAATAACAGTGAAAGATAGGTTTAATTATATAATTTCATACTTTTATGGTGCTTTTTTGGGGGCTTTAAAGTAAATATCACCATTCACTTTTTTTTTTTACATGGAAGAGAGCAGCTCAGAGATTCCAGCAAACATCTTTTTGTTTCACTGAAGAAAGAAATCAAAATTCCAAAATAGTAAAACTCACAGCGATCTCAGATTTGTTGCTCTTTAAAAAAAAAAAAAACCCAAAAAACCTCTCCATCGTTTACAAGGAGGTTGAATTATGAATGCCAGTAATTGAATCTGAGCCACGCGCTGATGCTTATGATTTCATAATGTTACATTACTAGCTCCACGTGCCTTCTCAGTGTGATCACAGACTTTGATCAGGACACTTCAGAGGTGAATTTCGAGCTCTGTAGTTGATTTTAATTGGCCGGTGTTGCCTTGCAATGGCAGCAGCTGACGCAGTTGTTATGGTAGAGCAATTCTCACTGCATTGTTTGGTGCTAAAATTGACAGAGTTCCTCATTAATAGTCAGCGTTGCATGGTGTGCATATCACTGCTGCGCTTTCTTTGCATTTGCATACTAATGTGCTCATATATATATATGGGCAAGAGAGAGATTGACAAGAGAAAATGCTTGATATCTTAATACTAAACCACAACCAGTTTATCTTTGGGTTCTGAATGCAAGGCAAATTTGAGATTTTTCTGCACCATTTACATGAGGCCCATTTCCATTTGTGTTCCTGTTAATACTTGGTTAATAGATGCATTTGCATTATTTTGTTCATTTAGCAAACATTTCTATGCAATGTGACTTTGAATTTCTGTTATAGCTTGTGATGATCAAAAAGTTTATGATGTAGCACAGACTCTTTCAAAGATTTGATGCCACTTTCCTGGAAAACTTTGGCAAAAACTGCAGTGATTAGTTCTTGCTTTTATTATGCATTTACATTTAAATTAAAAAACGGCATAGAAACAGTTTTCAATTAGAAATTAGATTTTTTTTTACACATATTTACAAAGAATCGGTAAGTAATGCATTGAATTAAGTGTAAAATTTTGAAGCATGCAGACTGAAGTAGTATTTTCTTGTGAAATGTTTGTTTTATATACAACTTTAGAATAATTTTGTACAGTATGCATTTAGCAGGACCTTTTATTATAATAGGCATTGTGATGTGTAATTGTGATGATAACAGTAGTGTTGCGTTACTCTTTTAGTTCAAAAGATCAATGAAAATATATTTTTCATGATAGGAGCACTGGTGTTGGATAAATGCATAAAGGTTTTGTTGATTTCCTATTGGTTTCCAGAGCAGTTTTCCATGCCCATCCAGTGCACCGAAGACACAGCAGAACAGGCCGAGGCTCCTTTTTCTTCACCGTTAAGGTCAGAGGTCAACAATACTTCAACCTCGACATCCCTTGCGTCACGTGGCGCTGGTCCAGACGGACCGTTTTTTGATTCCCTAAGAGGCCTGAGTGTGAAGTTTCCCCCGAGCACAGAAGATGAGTACGACTTTCTCAACAGTACGCCGGATAAACGGGTGGACCTTCCCCTGCATGGACCGGACCTAGAAGACCACATGCACACGATGAGGGAGGAGTCTTTTCCGTCGTACTCTGCACCCTCTCCGTCCGCTCACACATCTGCATCTTCTGCGTTGCACGAAAATGTACGAGGACCCCAACAGGTAAGATGGACACTCACACCCAGCATGCCTTGAAAGCTGCTCGGTAACTATATTAAAGGAATAGTTCATGCAAAAATATGCTATGCAGATGTGTTTGTTTCTTCATCGAAACAGATTTAGAGAAATGTAGCGTTACATCACTTGGATCCTCTGCAGTGAACGGACCATTCCAGTCCATCAGTGAACATCTTGTGAAGCCAAAAGCTGCATGTTTGTAATAAACAAATTCATCATTAATGGTGCACTAAGCAATATTTGAAAAACGCTTTTGACCGCAGTGCCGGACCATGTCCCAAAACACACTTGCAGCCAATCAGCAGTAAGGGGGCGTGTCTGTAATGATACAGCACTAAATTTGAGTGTACAGGACAGATATAGAGTGGGGGAACTATGATGTCACTTTGTAGGCGAAAACCCGGAAGCGAGTTAGCATTTTAGCACTTCCAGTTCCATCGTCCCAGAGTCAGTGGGTTTTTTGAATGGGATTTTGGTTAAATCCCTTAAATAAGGTGCGTGGTTTACACACAAACTCAAGATACTTTCACATTTTATTCTACGACATAAAACACACCAGTTACACACCACACTCGTGATTTTTTTTAAACTGTTACATTTCTTAAAGACAACAAGTTGCTAAATGGGACTACAGGCGCTGTCGGAGACATTCAACGTCATCACAGAGAACAGTTTATCAATTTACAGTATTTTCTAGTTATAGTATAATTTGTAATACAATTAATTTTAGAATAACCAATGAATACTTTCCCGCATTTTAAATTGTTGTCCGACAAATTTTTTTTTTTTTTTTTTTTTTTGGCTTTGCCCTAAAATGCGACACAAGTCTTCGGAGGCAAGATGCTCGTTTCATCGCTTTCCTGAGTTCGTACTGTAAGGTAAACTCATATTACCATTAATCCATGTAAACATCACATTTACCAGCTTTACGTGGTGAAAGTGAAACTTTAATGATGCATGGTGCTTAAAGCCACCTTAAAATTAAATGTTTACGGCCACATGAAGCTGTTAGAAAGCATATCGATTGAGGATTTCCTTGAAGCAAGGATAAAAACAACATTTTGTGCAACCACCCTAACAAACTGAAAGGTGAAATGTGGTACTAAAATAAGTTTAATCTTACCATATCCAAAAACTCGCTTACTCTGCTGTTTTTTAAAAGATTAAATACGCGGGGATATGTTTTTAATTAAAAAATCATATTAATCAAGGATTTATCGACTTTTAATGCACCTTACTTCGAAATGTACAGAAAGGGTTACGATCAGGCTAGAAGTAGGACCCGCGTAAATATCGGAGCAGCTTTCCAGCGGTGGAAGCGTGAAGGGCTCGAATCGGACACCGAGGTTGCGTTGTTTCTTTTTGATAGGCGAGCAACGTTGATTTTGCATTGTTTCACACAACTTACCTGTGTTGGCTTTTGTTTAAATATGCTTGTGTGTCATCTTCGCTTGTTTCCGTGATTGTCGTTATGCTAGGGTTGTGTGGGGCGGAAATATCAAAATAGGGGCAAGGTCCTATTGGGCTATGGGCGTGTTTGTTTTGGTGCTTTCAAATTTACATTTACATTTACATTTATTCATTTAGCTGACGCTTTTATCCAAAGCGACTTACAATTGCTACATATGTCAGAGGTCGCACGCCTCTGGAGCAACTAGGGGTTAAGTGTCTTGCTCAGGGACACATTGGTGTCTCACAGTGGATTCGAACCCGGGTCTCTCACACCAAAGGCATGTGTCTTATCCACTGCGCCATCACCACCCACCCAAATATCAACATCGTTTGGCAAAAATCACTTAGTGCACCTTTAAGGCATTTTGAAATGTAAACTGTTACTTCTGGCTAAAATGCCAAAGTCCATAATCCATAATAACAATTCCTCCTGTTGTCTGTCACATTAAAATCCAGCCACATATTTGTTTAGAGCTGTTTTGGCTTGTAAACGGTGCTTGATCTGTGCAGATTTCTCTCCTGATTCAGACAAGATTACTTTTTCGCTGGGTGAAGCTTTATTATGGGTTATAGGCTCAGTTTGTAGCTAGAAAGAATGGTTTGAAGTTAAAACGTCTTAATGATGGATTTGTTTCTTATAAACACACAGCTTTTCACTTCACAAGACATTAATTGATGGACTGGAGTTACTTGTGGATTATTGTGATGTTTTTAGCAGCTGTTTGGACTCTCATTCTGACGGCACCCATTCACTGCAGAGGATCCATTGGTGAGCAAGTGATGCAATGCTACATTTCTCCAAATCTGATGAAGAAACGACCTCAGGCCATCAAAGATGTTTGATGATAGAGTTTGTGTAACTTTTCATTTTTGTTTGAACTATTCTTTAAGTGCAACATTATATGGTGTAGCTTAAACTGTAAGAACAGTTATCTAAGTGATGTGAGATACATACAACCCATCTGCTTAAGAAAACACCTGTAACAGCTGTCGTTTTTAAGATTTTGACACCCAGTCAAGTTTAAATTTGAAACCATTACATTGGATTTGGCTCATGTCTTTTTTGGAGCATTTTAAAATCCAAACTCTATTCCAAAACCTAGTGAGCTGCCTCCATGTTTACTGCCTAGGCAGCATTCTAACTATGATGGAACCTCAGAAGTGACTCGTTCCAAATGCTAATCCACGTGCCACATAAATAGTGTTCCTTATGTGAAGTGCACAGAATACGATTGCTTGGAGTAAAAATAGAAATACACAGCACTGAAATTTTTCATATAATTGTACTTTTTGTTATGCATTTAAATCCATAACAAAAGGATTAACATTTCTCTTGACTTGGAACCCCTGAAAAGATTTTTAATCAAGTTAACCCAAATTAAATTTTAGAATATATTTTGGAAAAATAAGTTTTATATATTAATAACGCGAGTACTGTTTTTGCCATGAAAATAGCCAAAGAAGCTAAAAAACAAAACTGGGTTATTATCTTTAACTAAAACTAAATCCAAACAAAAACATTTTTGTTACTTGGAGAAAAAAATAGACTGAAATAAAACAAAATATAAAAAATGCAAACTTATTTTATTTCATTTAGTTGCCAAAGCAACTTTTCTCCTTTTCGTTTAGTTTAACTTGAAGTACTAAAATAACTACAACTTAAAGCACAAAAGTAAATGAGTAATAAAATCTATATTGACACATTAATAAAATGACAACAATAAAAATAAAATATAAAAACTTAATCTAATAAGAAAGTATAAAAATGAAATCTAATTGTAAATATGAACAAAAACTATAATATTAGTTCAGTTATACTAAAATAACACTGAAAAACAAACAGCTCATCGCAATGCATTTTGGGATTGTCTGCAAAGGATACATGCAATTTTGCCACAAAATATTTTAGAAGGGATTCGAATTTTGGTTAATTCTGAGCAGAAAGCCATAGTTTCAGCTCCGGCTTTTTGAGGCTTCCTTTCCAAATAGTAACTGATTTTGAATGAAATAAAAAAGTGGCTAATGGTGTTCTTTTTAAAAATGCGAGATCACTGTGCTGTGGTCAGGTACAAACTGGTATTTACAGTATGTATTTGACAACATTGCATTACCGCAGTCGGACTGGTGAACTTTTCCCCTCATAAGAGTGTGTGGGCAAAGACAGGATTCATGCAAAAGGAAGTGGTGTGAATCTGAAAGTGTACTGTTGAAAGTTTTTGTTTGCTGGTTTTTAGGAGAAATTCCAGTTTTCCGTTGGTTTCAGTTTTTGTTCCTTAAATCATTATTAATCTCTGCTTAGAAGGCTGTATAAAATGTTACCAGTAATTCTGCTTATCTTTTTAAAAAGGCACGTGCTTATGATGCCTTAAAATGCTGCATTTCTATAGGTTTTGCCATTTATATTCAAAGAAAGCATAATGTCTTTGCTAATTCAGTTGTTAAACACTTATTTAAAACCCATTACGATGAGCTTTGTGTTTACGCATTAAATACATTTCATTCAGAACTTAAGTGTTGATAAAAATGACTTCAGTCGACCTTAATCTGCTTTCCCCAGTATTTGTATGCTATTTTATGTTTATGCTTATTGTATAGGTAATATTGTGTAGTTAGCTTAGCAATGCTAACAGCAAGCTATTATTATTCTGTGCTCTTCATATGAAAAGTGATATTGGTGTGATGTGTGCTACCTATGTAGAGTGTTCCACATTGGTCACTTGTGAGGTTCCATTTCAGTGACAAGCCCTTAAAAGTCAGCTGTCTATGTAGGCAGAACACAGCTCACTGGGTTATATTGTGTATATGGAGAGACATTTAAACTAGATCAATGTCTATTAAACATATTTAAAAAAATACCATTATACTACACAAAAATTGCCAACATTATTATACATGATTAATTTTATAATTTACATACTTTTTATATATAGGGATCATAATTTATTATTAAAATTATTTATATAATTATATTATAATTATTATTAAAATGTACATTTAAAATATGGATTATGTATTAATTTATTATTGTTATTAAATGTAAAATAGGTATTATTTAAATTTAAAATATTATGTATTACTGTTATTAAATATGTTTTTTTTATTTTTACTGCCATTATTATTTATTATTATTATTATTATTATTATATTTAAAATATCAATATAAAATTAAATTATTTAAGTGTAATACATGCAAAATTTACAAGATAAATATTATATACAGTTCTGCTCATAAGTTTATATACTCCTTGTGAAATATTTTTTATATAGAATTATAATGTCTGTTATTATAAATATTTGTATAAATATTTTAAATATGTATTATAATATTGTTAATAATAATAATAGTTATTATTATTATTATTAACATTTAAAAATGTATTATTATTATTAATATTAATATTAATAGTAGTACTATTACCCTGGTGAAGCTATTTGGTCAACATATTTTTAATTTATTACACAGGACAAAATCTGAATTTCTACAAAT
>NC_136738.1:30742600-30830100 GCF_936440315.1 Barbus barbus | reverse complement strand
TTATCGCAAAATAAACACTGATTGGGTGATTCAACAACACACAGCAGGGTTTATTTTGGGATAATGACCAGCTTACTGTATGTTATCTTGCTTATAGAGCTTTTAGGTTTGTGGTTCTAAAACCTGAAAGAGGTTGGCTTCCCTCTGGAGTTTCCTATGGTTTATGAGTAAAATGAGATCTGTGGTTATCTTTTTCAGGTTTTGTTCTGCAACATAAATGCTACACTTCCATAGATAAATGAAACATAAATGAAAAAAATAGCTCAGCTTAAGAGCGACGAGGCCATTTAATGTGTGAGACTTCCGGTTTTATTAACTTCGTTATTTTGCCTGTACAAAAACAGTCCGTTATGCTTCTTGATATTACAAAATGTTATTATTGTACTGTGTTACCATAATCATAAACATAAAGGCTTGTGGGACAAACAGTTTGATTGTTTATACTGCACTTTATTCTTAGTTATTTACCTATAGTGGCTAATGAACCGGAAGTCTCGCACATTCAAAGAAAATGGCTTGGGTGCAAAATAGAATACTAGCATAACTTTTTGTTTGTTTGTTTGTTTTATATAGGCCTATCTTTATATGCACTAAATAGTATGAATAGTCTAGGCCTAGTATGCCATTTCCCATTCAGCCATAGTGAACTTTTTGTTTGGCATAGTGATTATTCCCTGATTAATCAACAGGCAGGGTCCAAACTTTTAGCCTATAACACAGGACGTCATACAGACATGCTCTTTCATCCCTTTCCTCCCTAAATCTTTGTGCTTTAATGAAGCATAATTTCGCAATGTCTTGCACGACACATTGTTGTTTTGCTACAGCAAAAGCAACACAACAACCGAGGCACGCGACGTGCTCTTGCTCTATTTGCAATGCTGAATATTGCATGTCGAAAGCGCACAATGTGTTGCGCATAATACACGACCCAACTTGGATAAACACAGCGTTCAAATTCTCATCTCTCACATCAAAGCATGAATTTATTCTAAAAGGCAGCAAATATGAACTCCTCTCTCCCTAATGATCTCTATCTCTCTCTCTCTCCCTCTCTCTCTCTCTCTGGAGTCGTGGACAGATGCTTGTACATAATTACGTTGTCAGTGCTCGTTATTTGGAAGAGGAAAGCTGTACTGACAGTTTCTGGGTCCATGTGTTTTTTTTTTCTTTTCCTTTTTTGTCTTTTTTTGTCCTTGCTGTTGACTCAATTTTGACAGCATAATGCCGACAGAAATATCATTGATTATTCAAAAGATCTATAGACCTCGCGTCCATTATGTGCAGTACAGCAGGTCTTCTATTCATCTGCGCACTTTCTTGCAGTATACACGCCGTATTTGGATTAAAGTCACAAAAAAAGAGGAGGAGGAAGACGAGGGTTATAGATTGAGAAGGAGAAGCAGCAGGCTGATTACGAGGTGTCAAAATTGCCAGGAGCAAAAAGGTGAAAGCAATCAGGGGTGAGAAGAGTGCAGCATTCGTGAGGGGCAACTAATTATCCAATTCATTTGTGGAGAGCAGCATTTGAGGCTGAACGCTGACAGATTGGTGCGGAGGAGAGGGGAGGTGTTAGAACAATGGAACCCGGCTCACCCTCATTATTGCCGCATGCTAATCAGACGCGCCGCGCAGTTCAGCGAAGAACAGCGACTCACCAGCTTCATTCCAACGCGAGGAAAACCGATGGAGAGAGAGAGAGAGAGAGAGAGACCTGGTGGTGGCTCAAGTTCCACCAAATGCGTGAACGAGCCAAAAGGTTCCTTCAAGTAAAAGGATTGCATTGCTTGAATACTATAATTTAAAATATCTCTCAATTAAAGAATCTGTACATGATAATAATAAAACCTATATATATATATATATATATATATATATATATATGTGTGTGTGTGTGTGTGTGTGTTAACTGGTTTTATCTTATAGGTCGAAAAAATATTTAATATGAATAAATCAACCTACACCTTAAGGTTATCTATCTATCTATCTATCTATCTATCTATCTATCTATCTATCTATCTATCTATCTATCTATCTATCTATCTATCTATCTATCTATCTATCTATCTATCTATCTATCTATCTATCTATCTATCTATCTATCTATCTATCTATCTATCTATCTATCTATCTATCTATCTATCTATCTATCTATCTATCTATCTATCTATCTATCTATCTATCTCTGCCGATACGTAGGCTATAGGCTTGTCTTATAGGCTATATTTTATATTAATGAAATAAACTATGAAGTCATGTTGGAAATGTAGAGCATTCTAACTTAATTTCGATGTTATTACCGTTAAACACAGAAATGGGTACACGGATAATGACATTAAATTAGCATCATTTAAAACATCTGTTGCTGTTTCATTTGAGTCTAATCTTTCCTTAATTAATGTTTCCTTGTGTCCTATAGCAGCAGAACATTTTTTTAGCCCTAGACCACATAGATACTAGGCCTACTAATAATAAAAACTATTATTATTATGAGAATACTACAGAATTATTCTACATTTATTCGCTTTCTCTTCACATTCTTTCTATTTTCTCTAAGAAATAATTCTAAGAAATCTATTTCATTTATTAAAAATGTATCAACCCAAACTGTGTAAAAACCAACATTTCTCTAAAATACTAAAATGTTTAATATGCAACCGTAAATTACAAACCAGATTATAGACCTGTCTAGATTTACTCGTTTCGTTCACAGAATAAACTAGCCAACTGTTAACGTTTAATTGAGTCACTGCACGACTTTAATTGCATCATTGCGACATCAAAACGTTTACAGTAGCAGGAAAAATCTTCCTGCATCGAAATCGTTATGACATGACAGAGAGGATTTATTGAATTTATTCGTTCGGCTTCTATGATGTTAATATCAAAAATAGAATCTCTTCTTTTATTTTTTTAATTTAGTATCGTTCAAACAGATTGTGCGTAAAGAGTTGTATTAATTCCTCGAGCAGCCCTCGACAACCATAGAAAAATATAGTAGCTAAATAATAATAATAATAGGCATTTTAAAAATCAGAAACTCCCTTTCGTTTACACATTTCCCTATTAAAGAAAAATTATGCTTATCAACGTGATCTTGATTATTTCTTTTTGTACAGCCAAATAACCACAAGCTGAGTTTAACTATTGCCAAATAACAGTCTGGGAGAGGAGAGGGGGAAAGATGGAGGAATTAATATGTAGTGTTAATTAACAGGAAGTCAGAGGCAGTCTCAGCAGCACCACTGACAAAGTTTGATCAGAGGAAGTATATTCCCACAGTATTGTGCAGTGTTTATAATGTGATGTGCTCGGTGGAGGATTCAATCGCAGTGTCAATTTATGTTTGTTGTGAAATCTAGGGTCAGGTTTGACTGTCATTCTCATCACTTTTCCTTACATTTGGCATGTATTTTATTTATTTTCTCGGGATTTTTAGTTCTACAGCTATAAGATATTAGCATTTTTCTGTTTCCAAAAAAGGTCATTAGCTATATCTCAGATTTGCCATTTTTAAATACAATTGTATGGAGGAACCGTATCGGGTGGCCCAAAATAAAAGAACAGAATTTTTAAGTAAAAAATCTAGAGAACCCTTTTCCACTATAAAGTTCCATGGATGTTCTTCATGGAACTATATCTGCCAAAAAACAACGTATTTTTAAGAGTGTATCTATTTTGAGAATTCCATATTATTCGTAATTCGTTCATGCACCTGTGAGAAATCTGCATTGTAGAAGAGCCGATCTCAGCAGGTGTTGCGGGTCAGTTGGCCGATATTTTCTAGCCTCCCGATGCCTCGATGGCCATCTCTCCATATCGAAGCCGTGCAGACAATCAACAACTTCCTACATAAACACATGTGAATGCATGGGATGCAGACCAAATGTAAGGGCAAGAGAGGATAGGACCACCCCGCGGTTTACATGTTACCCAACAAGCAACGCGCCGGTCCCTCTCGGTTCAGGATGCGACGCGAGTCCTCCTCATGTCAGGCGAAATGTGTTGAAGCGAAAGGCTGCCTTCCGTAGGTCTCTGAGCAGTCCTGTCTGCTGTGTGTGTTTGTTTCGAGCCCCCCGATTCTGGAGCACGGATTTGGCAGTCACAGCAAGTGATGACAGAGGCATTGGTGAGATCGCACCCGGAACCCCAGAGGACGATACCGTTTCTGAGGAAGCAGCAGAAAGGAAGGCCTCTTAGACCGTCTCAGGCTTCGCTTCAAGCTGATTAAAGTCATGCGGTTTGATGCTTTAAAAAGAAACCTTCTAAAACCATGCCATGCATAGAAGCACCATTTTTGGATTTCCAAAACCCTTACATTTTCTTATCGTGAAGAACATTTTATCACCTAAAGAACAGTTTTCCATTGTATAGAACATTTTGTGCAAAAAGGTTCCATGGATTTTCCCATGCAGCCAACAAAAATATGTTCTCAGAACGTTTAAAAACGTTACATTTGAGCTATCAAAACATTATTTATGAATGTTCACAAACATTTTTGGTTATGTGAATGTTAAGGGAACATTACATTATCATGTTGCAAACATAGGAACGTTAGTTTAACAATAAACGGATAAAAAAATAAATAATTAAAGACCAGATAATTCTGGATTATTGTCTGTTACTGGAAGAACGTTTGTTTATAACATAAACAGAACCTTTTCAGAACATTTTGAATGTTTTATGAATGTTCTGAAACAATTAGGCTAGTAACCAAAATGGATTTGTGTAAAACTAAAATTTAGTTTCCTGACGTTTTTATATAACATTATTAATAACCAAATAATTCTGAACGGATGTCCTATTAATGTTACTGTTTGATTATAGGCTAAGTTTGAGAGAACCTTGTTAGAACATTCTGAGAACGTTCCCTGTTTACTGGGTTAAAGGTTCTTTATGTACTCACATATGCCAATAAGGAACCTTTATTTTTTATAGTGTTAGCTTGCGACGCCAAGGTGATGGGTTCGATTCTCAGTAGTTTTGCTCGCTGATCAAATGCATTGCAAGGCTCACTGCGATCCATCCATCCATCTCAAAAAATCTTTTTTTTTCATGTTAATTTATTCATAACACCATTGTGAGCTGAGATTGTGTGACACTGCTGACCTTTCGGAAGCAATAATCAAATAATGATGCACGGTGCAGCTCTGTTTCGTGTTGCATTCATATGTAGCCTATATGGCTTTTCCCTTTGCTTTCTAGGTGGTTAAAAGAGGAGGAGGAAGGGAAGGAAGAGATGCTATGCGCCGCAAGGGTTAAGGCAGCATGAGAGAATCCATTCTCGGCTTAATGACCTAGCCTAGCTGGGCGAGGACGTCAGGGAACACGCTCTTGACTTGTACCGAATTTGCCAATTAACACCTCGGATAACAGGCAGTCTCGGAACATCAGGCGCGTTGGGAGGAGAGGCTCACATGCACTTTGTTTTTCATTCTTGGCCTGCTTCCTATGGCTGGCATGCGTGCGTTTCAGCATCTTCAGGCCGCTCCAGTCATTCATGGCGCGTAGAACGCGAAGAACGCCGCGATCAGAATAGCAAAGATGGCTTGGAGAAACATGTTCGTTTTGTCCCTACAGCTGGAGGGATTTTTGGCTCCGGCTGCATCGAAGATATTCTTCGACTTGTTCTTCTTTTTTTCCCTTTCGTATTTCTCCGTTACCGATAGCGTTTGCTATTTTCACACTAGCCCATATGGCCGCTTGCAGCCTCAATTAGATCCACAACTCTGGTTTCCAAGACACTCTCTCTCTCTCATGCCTGGCTCCCTCTCCCTCTCTTTTGTTGCTCCTATTGAACAAATGAAGACTAACAGACTGATATCGTCTTGATCACAAAGTTAATTATTCAAAAATCTAGATCTTGACTCTGGTCTCCTTGGTTGAAGCACCCACTCCTCTCCAGCCTATTATTTTCTCACATGTTTATCAGACGCCTAAACAACACCTTGGGCAGGTGTGAATTTTCAGGCCCCCAGTGAAATTCTCACCGGGCTCCGTCACTGTTTTTCCTCCGAGTCCATTTACAGGTAGGAGAGAGAAAGAGAGGGAGAGAAGCACCGTTGCCAGGTCCTAATGACTGGAAGCCCATCTGAAACACCTTTTTCGGCCCGCGTCTTCACATCAAGCTTTGCGAAATTGAATAGCCCACGTGCACGCGACTGCGTCATTTCGCGATTCATTAGCAGCTATTCTAACGGAATGCGATCATCAAAGGAAAGATACATAATTGATAGAGGTTCACACCGCAGCCAAAGGTGATGCGATTTGTCTAACAGCGTTCGCAAATGTGTGCCTTATACTACAACTACTAGCATAACACTTTGAGGTGCGAGTGGCGTTCGGATGAGGAGCGCGGGGCCGCGCGCGTCTTTTAACACGTCCTTTAAAGCGGGGCCCCGCTCACCTCCGAGGTTGCAAGATTGTAACTCGCCTCATCGACGAGACGAGCGGAGAGAATGTGATCCGTGCTATGGAGGTCCACACACCCGCATTCATTTATTTATGCAGTGTGAAGAAACCATCTGGCCGTGGAGAAATTGAAAGTGGATGTAATCTGGCAGGCGGCGGAGTGTATGACTGACACCTCATGCGGTATTAGTGGGAGGACAAAATCATTAATGCTCCGTCTGAACCGGCACAGGCCATTAAACGACTGACTATCAGAAACCTTCCGTTCCTTGAAAGTCTCCCAAACAATGATGATTCACAAAATACTACAGGCCAGGTCAAATTTACTCGCAGTGAGTCAGCAGTTGGACATTGGATTCTCTAGCGTTTTATTTTGATTCTCTTTTTTTTTTTTTTGCCCCCAAAAGACTTTTTACAATCATATTTCACTGGTTTTGGACAGTTTTGAAATGCCCCATCCTCCGATCTCAGACTGAAATCTAGTCTTCAAAACTTTAGTCACTCATTTTTATTTTACTATTATTGTTAGTTCTTCAGGCACTGAGGAATTATAGTAGGCTATCTGTCCTACTTCTTCCTCCTTACCTCACCATGAATCACATGTGCTAATGTATTCACCTGATGTCAGCAACACACAAACTGTTCAGGATGGCTCATTTTTGCAGTTTAGTTTCAGCAAATGCTCTTTTTCAGTGGTAAGAGTTCTGAAAGTTACAGTGTGTTTCATGGTACAATGAACTGTTTCTGAAAAGAATAAGATCAAGGAGATTTTAATTCCTCATGATATGAGCCTGGTGCTTTTATTTTATTTTTTTAATTATAGGGATTCACTGATCAGGCTTTTTCAGTTTTGTGAAGAAGCACAAAAGTCTTTTTTGTATAACTTTAAATTAGGCTGATTCAGATGAAGTTTGCCATCAGAAGTGTTTAAAAAAAACAAGTGAAAAGCAAATAATTTAGTTATTTGTTGTCTCTCAATGAAGCAACAAGAGAGGCTGTGTTGCACGGTGGCTGTTTTATACGACATAGCACAGCCTTAAATGCTTTCATATAGCATTTACTACACAATAAATAAATACAAATAGTCTTTTAGGCCCACATTTTACTTTGTTATACAAATTAAGTGCCAACTTTTTGCTAGAAAATCTAGTCTTGAACTAGAAACTCACAACTAATGGGTGCATTCAGGACCACAGCTGTCCATTTTTTTTTATAAGTGTTTGTATCATAATAGTCTTAAATTTGAATCCCTATTTGAAAGAAACACTGTTGAAAATATGCAAATGTGCATATGCAAAAAAATAAAAAAATTAATGAATAAATGAATACTGCTTTCTAAAATGGGTCGATCCTACATAGTAAGTTAAATAAATATTAGATGCATTAACTTACCATGTAGGATTATAAATACGGAATTCATTTGACTTTTTCCTATTCTTAAGGTCTTTTAATTTAGTGCAAAACAAATTTGTTGCCTACTCTGCTCACACACTCAGCTATCTAGGGATAAGCTAGTGCAATTCTCCGCTGGCTTTTCTGCGACAACAACCTGCAAAGTGCTCCCACAACCCTAATCTGCACGTCAGGGTCCCCACACCTCCTGAGCACCCACGGCTTCTGTTGTTTTCCTGCGAGTCCTGCTTTCTTTTTATTGTGTTTGCGTCAAGTATGTCATGTCAAATTCATCGCACAGCCATTGGCTGTGTACACAATAGAGCGGGTGCGTGTGCAAGAGGATGAAAATGAGAGTTGTGGTCATTTCACTAGTCTTGGTGTTGTGGTGATGAACCAGCTCCAGATATAAATGCCAAGTTTGGATTTAAAGCTGAGAAGCAGGTGTGAAAAGTACTGAGAAATACATTATTTCCCATCCGAGGTTCCTTTTAAGGACCTCTGATTTCTGTAAACTTAAATTAGCACTTTTCCGGTTCCTCTAACTCGTAGAGCATTAAGCTGGCAATGCTAAGGTTGTGGGTTCGATTTCCAGGGAATAAAAATATACTTATAGGAATAGTTCACACAAAATGAAAATTTGCGGAAAATGTACTTACCCTCAAGCCATCCAAAATGTAGATGAGTTTGTTTCTTCATCAGATTTGGAGAAATGTAGCTTTACATCACAGTCTCACCAAAGGATCCTCTGCAGTGAATGGGTGGCGTCAGAATGAGAGTCCAAACAGCTGATAAAACATCACAATAATCAACAAATAATCCATACCGATCCAAAATCATCAAAGCATTTTTAACCTTACACCGCTGCCCCTGCCAAAAATATGACTCCATGATCCATAATCATGCTTCCTCCAGTGAAAAAGACCATCTACTGTTGTCACTCACATTAAAATCCACTCCCAGAACTGGTTTGGACTGTTTTTGCTTGTAAACGGTGCTTGATCTGTGCAGATTTCTCTCCTGATTCAGACAAGACTTTTCACTGGAGGAAGCAATAATAGACTCATATTTTAGCCGTAGGTGATGGTTTGAAGTTAAAACGCCTTGATGGATTTGTTTCTTACAAACATGCAGTGTTCCACTTAAAATGTTTGTGCCTACTTTATATTTTTAGGTTTGAATGATTGCAGATATCTGAACGGCACACAGACGCTGGACAGCTATCAAACACTGCTTATGTTAGTGCCATCCAGAAATCTCAGCTCCTCAGCCATGATGGCAGAAAGAAAGAGAGAGATGTGTGCTGGCAGCCTCTTCCATCTGCATTACTAAATCATACACTGTCTCTCTACAGGGACAAATAAAAACCTCAGTACTGAATATTTCAGCAACGGCTTGGATTTCATCATGTGTAGGCCTGACAATATTGATAGAGGAGCCAAAAAGATGCTAAACCTAAAGCCAATGACATGAGACTGGTTTAGTAGCCTCAGTATTAGTAATGCAAGAGCAGTTTTTAATCATTCATTTATTTTTACTCTTGCGTGGCAGCACTGTATTTATATTTTTCAAACATTGTAAGAGCATTAAAATTAGGCGGAAAAGTCAACCTGAATCATGTAATGCACAGACTCCATTCAACCTTCATTTTGTAGATTGCCGGTCTTAGAAGTTAACAAAAAACACATTATATATAGAAATTTATGATTAAAATGTGACAATCTGACATTGATTTTCCACATTGGAAATGTAAACTATGATATTTGCATTGTAAATTTTCATACCTTTTTTCATACAAAATTTTGATTGGTTTTGACTTCAATTAACCATGCAGTAACTACATGTTAACTACATGTACATTGATTAGGCTTTCATCCTACCTCATTAATATGACATATATTTCTTAAAAAAATTTTTTAATTCACCTTCAAAAGTGTTATGCATAACATAAAAGGTGTATTAATGAGAGAAATTGAGATTAAAGAAACGGTTCATACAAAAATGAAAATTTGTAGACGAGTTCGTTGAGTTTGTTTCTTCATTAGAACAGATTTGGAGAATTTAGTATTACATCACTTGTTCACCAAAGGATCCTGTGCAGTGAATGGGTGCCGTCAGAATGAGAGTCCAAACAGCTGATAAAAACATCACAATAATCCACACCACTCCAGTCCATCAATTAACATCTTGAGAAGTGAAAAGCTGCTTGTTTTTAAGAAACAAATCCATCAATAAGATTTTGGAACCGTTGCTTCCGCTATCCATAATATTGATTTCGCCATGAAGTTAAAAAAAGTCATCTGGTCTGAATCAGGATCAGGATCTGCACAGATCAAGCACAGTTTACAAGCTAAAACAATTATGGACTCATATTTTAAAAACAAATAAATGCATTAATGATTATTTTTTTCTTACAAACAGGTAGCTTTTCACTTCACAGAACATTAATTGATGGACTGTAGTGGTGTGGATTATTGTGATGTTTTTATCAGCTGTTTGGACTCTCATTCTGATGGCACCCATTCACTGCAGAGGATAACATACTGTTAATACTTTTAGTTTAAATTCCCTATTTGCAGTGCACTGAAGTTGGATCTCAGTATTGGAGCGTCTCAGAGCAACATCCAGCACTGACATCTGCCAGACTCCAATCTCACTGAGATGGAAAGCGTATGAGCTCTGGAGGTTATTGATCGATCTGCCTCTGAAGGCCCTGTCATGTCACCTCTGCATTCTGGCGATAACTCGTTGTAGTGAGATTTGGCTCCTGAAAGATGAATGTTGTCTCTATGACATATATGTCACCTGAACCCCATATCTGTGGCTACAGGTGGCCTGAAGCCTGATTGCAAAGCCTTACGGTGAAATGCAAGTCTTTAAGGCTGTTTTCACACTTGGTTCGATTGCTTGGTCTGGATCTGATTCGATTCCACCCCTGCCCAAGCAGGCCTCTTTTCACATTGTATTATTTAAGTCAATATTACTTTTGCATCATCAACATACAAAGTACAAAAAATTGCCTTTAAAAGTTCTACACCATAAAGCTCTAAGCTGTGCATGCAGACATGCATACTGTATGCATATGTGTTCTCTTTGTACATATGTATGTGCTCTTTCTGACATCTATTTACGTAAAAACATGTCTTGAAAGCTTTGTGATATTTTTTTCTGTATTACAAATAGCAGTGTATGTCATGTGTTTGATTCCCAGAGAAAGTATGAACTAGCAGCATGCAATGTAACTTTTCTTAAAAGTTTTGCAAAGGCATAAATGTAGACATGCTTGTATGTGCTTTTACACCATACATTATCTGTTTTTGCATGTCTAGCAGGTGTGCATGTCTTTGGCAAGTAACTGAGCGCATACTACACTCAAACATTATTGTGAATATTTGCAGTCTTAGGTGTGCTATCTATTTTGGTTTTCATAAACTTAAGATTAAAGAGTACCTCGAATGCAATTGCACACATGCATGTCTGCATGCATTGACATTTATGCATTCACAAGGCACTTTTATCTAAAATGACTTACACTGAATTCATTGTTTTATTAGTTCATGCATTCCCTGGGAATCGAACCCATGACCTTTGACATGTTATGTTATCACAACCCTTTCACAATTTTAAAAAACATTCTTTCACAAAGTAGCTTTTGGTTAAATAGATGTAAGAAAGAAAAGACTAATCACAAATTAATTTAGAAATACAAGCAAGAAAGTACACATCACAATTCACTAAATATCCCTAGGGGTTATTTTGAACTTTGATCTTAAGTTTACAAAAACCAAAATCGATAGCACACCAAAGACTGAAATGTGCATGCATGTAGTATTCATGTGATCGCCTCAAATGTTAATGTCCTTGTGCACCATTGATTGTCTACATTTTAGCATGTTTAGCTTTGTCTTTGGCATGTAATTGAACATACAGGCTCATTTCAAGCTTTATTTTGTGGATAATTTCAGTCTTAGGTGTGCAATCTATTTAGATTTTCATAAATTTAAGGTTAAAGATCACCTTGATTGCACTGCAAGTCACCTTAGATAAGTAATGCAAATGCATAAATGTAAGTGTACGCAGATATGCATGTGGGCATTTGGTCTATATGTGCATATATGCATGCATATAGTATTTGTGTGCTCGCTTTACATGTTTATGTAAGCGCACCATCGATTATCTGCATTTTAGCACATCTAGCCTGTTAGCATGTATGTGTGTGCTCATGCATACACACGCATAAGAACAGAAATAGAGCGAACTAATCTGTTCCAGCACCTCAATAGTTCAACTGTGCCCTTCAACAGTTGTCATTTGCTTCTTCAAATACCCATGTCATCGAAGAGAGATTAAAAAACGCCTCAAATGAATGTGAACAAAGGCACAGCAGAGGAGCAACACAGTGCAAATTGCCTGATGATGAGGTGGCTAATCCCACTGCTAGTTTAATTGATACTTAAAGGCCTGCTATCCGCTCTGAAGTGCTGAGAGGCTACAAACCGCCTCGGCCAAGGTGTGGTAACAGGGTGAGTAACTGCAAGCGAGTTCTATGTCTGCTTATGCTCTCTTGTCTTCCTCTGCAGACTCAGCTCGCTTCTGTTTGCACCAGTGCATAATAGAGCCATTTTAATCACTGTCTATTGTTTTGGGCTTTCTTTTCGCACCCCGGTGAAACCTCAGACCTTGTTTGTCCGCTTTATACCAGTTGTCTCAGACGGTGTCTTGTCATTCGCAGGGCGGCATGATTCCAGAGTGTTGTTGTGTGTTGACAGGCAGTGCTGGGCAGTGTTATCTGTGGAAGTTTGCATGCACAAATGAGCAGAACGGTTTGGGATGGTGATGTAGTCACTCTGCAAGCACTGCAGGCGATTCAAGGTAAGTTTTGTGGTTCTTCTGTTGTACTTAAAAGGTGAAGTATGCAATTGCAATGCCACTTGCATCACCAAATGGGAAAAGATTCCAATTCCCAAAAATTTTAATGTTTGGCTGAAGTCAGATTGCTCAATAAAAATCCCAACAGATTGCAATGCAAAATATTGTCGATTTGACATGAGACTAGAAAACTTGAAAGTTGAGTCGAATTTGTCTCACAATTGATTAATTTGACTTTGCTGACATTATTTTTGAACTGAACTGAATCCCACTAAACTCACTCGAGCTGAGTAACAACACATGCACAATTAACTAACTGAAACTGTATTTCTCTGCATAAGGTGGACAAAATGCATCACACTTTTGGCTGCAAAATAATCGTCACAATGTCCTCATTGTGTTTGTATGAAGCAAAGGTAAGTTTCTGAAATAAGCACTCGATTCTTTCTTCCCCTTCCCCCACTCTCTCAACTTCAAGAAGACTTTCCCCCGCTAGAATTCTGGAATGATCATTAACCTTTCCTTTGGTCCCCCTCCCTCCTCCTTGCCAAGCTGTATCTCCTGTTCTGTTTGGTTCCTGGCCCCATATGCCACTTTCCTATTTCCTGGCTGTAGACAGCAGGGAGTAGCTCTATTATCACCTCCACTGAGCTGTCTTTGAATGTGAGAGGCAATTCCATTTCACTTTGCCACGGGGAGGAGGAGGCAGGCGTACTACCCGGCTCAAAGAAATTGGCTAAGGGTTCATTTTTATAGACGGAGTGCAAGGACAACGCTTTTCCTCTTGTGTTACTGAGGATTTCAAATGTACTACACTAATGCCACGACTGCTATCGTGAAAATTGCTCAATATGGGTTTTGACAGGTGCATGGATGAAAACTGTTTGTTTGCATCAGAGAGGTGTCATTGCATTTAAATATTGCACATGCAGCCATTTATTCATATATATGTGTTCCTAGCATTGCTATATGATTAATACAGGGTCCGTTTTGAATTTTCACTTTGGTTTGTTTGAATCATAACATGCTTTATGCAAGTACCTGAAGTAGTTGTAAAGTCCTAATTTTGTGCATTACAGAGGATTTATGATTTATGTTTTGTATGTGTTTCTAGCATTGCTATCTTGATTGATGCACGTTCTTGAATTTTCACTTTGGTTTGTTTGAAACAAAACATGCTTTACGCAAGTATTTCAACTACTTGCAAAGTCTCGATTTTGTGCATTGGAGGCGATTTTGAATGTACTGCACTAATGCATGATTGCTATTGTGAAAATTCTTCAGTATTACTTATGAAAGGTGCACAGATCAAGACTGTTTGTTTCACATAGGTGTCATTGTATTTAAATATTGCACACAGAGCCATTTCTTTATACATTAATGTTTCTAGTATTGCTATATGATTGATGCACGGCCCATTTTTTTATTTGATTCTTCTATCATTTGTTTGAATCAAAACATGTTTTATGCAAGTATTTAAACTAGTTAAGATAGATGTCATGATTGCTATCGAGAAAATTGTTCAATATTAGTTTTAAAAGGTGCACAAATCAAGACAGTTTGTTTTCATCAGAGAGGTGCCACTGCATTTAAATATTGCACATCTGGCTATTTATTTATATATCTATGTTTCTAGCATTGCTATATGATTGATGCAAAGACTGTTTTTAATTTTCTCTTTGGTGTGTTTGATTATTCCATATTCCAAATACATGCTTTATGCAAATATTTGAACTAGTTTTGCAGTCTTGATTTTGTGCATTGTTGCATCTGAAATATGTAAAAATGCACTTGAAGTACATGTTGCCACAGGGGGTGCTATAGCAACTATTAGCACAAACAGTCTTCTTCTACAGTCAGTTTTCTTCAGAGCAACAGTTTGAAGTTAATATAGTAAGTTCAATTATAACACGGACATTTCCTTCCTGCTGCTTCGTGCAACCACAGTAATGCAAAAATGCACATTAAGTTTGTACAACAAAACTGCATGGTTGTAATGCATTGAATAAACATTAGTGTCTATGTTTGCATGCATAAAGTGTTTCTGACCATAGTCTCTTAGAATCTTTCAACCTAGTGCTTTCAGTGGGGTTTTCAGTGTTTTTTTTTTTTTTTTTTGTGATGCAACAATGCTATTTTACATAAGCATGCATGGTGTACACTGAACTGCAACTCTGCAGAGACTATGAATGCAAAATCTTTGCCAGGCATTAATTGTTTGGTGCATTACAGTTTTATCTTAGGTGCAATTCTTACAACCAGTCAAAGCTTGCACCGCTCAGGACAGCTATAACTGAACATACTGTATATATTCTAGGATCCGTTGCTTACTGTGGAATCTCAGCACAACACAGAGGCTAGAAAGGTTTTTCTATCGTTTAGGTTCTGGTCAAATATGTTGAAATTCTCCAAGGAGGCTGATGAAAAATGCACCCGTCTTAAGCTAAAATTGATGTTTTATAAATAATTTCGACCCCCCAAACATCAAAGGCCACAATCACTGCGACTCAGTGATATTCATTTGGCATAAGTCAGTTTCATTTTTCCGAGCTTTTCATCAGAAATGGCTTAAAAAGTAGACTTGCTCTGAATCTTTCATGACTTGGGGCTTGCAGGGGACAGTGGCTGATGTTCTTCACTTGTAGACGTCTGACAGAGCGCGCCTGCATCAACGACAAAATGGTCACACACCCCCATTGCACTTCCTGGGTCATACGGCCTGATAAATATTTCAGGAGACTAGCGACACACTGAGCGGCTGATAACAGGTCAGTTGCAGGTGATAAAAGTCGGTTTTAGTTGGGACATTAGGCCTTTTCTTCAGTGTGCGATATTATATCTTCACCATCGTTTATCCCTGTATTACACATCAGTGATTTAGCTTCGGGTACAGTGGGTCGACTGACAGTGCGATAGATGTGAGAAATAAATTTATCTGTGCATCTTAACCTCTGTGATGAATATCAAACCACTGATCTGGTAAACAGCAGGCACGCCTGACTTTCATACAACAGCGTCATCATGCTAAACTGGTAAATCACGTCACTGTACAAATGAAATGAACACCTATGGTGTTTTAAAATGTCACCCAGGAGCTCCAGAAACCTAGCAAGCCTTATTTATTTCAGTAGCTTGACATGTTGCTGAGCCAACGCTGTGACATTCTAATAAACATTACAGTCTAAGAAAAGTCCAGGGTTTAATATGAAGTTGTTTCTGTATTGATTTTTCATAGGTTTTAACCATGTTTTCAAATATGCTTTGCATTGTGTTGTGTAGATAATGTCCTGGAAGAAAATGACCTAACCTTTCTAAATTTTTCTACTTGATTTTTTTCTTAAAGTGTCAAATACATAACACACAAGTTGAGTAAAATACTAAATAAATATATAGCATTCAATAGTATGTTTTGAATTGAAGTTTTAGACACAGATAAACAAACCCTGTGTTTGTATGATGGAAATATAAGACACTAAGTAAGTAAATATAAGTACTGTAAAATATATTTTAATCAGGATTTTAATTTATTTATTTTTTTAACCCCCTTTGGCGATTTTTGTCTTGATTTTAAGCATGAAACTAGCAACAGTTGAGCAATGCTTGTGCTTAAAACAAGAAAAAAATATTTGCCAAAGGAAAAATATAAACAGGATATTCAAAATATTCAAGAAAAGTCTAAATATCTAAATTGCAAAATTTATTTGATCTTGTTTTAAAGATATTTCAATATGTTTTGGTTAAAGTTGATAAATAAAAACATATTTTGGCTATTTGGCTTTGTTCTTTCGATTTAAAAAAAAATCAGCATGTCATATTTCTGTTGGATGTGTGCATATAATGCCTTAAAATGCTTCCTATACTGTAGATGCTCACAATTTTTTAGAACAGAACCAGTATGATGTAGTCACTATTTTAAAAAAACTGTAAATGCATACAGAAGAGTATTCATGTGAAAATGTTATTACCTGAGATGTTTTCATCTGGAAAAGTCAAGGTGTTCATTGTTTTTTCCCTTCACGGTGCATCACCTCTGGAGTGACTTGCTACAAGGAAAGCTAAAAGTAGAACAAGCCAATGCTGGAAGCAACAGCTATTTATTTTTTATTAGAATTCTTAATTAAAATGCGAATTAATTTGGTGTGCACTGGTGTGTTATTGCAGATTATGTGGACATCATAATTAGACCAGGTTCAAGTTCAGCAAAGCTATACTGTTGCAAAGTGAACCGAACAGACCTTTTGCCTACCTGAAAGGCCACTGTCCTCATTAGCCTTGCTTTTGTGGTGTCAGGTGTGGAAAATAAAGCCAATAAATCGCTCTAATTTACTCTCTCCGACGCACCTTTTGTATTAAAGAACTTTTATTGATTTACTTTAATTAGGTGCATTTCTTCAATTAACACCTCTTTAAAACTTAGGGAACTTATTGCGCATAAAACTCATTGTTCGCTCGTAAATAACAGAACTCTGCACGCATAATAATATCGCAGACGAGGGCACAGATAATTGGCCAAAACGCCAATCAGGGCAGCGTAAATGTCGATTTTGCATCAATTCAAGAGCGAAAAGGCACATTCAAAAGGCCAGGTAAATCTGGCTCCTTTACTAGGCAGGGCTAGATATGACAAGGAGAACATCAGTGACACCTGAGCAGGAGACCTAAAAGGACATCAATAATGAGAGGTGTGGGAGTGCATCTCAAGGGACGATATGGGCCCGGAGTCGTCTGCACAGAGGCTAATAAGGGTTTAAAAGCCACAACTGTCCACACAGCCCACGCCAGCCCACCAGCCGTCTTTCTTTTCCAAAGAGCTGCCTGATGCTTTCTGACAGGCCTCAGCTGCGACCATGGGGAACCGCGGTGGTCAGTGGTTATGTCAGCATCAAACAATGCAGCCCGTGCCTATTAGAGAGCTGAGGCGTTGATTAGAACGTGCCCTCTGCATATTATCCTGATTCGACAAAGAAAGACGTCATATTTCGGCTTGACTTCTTCATATGAATTTCATCTGGCATCTGGCAAACAACTTATAAATAACTCAAGGGCCATCTTAAATGCATTCCCATGAAATTTTTAGTGACACTGTAATGTAAGCCACTACCTGTCATGAATGGCAAATAACCTCAGCCTCTCGCCGTGTTTGTCCATCAGCTCACCATCTACCTCTTATATTCTCCAAAGAAAGCAATCTCTTCTGACTGGGACGGCCTTTGCTGTCCCTGTATCCAGGCTGGCAATAATTTCGTTGTCATTTGCTGTGCGGTGACCACATCATTGATGTGACAGTGCCGGGCATTAGGTAAAGTCCCCAGACTAGTGCTCACTTACAGAAGCTGCCTCGATCTGTCATTGACAGTGATTCGATTAGACCTGGCTGGCAAACACGTTCCTTGGTGACAGGACCTCTTGATTTGTGCGGTCCTTAACCAACCTTCAAGAACTTTAATATATTATCTTTTTTTAACATTTACATTCATGCATTTGGCAAATGCATTTAGAGTGACTTGAATTAAGGGTATACAGTTAATCAGTTCATGCATTCCCTGGGAATCAAAACTCATGACCTTGTGTTGCTATAAGCATGAAAATTTTGTCCTTGTCTTAATTTAGTTAGCATTGGATGCATTGTATTTCAATCTGATTGGCTTGCTCATCTAGGCATTGTGCGACTAATGAATGCCATCGTGAAGAATCTGCAATTTAGGTTTAGGAGGCATCAGATGTATTTTGTTTCAATCTGATGTTTGGCTTGTTCATTTAGGCGTTTGTTGGCATTGCACAACAAATAAATGAAGTGGTGAGGAATCTGCAACGTAACAAACTTCAAAAACTTTAATATGTGATTTTCAAATTTTGTCCTTGGCATTGTCTTGATTTAGGTCACATCAGATGCACTGTGTTTCTGTCTGATGTTTGGCTTGTTCATCAATGTAGTTCTTAACTTAATGTGTGGTAATAATAAGGTAATAATATTTTGTCCTTGGCATTGTCTTTATTTAGGTCATGACTAATGAATGCTGTGGTGAAGAATCTACAATATCACTCAGCTTTTGATTTGCAAGTAATAATATTTCGTCCTTGGCATTGTCTTGATTTAGCTCACATTGGATACATTGTTTCAGTCCAATGTTTCTCATGTTCATCTAATCATTGCATGACTAGGAAATGCCATATTGAATAATCTGCGATATGACCTTCAGTATATGATTTTCATATTTTGTCCTTGGCATTGTCTTGATTTCGGCTGCGTCGAATGCATTGAGCTTCAGTCTGATGTTTGGCTTTTTCATCTAGGTGTTTGTTGGCATTGCATGACTAATAAATGCTGTGATGAAGAATCTGTGATGTGACCTGACCTTTGAGAACTTTAATATGTGATTTTCAGGTAATAATATTTCGTCCTTGGCATTGTCTTGATTTAGGTCACATCAGATGCATTGTGTTTCAATCTGACGCTTGGCACATTCATCTAGGCAATGCACGACTAATGAACGCCGTGGTGAAGAATCTGGGACGTGACCTCAGGTAAACACCTCCAGATTGATGTCATCTATACAAGCTGTTTTCACAGGTGAGGCTTTATTAGAGGTTCTTTCAATATCATCACCTCCAGGTCATTAGATTATCATCTTCTCAGGATCTTCTTGGCAATTCTGTTTTGGTTTATAACAGAAAAGCATTTAGTGAAATTCGTTAGAGACACACACGTGCAATGCAAACACAACAGCTGCTCGCGTAGGTCAGCGCAATATGTTTGTACCCACCTGATGATGGAAAAGCTCTCCCTCCAACACAATGACCCCCTGAGGGAGCGGCTGGCCTTACCGTTCCTAATCACGACGGCCCCTCGGCGATTGTGGCCACTGACTGCGCTAATAAGTGCAAAGTACAGGGGGCTAATACACAACAAAAGGAGAGGACAAAAAACAAGTAGGGGGAGAAAAACAAACTCTTCAGGCAGGCGCATGCACGGTTAATTCAACAATAAGGCCTCAGAGTAAAGCCTGCTGGTAGCCTATTAAAGAGGAGGAGAAAGGGAGGAAAGGCAAATAATCCGGTAATGAAGATGAGAAGATGGCCGCTCGCCCTGCTGGTAGGGTGCAGGCAAGCCCGTGCATGCATGTTTCAGGAGAATAGATTACTGGACCCCATTGCCCTGTTATAATGATCCTTCTTGTTAGCCCCGGAGATGGAAGCCTCTTCATTAGATCTCAGAGCAACTCACCTCTGCCTGCATCCCCTTTCTGGGAGACAGGAGCTGTTTTGCACCCCTAAACACACGATTTCGTTGCCTTGCGAATCAGCTGGGACATTACAAGGTGCACTGAGGTCCACCGTATCACCTGTGGGGCTAAATATGGCATGTAGGCTTTAATACAAGAAGATTTCATCAACAGAGATGAAAGGAAATAATGCGACGAGCTTGTTAGTGACTCCAGTATGTTTCGAGTCCTTTGTGATTTATGTGTAAAAATTAATAGCAGTAATTGTACATTATAAAACTAACACCTTCAGATTACTTTTACTCATCTGACTCCATCTGACAGATATTAAACCCTCTGTAATCAATTAATAACAATGTGACTTTATATATGTCACTATATATATATATATATATATATAAAATTATGTTTAATGCGTAACCATTTAATCATGTTTTTTGTCCCCCAAACAGAAGTAATGTGTGCAACAGCAGGGAAAAAACCATGGTTAATGCAAATAATAACATGCAGTGAAGCATAATTGTGCATATTTAGCATAGCCTTTCTAAGTGAGGAGAAAATATTTCTCATTTCTTTTGTTGTTTACCCCACCCAATCAAACTCTATGCTATTTTGGCGCAAATTCATCCATCACTTTGTAAAATGGCTAAAACTAAAACAATATTTGGCCCAGTCTTTGTTGCATGTGTTATGCTGGTAAATCACACTTGTGGTGTTATGCATTTACAAAATTGTCATTTTTTTCCTATTCTTGTTAATAAGTGTGCATATTGTTGGGTCTGTGCAGTTAATGGGAATATTAATCAATTTGAGTGGTTTGATTTTAAGGACATTTTTGTTGCATGCATTGGGTAAAAACTGAATCAAACCCAGTTGAGAACCACTGATGTAACTTTTGTTTTTGATATATCTTTGTTTACAATCAGTTCTAAAAAAAAACAGTTTCAATTTGATTCTGCACGTTAAGTGTGTTTTTGCGTTATTTAAAGGGCCAGAACGCGAGGGATAACGTGACGCGGTGCTACAGCGAGGTCTCCAGACTCATCATCAAAGACTTCAGCGGTGCTTTCTAATCGGTCGCGGGGAGAGTCGGTTGTGCCAGTGAGTCAGGTGAGATGAACTGATAAGAAGAGCCTATTTCAGGCTGCTGAGGGGGAGGACGATGTGACTCCTATCAGATGACCGCTGGGATGCTGACATACGTGTTACTCTAGAATAAGGCACAACTGAGAGGTGATTAGGTAAAACTTTGAAAACAGTAGGCTATGATTTGTGAGGAAAATAAATACACGCCACTTACCGTCGCGTTTTGGAAAAGCGTTCAACAATTGCAAAATAATTTTTCCTACTTACACTGCAATGCATTATTTTTTCCTCGAATAAAGACGTTTTCGTTACTAGCCAACACACATTTCTGGTAGGCTATAAAAACGGGATATATGAGGAAACGGCGTTTCTTTATGTAAAAAAAAAAAAAGAGAGAGAGTGACAGTCATTCAAATCTCATTAAATGTATGTCTCCATGAAATGTTCTTTAAAACTCGCTTGGCTCAGATCCACAAACCTTAGAAGTGTCCATCAGCCAACATATGAACACCTAAGATCGTCTCTCTCTCTCTCTCTCTCTCTGCCAATATAATTCATACAGTGTGTGTGTGTGTGTATATATATATAATATATATATGTATGTATATATATATATGAAAATAATTGATTGTTGCCATTTAAATATAATATTATCCAGATTCCATTTGCATGCATTTTAGCATTAATTACAGCGTCTGCAATTAAATGATTGTAATTGATCGATTGGCATCATTTTACAAGATGCGAAATTGAGCTGTTAATGGTTTGCTCCCAAGTATTTGGAAAAAAATCTGACATTTAATTATTTTAAGTACTATTTTAGATATAATAAACAAATAATTTCACGATATATTATAAAACACATTATGACAAACGCAAGTTTTCTTTTCCAAAATGTGGTCGACTCCTGTCTGATTTGATTGTTTCAGGCATGTTTTGATGCGTAAAGCGTTGAATGCGTAACTTGAAGTAGTCCATCCACATAAAATATTTACACGTCTTGGGAGCAGTAAACAGATCTTCAAGAGAAGCCAATATTTCACGCTATAACGCAAACATTTTAGGTAGGGCGCGAGGCGTGTCATTCCAAGCGCTTTAAATAATGAATAGTGAAGTTTTCGTGGTAAACCTGTCTACTTCCACCATATTCACACAATGGCCTCGAAGGGAAGACAATAGGGTTTATTTGCACTACTTAGTGCGCTCCTGAGGCATCACGAGAGCCCCAGTTTTCACAGACTATAGTATACAAACATGGATGACCAGCAGAAGTGAATACACTGTGGCGTGTAAGCCTCCTTGATTACACTAATTAAGTTCTGTCTAATTAAATTACCGTCACGTGTTAACCAATAGCAAAAGTTGATTCATTAACCATGCAGACCGAGGACTGAAAAGCAAAGCCTTTTCTGATTGCAGGCTAGTGTCAATTGGCTAATTTGCCGTCTTGCACAAAGTAGCTCGAACCGCAGGAAGGCGTTAGTTTTCTCTCGCGCTCGCGTTAATTGCTATTTGTCATCGAGCGATGCAGCTCGAGCATTGCATCTCGCCAGCTCTCGCGCGCTCCAAGAAATGCATGATTGTGGGCAGTGGCTACCCAAACGCACAAGCATCTGAGCTCCTCTTGCAGGACTACCCTATTATATCTATCGGAGACAACCTGGAGAGAAGTTCACCTCTGAAAAAAAACTCCGCTGGGATGACGAATCAGTCAGAGGCAGACAATTTCTCCGACTCCAAGGACTCATCAGGGGACGTCCAGCGAGGCAAACTCTCTCCTGATCTTGACGGAGTCGCCAACAGTCGTCACACTTTCGATGGATCTGCGGGAGAAAGGTATCTCCTGTCTCAGTCCAGTCAAGTTCAGCCGAGTCCCACCACCATGTTTCCCTACCCGAGCCAGCATGGACCGACGCACCCGGCTTTCTCCATCGGCAGCCCTAGTCGGTACATGGCTCACCATCCGGTCATCACGAACGGAGCCTACAACAGTCTGCTGAGCAACTCTTCTCCGCAAGGCTATCCGACGGCGGGCTACCCATACGCGCAGCAGTACGGACACGCGTACCAAGGCACGGCTTTCTACCAGTTTTCCTCCGCTCAGGCCGGTCTCGTTCCCGGCAAAGCGCAGGTTTACCTCTGCAACAGGGCCCTGTGGATTAAATTTCACAGACATCAAACGGAGATGATTATTACCAAGCAAGGACGGTAGGTGATGGGCAGTTATCCGTTTGCAAACTATAGGCTATTTTCCACAAATTTATGTTTTCCTTTCGGAAATATCCATGGAACAAATTAAGGTGGGCAAATTACATGGAACGCACTTTTTTTTCTTCCGAGAGAGTTTAAAGATTATTTTCGGTCTGCTTTTTCCAAGAAAAAAAATTAAATGTTTTTTTTTTTATTTAATTAGATCCGCTTGTTTACTTTCTTTAATGCATTTGAATTTATTTTTTAATATACGTTGGATTTTTTTTTTTTTTGTATTTAAAACCATTTAATAGTCCTGCTATCTCCTTCACTCTTAAATAAAGGTGCTTAAATGGTTCTTCACAGCGATGCCATAGAAGAACCATTCAAAGTTTCTGTAAAGAACCATCTCTCTTACCTTTTTATAATCTGAAGAACCTTCTTTCGCCACAAAGAACCTTTTGTGAAACAGAAATGTTCTTCAGATGTTAAAAGTTCTTTATGGAACCATGTAGACAAAAAGGTTCTTCTATGGCATCGTGAAGCACCTTTATTTTTAAGAGTGTTCGTCGTTAATAATCCAAAGTATTGTTTTTAGATTTGCTTTTCCAAAATATTTGCATTCGTTTAGTATTTAATTATGCTTTTTTAAATTAATTTAATGTCCTTAGAAAATATATTTTTCATATTCAAATGAAAGATTGCAAACCCGCATTGGCTAGCAGAGCTGCAGTATTGTGCACTGAAACTTTACATTTTATGTACCCTCAGGCGAATGTTCCCGTTTTTGAGTTTCAATGTATCTGGTCTTGACCCAACGGCGCATTACAATATCTTTGTGGACGTGATTCTGGCGGATCCGAACCACTGGCGCTTTCAAGGAGGAAAATGGGTCCCGTGCGGCAAAGCGGACACGAATGTTACAGGTAAACAAATGTGACTTAATTTCTCTTTTTTGACTTTATTGTTATATAATAATAATCATAATAATATAAATGTTTTATTATTATTATTATTATCTTTTTTAATAACATTGATTTGAGTTTTTATTTTTTAAACATTTATTTATTTATTTTTATTTTTGTTGTTGTTGTCTTGGCTCAGAACTGACATTCAAATTATATTGTAAACAGGAAACAGAGTGTACATGCACCCGGATTCGCCAAACACAGGTGCGCACTGGATGCGTCAAGAGATATCCTTTGGAAAACTTAAACTAACCAACAATAAAGGAGCAACGAACAACACAGGACAGGTTAGTTATTTCTCGATAGATTTATTTTATTTTTATTTCATTTTTTTTGTCTCTTTTCTGTGTCATGCATTAGAAATATTAATATCAATACTGTGCATTTTTGTCTAGAGAATTAAATTATTGTTAACTTTTTACAGAAGTTGCACATTACAATCTTGTGGAATTGCAAGCAGCTCCACAAAACAGTATTATTAACTAATTAGTATTAGTTAATATTTATCTAAATATAAAAACGTATGATATTTTGTGGTAAGATCATTTCAAAATGAAAATAAGCTACATTCGTTGTTGTAACCACGTGGAAACATTTTTTTTTTCCCAGCCATAATAAAATTATATTTTTTAATTACTTTAGTTAAACCGGTTGATTTACATGTAACCAGGAATTGCATTTACATAAACTGACTAAACCGTTGGTAAAATGTAGCTAAATTAGTTGCTGTTCGAAATGGAACAACGGGAGCGTAAAGACGCGTGAGGAGATGTTATCTGACTCTCGTTTTTTCGCTTGAATTCCTGCAGATGGTCGTGCTGCAGTCGCTGCATAAATACCAGCCTCGACTGCATGTGGTGCAGGTGAACGAGGACGGAACCGAGGACACGAGCCAACCCGGGCGCGTGCAGACGTTCACGTTCCCGGAGACCCAGTTTATTGCGGTCACCGCATATCAAAATACTGATGTAAGAAAGAAGTTTGATTTCTGAAAATTCGATTGATTTGATGAGGTAAAACGTTTTTAAGTCTTTGAATTTTCTGTCATTTATAGATCACGCAGCTAAAAATCGACCACAATCCATTTGCAAAAGGATTCCGTGACAATTATGACACGTAAGTTTTGATTTTTCTTGTTGAAATTGTGACCTTTTTTGTCCTGTCTCACCTATAAAAATGTAGTCAGGGTTAATCCTATTAAATACTATTAATTTGAGTGAAAAAAAAAAAAATTTTTAGGCGCACATGAATTAGGCTACACTTTTGTTATATGCCTTAACCAAAATAAATACTGTATAGCCTATGTGCGTGCGCATTTCTATTTCTCGGACATAAAGATCACACAACTCTGGCAGGTTAGCACTCTTGCAAGAACTAAGAATCATGTGTGATTTTATTTATTTATTTCCATTCAAATCAGTGCATCTGCATGAAAGAATGCTGCTTAAAGTGTCAAATCACACAGAAAGATGATTTTAACTCTGAATTCCCATTGGCCGATGTATTAATAACCATTTGCGAGTGTTTTGTGCTTTGGCATGGCAAATCTCTAGACTAAAATCTTCATTTGCCTTCACAGCATCTCATTATGGCTTTATCGCGTACTGTGTGTTTTGGCCAGCAATATTTATTTAGAAAAGTTTTGAGAAAAACAACACAGTTTAGTTAGCCTATTTTTGAACAATTATAATCTGGTGCAGTATGGATTGACCGTGTGCAGTACTAATTTGTTTTCGCGCAATTACGCACAGAATGGAAAATTGTGAGAAAAATCGTATGCTCTCGAGCACATTTGCAACGCTTTATTTACGGTTAGCTACGCTTCTCATATGCAACATTAACGTGTTTGTCCACCATCTTTCTCCAGTGTCTACACAGGGTGCGACATCGATCGGTTGACGCCGTCCCCGGGTGACTCTCCGCGCTCTCAGATCATGCCTAGCGCAAGATATGCCATGACTGGTTCTTTCCTGCAGGACCAATTTGTCAGCTCGTATGCCAAGTCCCGCTTTCACCCTGGCGTCGGAGGCGCTCCTGGCACGGACCGCAGCGTCCCACTTAGTAACAGCTTGCTCTCCCCGCAACAAACCGAGGAGACCACGGTGGCCTCCCCGCAGCGATGGTTTGTCACCCCTGCCAACAACCGACTGGACTTTGCCGCCTCGGCATACGATGCTGCCGCGGCTGCCGATTTTGCCGGTAACGCGGCAACCCTTCTGTCGTACGCAGCTGCTGGAGTTAAAGCGCTGCCCTTGACCGGCGCGGGATGCTCTAACAGACCCCTTGGGTATTACGGCGAGCCGCCGGGGTGGGGCCCCCGCACGCCACCGCAATATTGCAGCAAATCCAGCTCTGTCCTGTCTTGCTGGCCATCCAACTCCGTGGGGAGCAGAACCTCCTCCGGTTACCTGGTCCCTGGCCTCGAGGACGGAGACGCCATCGCGCCAGAGAGGTCACCGCTAGGCGGCGCGGATGAGTCCAAACCCAAAGACCTGTCTGAATCCAGCTGGATAGAAACCCCGTCCTCAATTAAATCGATCGATTCGAGCGATTCTGGGATTTTTGAGCAAGCCAAGCGGAGGAGGATTTCGCCATCTGCCACGCCGGTTTCCGAGACATCGTCTCCATTAAAATCTGAAATGTTGACGCCGAGGGAATGCGAGAAAAACTGCTCCAAGGACATCGGCTACTACAGCTTTTACCCCCACAGTTAGAAAAACTCGTGCATGGCTCATGTGTCCAAGGATTCACGAGTGACTTATAATCTATTTATTCCTATTTATGTGCTTATTTATTTGTTTATTTATTCCTATATCTTGGTCGCGTCGTTCGCAGGACGTACGCGTCGAAAAACTTGGACTGGAGCAGAGATGTAAGCGGTTTTCCATTCCAAATGACATTTTAAGGTTCTAACTGTTAAACCTATTGTAAGTATGAAAGAACTGTACATATTTGTATTTATCTATTCATTTGTGATTCTAGTTGAATGTTGATGTACAATAGGCCTACCTATAGAAAACCGGGTTAGGTTTGTTTAATGTACTTACTTAGACGTTCGTTCAAATAGCTACATATATTAAATATGTATATATATACGGTTTTTATGTAAGCTTATATTGATGTTGCTTTTAGAGTCGCGTCGTCTGTTCGTAAATCTCATAGTCCGTAGTTACATTTTGTGGATGTATGTTTTTAACCACACCTGCGTAAATCGTTTATCTTTTTTTTTTTTTTGTAGAGATAAAAACGTAGGTCATAATTTCACGTAGGCTATTACCAACCTAGTCATTTTCATTTGTATTTCATGGGCTGTTTTCTCATGAGAATAACGCGAGTTAGGCCTGCTAATGTGTAAAGGTAATGTAATTGTGGTGTGCGTAATTGCAATAAATATGACAGAATGTGACAGAAACCCCGGGCGAAGTACACAAGATTCCAACTAAGGTAACAAGATAACCAAATATTTCTGTTTCATTTTTCTATAAGCCACCTGTCTTCGAGAGGTAGGCTATATCGATAACGCCAGTCACAATGTGAATTGTGTTGCCTGTACGATGCATTTTCATAATAAAATGTAGTCAAGCCATGCAACAAATAAGAAAATCGACCAGAGCAACTTTTTGGTAGTTTTATATAAGCTACTCATTTAATTCGACTTTTTAAATTTTTTTTTTGATGGGGGAAAAATGTAGATGTCTACTATATTTTACAGTAGCCTTAAAGTTAAAACAGTAAGGCACTTAATGTATCAGTGTCATTGCATTAAATAAAATATCAAACCAATTGCCATGCATTAAATGTAGCACAAAATTGTTTCGGATTGTAAAATAATAGATTCAAGGTTAAGAATGTAACATTTGGACAATTTCTGCTTAGCCACACGTGTGGTTGCTCTAGTATGATTAGGGTCAGAAATTAACCAGTTATCATGAGAAAAAAAATATGGGCCTAATTAAGTTAGACACTGTAGTGACCTTTTTAGTTAACTGATTTTACAAGTATTTAGCATAAACGGACTGCATATTCTCAAAGATAAAACCTGCCCCTGAAAATAAATTTTAACTTCATATATTCACTGTAATATCTTGGAAACTTGTGGGTGAAATTTATTTTGAAAATGGCTCAGAAAATTGAATATATTTCAACTGATATTGGTAGTTTCTTTGATATTTGTCTAGTGCAATTGCATTTATGGGTTTTTGAGGCCACAGTAGAGTATGTTACACACACGTAACCTAAAACATGACTACATATAATTAATAGTTAGTCTTGTATCACACAAATCTTTAACCTTGATAGGTGTATATATGAATGCAAACGAGCACGCTTATTGCCAAAAGCACACATTGTGTACACTATCATGATACACATATGTAAATACCAGACCATTTTGCAATTACCATCAAGATTTCATGAGTTATCAAGAGTTTTGAACAGATTTATAAAACGTCTGTTATAAAACACTACACCATTTGGCTCATAATCTTAGTCCTGAAGTAACACTGTACTGCACATTTATTCATGCTCCTCTAATTCTTCTGAGGAATAAATTGGCTGAATTCAGTATGAACATACTGTCATACCACTCTTACGTTTTTAGCCATGCACAGATAAAGTAGAAAAAGTAATAGTTGTGTCATAGTATCCTATTGTTTTGAGAAATCCTGTATGCTTTTTGATAGTTTGCTGCCTCCCTGTGATTCAGTGATACGCTCCCTAGGAAAGCTACCTTTTAAAACGGTTCCTTTAGAGTTCCGATATATAGGCTAATTATAATATTAATTTACAGTTCATTATTTGATTCAAAAACTTGACCTCCAAGGAAAAGACCACCATATCTTACTAATTCTATCAGCTGCTGTAAGCCTGTATTACACAATTGCGAACACTAGATGGCGAAAACGTCTTATTTATGAAACCAAAAGACCCTTGCATTACATGGTAGCATATGTGACTATATTATGATTAATGATGTACTATATAATGTAATTGGATGCTAGTATAATTATATACCGTATTAATGTTATATAATACATTATTATTCATGTAAGAATATATTAATATTGAAAAAAAATTGCAGAAGCAGCTTGCAGTACCAAACAGTGTTCCATATTTGGATTTGGATAATCCACAAAATATACACATTTTATTGCATTAGATTAAATTTTTATTGCATTTATTAAAAAAAGAAGAAGAAAAGAGAACACCTCAATTTTTACAAAAATTATAAAGAAAATTGACAAAATAAGTACCAATGCTGCATTTGAGCACAAATGATAGCTGGTTTGATTGCACTGTCTAATGCAAAGAAATTGAAACACAAGTTTGATTTAAATGTCCAAATCCTGTATATGAGCAGGAGGCTGTTACTGTAGATGATGTAAAAAGTAGCTTAAAGATGGTCCAAGATTTCTTTTATATCGGCGTCACCCAAATAATCAATGAGTTGAGCCGTAGTGCAGGCCTGACAGTGGCAGGGCAGATGGCAGATTTAAAAGCACAGCACGAGGTTATTGTGACTCTCAAACTGTTTCTAAACAAACCAGACAGAGTTACTGTAAAGAAGAAAGCGTAAATTTAATAATATGAGACATCTTATTATAAGAGGAGACCTGGTCTAGTTGGCGCAGTTTTACTCCAGTTCTCAGAGTAGATTTACTGTATATTTGAAAGTCACTTTCTGTAGATACAAACCTTAAAGTCTAGCAAAAAAGCGATTGAACATTTTTACCATTACTTTCCAGGGAAAAAAGCTGCTCAATAAATACTTACCTCACAGCGGGGCATGTTGTCACACTATAGAGGTAAGTTATCACTAGGGGATCTTGCCATTGTGCATAAAGCAATATAGTAATGAAATGGTGAACTAGGAAAGGATAATGTATAAAAATTCGGCCAACAGAAATTTCCTGAGAATATTTAATTATTTGTTTAATCCATTCACTGAATAGTTGCCCCTTGCATGAATATCGCATGTAAATCTCACAAGACTTTTCTCAGAGTATAACCATCTAGCCATCCGAATAAAATAAAAATGCTAATAATTTTACTATTTACACTAGAATGCAAACCAAGTATGCTAATGAAAAAACTTCCGACTTTCCAAACTTCTGTGACTTTCTTACCTCTGTGAAACATAAAGTTTCTGACACTCATATGGACAAAAACACATCTTTTATGTTTTACATTTTATTAAGCCAGGAGTGGGAGTAAATGACAAAATTTGTTGTTTTGAGTGAACTATCCCTTTAAGGCAGTTTTGAACTGGAATTCAGATAAGCAATTGTGCAATTAGACTTTTGACTTAAAATCTCCAAGTTATTAAGATGCAGACAAACGTGAGCACTAGTCCTGCATAGTACTTTCCCCTAGTTATTTGTTGAAAATGCCTGAAATGAAATGTCATGAGGTCCAGTCCTGACAAATGTCGAGGCACTGTAACATAATGCCCCCTCCTCTGTGGTCTTTAAGTGCTACTACCCACTACTGCGTCACACAGCAGCTACACGCGCCCTTATGAGTGAGCACTGTGATAATATGACTGCACTAAATATGTGAGCACATCATCTGCGCTGATCGGCGACGCTGCACGCAGTACGTACTACACGCACTGGAGCTGATCTACAGGTACAGAAGATGGACGTGAAGGACCAAGGCGCACAAATGGAGCCTCTGCTGCCCGCGGTAAGACGCTCTTTAATCAGCCGTGTGCGTGAGAGACCTTGACTTTGACTGAATGACTCGTCGCGCGTGATTTGCGCCTCTGCAGTTCGAAGGAGACACGCATGTTACAGTTGCATTCTGCTGCAGCGCATGTTGCAGACCAGGACGCATTTTACTAATGCGTTCACAGGTTCATCGTAGATTATTTTAACGTGAAATGTCTGTATTTACATGCAACATGCATTGAACGTCATTAAAACGACATCTTGATGAGAAAGTTGATTTGTACCATGAGGGAAATTGAGCAAACTCACATGTGAGGAAAAATCAGCAGAAAGAAGAGATTATATCATGCATGAAGAAAATAAAGCCTAATTGAAGATTGGATTGCATTTTTCATGACGATTAAGCGGACATTTCCTGCCAAATGAAGGAGAATGACGTATTATTTAAATTTTAAAGTATTTATACCGTACGTCATGGAAATATTCGATGGACTGTCTTTAATTTGTTGATTTTAATAATTATATTACACTTACAGTATCTCACAGAAGTGAGTACACCCCTCACACTTTTGTAAATATTTTTTTATATCTTTTCATGTGACAACACTGAAGAAATGACACTTTGCTACAATGTAAAGTAGTGAGTGTACAGCTTGTATAACAGTGTAAATTTGCTGTCCCCTCAAAATAACTCAACACTCAGCCATTAATGTCTAAACCGCTGGCCACAAAAGTGAGTACACCCCTAAGTGAAAGTGTCCAAATTGGGCCCAAAGCGTCAATATTTTGTGTGGCCACCATTATTTTCCAGCACTGCCTTAACCCTCTTGGGCATGGAGTTCACCAGAGCTTCACAGGTTGCCACTGGAGTCCTCTTCCACTCCTCCATGACGACATCACGGAGCTGGTGGATGTTAGAGACCTTGCGCTCCTCCACCTTCCGTTTGAGGATGCCCCACAGATGCTCAATAGGGTTTAGGTCTGGAGACATGCTTGGCCAGTCCATCACCTTTACCCTCAGCTTCTTTAGCAAGGCAATGGTCATCTTGGAGGTGTGTTTGGGGTCGTTATCATGTTGGAATACTGCCCTGCGGCCCAGTCTCTGCTTCAGTATGTCACAGTACATGTTGGCATTCATGGTTCTCTCAATGAACTGTAGCTCCCCAGTGCCGGCAGCACTCATGCAGCCCCAGACCATGACACTTTCGCCACCATGCTTGACTGTAGGCAAGACACACTTGTCTTAGTGCTCCTCACCTGGTTGCTGCCACACACGCTTGACACCATCTGAACCAAATAAGTTTATCTTGGACTCATCACACCACAGGACATGGTTCCAGTAATCCATGTCCTTAGTCTGCTTGTCTTCAGCAAACGGTTTGCGGGCTTTCTTGTGCATCATCTTTAGAATAGGCTTCCTTCTGGGACGACAGCCATGCAGACCAATTTGATGCAGTGTGTGGCGTATGGTCTGAGCACTGACAGGCTGACCCCGCACCCCTTCAACATCTACAGCAATGCTGGCAGCACTCATACATCTATTTGCCAAACACAACCTCTGGATATGATGCTGAGCACGTGCACTCAACGTCTTTGGTTGACCATGGTGAGGCCTGTTCTGAGTGGAACCTGTCCTGTTAAACCACTGTATGGTCTTGGCCACCGTGCTGCAGATCAGTTTCAGGGTCTTGGAAACTTCTTATAGCCTACGCCATTTTTATGTAGAGCAACAATTCTTTTTTTTTCAGATCCTCAGGGAGTTCTTTGCCATGAGGTGTCATGTTGAACTTCCAGTGACCAGTATGAGAGAGTGAGAACGATAACACCAAATTTAACACACCTGCTCCCCATTCACACCTGAGACCTTGTAACACTAATGAGTCACATGACACTGGGGAGAAAAAATGGCTAATTGGGCCCAATTTGGACATTTTCACTTAGGGGTGTACTCACTTTTGTGGCCAGCGGTTTAGACATTAATGGCTGTGTGTTGAGTTATTTTGAGGGGACAGCAAATTTATACTGTTATATAAGCTGTACACTCACTACTTTATGAAAAGATATAATAAAATATTTACAAAAATGTGAGGGGTGTACTCACTTCTGTGAGATACTGTATATTACAATACAATGATTGTAATTCAGTAACTTTCCACTGTAGTACAGTAGAAATAATACTGTATTACAGTAAGGAAAAGCTATTCAGTTGTCTTGAAAATAATGTAACTTGATTAAATGTAATATAATAATTATACTTAATTATAACTATGTAATTATTATACGTTTTAATGGGCTTCATAATAGGATTATGATTTTTTTTGCATTGCAACATTTTCATATCAACTAAGCACATTTACCCCTCAAATTTTCATTACTGTAAAGAGTACAGATACTTTATTAGTTTTCTTTATTACTGATACTGTTATTTTTATAATTGTTATTAATATTAAAATATGATTTCTTATTTTTAATATTTTGTATATATTTTTTTCAAATATATAAAATATTTGGTTAATATATAATATTTGTATTATTAGTTTGAAAAACACCTTCTGATGCTACTTGGACACGTCTTCAGTGATGAACTCGGGGTCACTGGGTGTTTCGGGTCTTTAATCATCATACATCCTCACCCGGGCGACCCAGCTGGGGGTGATCAGCCCCCGACTTGTGTCCAAGTGGCATGCTCAGCCACGGATCTCCCTCTGGATCCACAGCCATCGCGAGGCTTTTTCAGCGGCCTCCAGGATGTTCTTAATGGCCCTTTTGCACTGCAGTCCTTTAATACCAAGAAGGTTAAGAGTTCACTGAACTGATCTACCGGCGAAGCCCCGACACCTAACTTCGACTGCTCCAGCACTCTGTGACAAGGTCTGCATATTTAGCCTTTTTGCGTTCATACGCTTCCTCAATTCGGTCTTCCCAGGGGACAGTCAGTTCTAACAAAACCACTTGCTTTGTAGTCTCCGATGTTAGCACCATGTCTGGGCGGAGCGTAGTGGTTGCAGTGTTGGCTGGGAACTTTAGCTGTCTCCCTAGGTCGACCTGGAGCTTCCAATCACGTCCACTGGCAAGAAGCCCCCCCACTGAGCCAACTCTCTGGCGTGACTTCTCTCCAGCTCTGATGAAGGAGATGTATTGTCGGGGGACATGTTGATTCTTACTTTCTTGAATTGCTGTACTGATAGTATCTGCCAAAGATGGCGCAGGGTGGTGATGGCGCAGTGGATAAGACACATGCCTTTGGTGTGAGAGACCCGGGTTCGAATCCACTGTGAGACACCAATGTGTCCCTGAGCAAGACACTTAACCCCTAGTTGCTCCAGAGGCGTGCGACCTCTGACATATATAGCAATTGTAAGTCGCTTTGGATAAAAGCGTCAGCTAAATGAATAAATGTAAATGTAAAGACATTAACAATTGGTCATGGCGCCAGTGGTATCTCCCTTCCCCCAACACATTTGAGCAGGCACTCAGGATGTGCTCCAAGGTGCCCCTCTTCTGGCACAGCTGGCATGCTGGGATGCTTGCCGTTCCCCAACAATGCAGATTGGCTGGGCTGGGAAGAACGTCATACACTGATTGGATGAGAAACTTAATTCCTCTCTCCAGAGCTCTGTCCAGGTTATTTTGTGAGCTTCTACATGCTCCCATCTGGTCCAAGCTGCTTGTTTGCCCATGTCAACCGCTTTGATGTAGCACTCTACCTCCACCTCTGCTCGTATCTTATCCTGTATCAGTAGACGCTTCTCCTTTGCTTGGGCTTTATCATATCGTTGTTTGGGAAAACTACACAGTCCTGACCACCCAACCGCCATGGTGCCCACCAAAGTGCTATGCCGCAGCCGTACTTCCACTCTATCAACATCTCACTGTGCCTGCCACTTCCTTCCAGTCTTTACCTGAATTCCTGCAGATACAACCATGATATCAGAAGAGTCTCTATACATCATGACCTCCTTGGCTCGGGTGATTTTAAACTCTTCCACAAGGCCTCTAAAGGGGAGCTGCAGCTTGTTGGAATGCCCATATAGGGCAACACTGCTTAGGGACCGAGGAAGTCCCAACCACCGCCGGAGTGACTGACTGATGGTTCTTTCTAGAGCCTCCACTGTTGTCACTGGCACCTCATACACTAACAGAGGCCATGTTGATTTATCCTAGCTTTAAACTTTCCAGGGAGCCCGGATTTGTCAATCGCTGTCAGGTCACACCTGATTTTCTGACAGGAAGCTGCGTCCTTCAGGGACTTGTCAAACATCTTGCCCAGGCTCTTGATCGGCTTCTCTGACACCAATGGAATCTGGGTCCCTCCCAGGGTGAAGTGGAACTAATAGCCACTCTCCCCTTCTTCAGGACCAGAGACCTAGAATTGGCTGGTTTAAAACTCATCCTTGGCCATGTGATGAGCTTCTCCAGCCCTCCCAGGAGGCATGAGGTCATCCATGAATGCTCTTATGAGGGTTTGCCAAGTACCAGATCTAGACTTGGGGCCCCTACATTCCACTTCCGCAGATTGGCAATCATATTCATGGCCAAAGAGAACAATGGAACACAGATTGTACAGCCAGTGATTATGCCCTTTTCTAGCCGATGCCAGGCAGATGTTAGTGGTCCTGAAGAGACGCTCAACTTAAGGTCACTATATTAATCCAGAATGGTACTTCTGATTTTCTCTGGAAAATGATACCTTATTAGTGTTATTTCGACAAGCTTGTGTGGAATGGAGCCATACACATTCATTAGATCTACCACAGTGCTGCTAGGGCTCCTTTACTTTACCTTGCTTCCCGAATCAGCTTAGTCACTACCCCTGTATGTTCCAGGCATCCAGCCACCCTGGGATTTCCCCTTTCTGTGTCTATGTATGCATTCTTCATGAGGAACTCAGTTAGCCGCTGGGCCATAATATTAAAAAAGTTCTTCCCTTCAACACTGAGCAGCGAAATTATACGAAACTGTTCGATGCTCCTTGAATCCTCTTCCTTCGGTATCCATAACCCTTCAGCCTGTCTCCACTGAGCAGCCACCTTCTCTCTTCGCCAGATTGCCTTCAAGATCTTCCAGAGTCTCACCAGAAGCCTTGGGCACTGCTTGTAAACTTTATATGGTACTCCGCTGGAGCCAGGTGCAGAGTTTGATCTTGCTGCTCTGACTGTTTCTTTGACTTTTTTCAGAGTCGGAGCAGAGATGTTGAATTGAATCAGCGGTTCTGGAGGTGCCACCAATGCCTCACATTGGCCAAGTTCTTGCTCTCTCAACATGTCATTGAAGGTGCTACTGAGATAATGGTTAATTTCCTCCAAGGAGCAAATGAGGCGGCCACTTCGCTTTTGTCCGAGTAGCCTTTTGGTAAAGCCGAAGGGATCAGCGCTTATGGGCTCTCTCCTTGCACATCCTTCGGTGCCGCTCCACCCAACTAAGTATGATGAGCCTTTTCCTTATAATCTCTGTGAGCTCTGGCAGGGCAGTTTTCTCATCTTCCTCAGCCAATTTATATTGACCCTTGAGAGATTTGAGTTCTTGTCTTAGCTGGCTTATCTTGAGTTCTCGGTGGTTTGGTCTTACTGGGTTGCTCGCACAATGCTCTTTGATGGCACCGAACCGCTCTGATCCTATGGACATTATGGGAGTGCACATGGTCTGAAGTTTATAATCAGCATTTCCCTTTGATGTTATCACTAGGATCCTATCTACATCTTCGTCCAACTGGAGCCACTCCTTCTTATTAGCAACAGGCCACCATTATTAATTATATTTATTTAGTATTTAATATTTAGCATTTAAAACTGTTTACATATATATATATATATATATATATATATATATATATATATGTGCTATTAAACGATTAATCGCGATTAAATTGCATCCAAAATAAGTTTTTGTTTACATGATAAATATACACAGTACACATACATATATTGTGTATATATAAATACACACATGCATGCATATAAATTATATGAATATAAATGCAGACATACATACATTTCAATATTTTCAAAATATTTACTGAATGCGTGTGTACTTATACAGTATATACATAATAAATATACACAAAACACGCACATGTGTGTGTGTGTATATATATATATATATATATATATATATATATATGTGTATATGTGTGTATATGTATATATGTGACCCTGGACCACAAAACCAGTCTCAAGTCGCTGGGGTATGTAGCAATAGCCAAAAATACATTGTATGGGTCAAAATGATTGATTTTTCTTTTATGCCAAAAATCATTAGGACATTAAGTAAAGATCATGTTCCATGAAGTTATTTTGTAAATGTCCTACTGTAAATATATCAAAACCTAATTTTTGATTAGTAATACGCATTGCTAAGAACTTCATATGGACAACTTTAAAGGCAATTTTCTCAGTATTTTGAGTTTTTTTGCACCCTCAGATTCCAGATTTTCAAATATCCTATCCTAACAAACCATACATCAATGGAAAGCTTATTTTTTCAGCTTGTCACTTGTGACTAGTTTTGTGGTCCAGGGGCACTCACACACACACTCACATGAATGAATTATATTTTTATTATTATTATTAACATTTATTTATTTTGTTTATTTAATTCTATGTGATGTTTTTTTAATTCTTTCTTTTTGGGGTGGAAAGCGGGTCACATTTACTTAACCATCTTTAACTAGCACGTGTCTTAATGGTATATTTCCTGTGCTTTTTATAAAAGTAAAGTTGCAGTAGATGTGAGTCTATGTTTAATCTGGGATCTAGTGATTCTCTCTGAGATCAGGGTTGACAGCTGTCAGTGTCATTTTCATTTACAAGTCAGATGAGACTCGCTGTGACTGTAGATTATCTGTGACCCCAGAGCAATAGATCAGGCATTGAGGTCTCACATAATATATAGTGTTTTAATGACCACATCCCATCAGTTACAGATAAAATCACTGGATTATATGAGTTTAACAGCCCAAAACCAGTAAAGTCATAAAGGCATTTAACAGATGCTTTTTTTTTTTTTGCAGATTTGCTTCATATTTTACTTTGGCCATCAAATTGTGAGCCAAAAGTTTATTAAGATCAAACATTGATAAATTAGGCATAGTTAAATGTAGCACATCAAAACATTATTCCTCTCCAGTTTCTGCATCAATAAACCCTGTTTACTTCATATTAGCAGTCCAGATCTGGCCATAAAGCTGCTGCTTCTGCTGAAGCTCCTGCTGGCTGGAGCGTCTAAGACAGGCCTAGATTTGTCAGGCTAGAGCTCATTTGCACTTGTCCAGCTGCAGTGGACTCTATTTTTGTTAGACGTGACAAATGGCATCCAAGCCTGGCTGTGGTTCATTTTTGAGAGGAGTTTCTGACTGAGTAAGATGAAGAAGTTTCTGAATATATACAGTGGGGAAAAAAATATTTGATCCCCTGCTGTTTTTGTACGTTTGCCCACTGACAAAGAAATGATCAGTCTATAATTTTAATGGTAGGTTTATTTTAACAGTGAGAAACAGAATAACAACAAAACAATTCAGAAAAATGCATTTCAAAAGAGTTATAAATTGATTTGCATTTTAATGAGTCAAATAAGTATTTGACCCCTTCGCAAAACATGGCTTAGTTCTTGGTGGTAAAACCCTTGATGGCAATCACAGAGGTCAGACGTTTCTTGTAGTTGGCCACCAGATTTGCACACATCTCAGGAGGGATTTTGTCCCACTCCTCTTTGCAGATCCTCTCCAAGTCATTAAGGTTTGGAGGCTGACGTTTGGCAACTCGAACCTTCAGCACCCTCCACAGATTTTCTATGGGATTAAGTGGCTAGGCCGCTCCAGGACCTTAATGTGCTGCTTCTTGAGCCACTCCTTTGTTGACTTGACCGTGTGTTTTGGGTCATTGTCATGCTGGAATACCCATCCACGACCCATTTTCGATGCCCTGGCTGGCTTCAATGCCCTTACGGTACATGGCCCCGTCCATCGTCCCTTTGATGCGGTGCAGTTGTCCTGTCCCCTTAGCAGAAAAACACCCCCAAAGCATAATGTTTCCACCTCCATGTTTGATGGTGGGGGTGGTGTTCTTGGGCAGCATTCCTGCTCCTCCAAACACGGCGAGTTGAGTTGATGCCAAAGAGCTGGATTTTGGTCTCATCTGACCGCAACACTTTCACCCAGTTCTCCTCTGAATCATTGGCAAATTTCAGATGGGCCTGTACATGTGCTTTCTTGAGCAGGGGGACCTTGCGGGCACTAAAGGATTTCAGTCCTTCGCGGCGTATTGTGTTACCAATTGTTTTCTTGGTGACTATGGTCCCAGCTACCTTGAGATCACTGACAAGATCCTCCCTATCTTTTTTTTGTCCATCTAAATATCAGCATCTGCATCAAATTGCATATTTTTGCTCAGTTTGGCCCACTGAATAAAATTGAGTAAAATTCCTCCATATTCTCACTATATCAGACTATATGAGGCATAAAAGTCTGATGTATCAATTATGACACTCAACTAAAAACAAAGTTTTTTGATAAACTGATTTTTCTGACTATTATTTATTATGTCAGGCTTTACAGGGTTAACATTAGTATACTATGATATATTACTAAAGATTTAGAGTAAGACTTATAATCTTAAGATATTAGAGAGATGCAAAAAGGCAGCATTGAATTCAAAGTCCCTTTAGTCCAAACCCAGTGACCCTGAGCGGCTGAGTGTGTTTGTGTTTGTTGGAGACTTGTACTTTCTACACCAGAAAATGCAGAAAGTATACGTTTAATCATTCAAGCAAGCACCTCTGATCACCTCAGAATGCTTCTTTTTATTATTGATCCAGCGTTGGCAGAAAAGCAGCTTTTGAATGATCCTTAAACAGTCTTGAACAGGTTTGGGTTTAAAGCACATTAGCACATGTGTAATTAATTAGGATTATCTGAGGTATCAGTCATTTGTGTGATGCTGTTCATTTACAGCACGTGCCATTTAAGTATTTGTGACGTGATGCTTTTTCTGTCTGGATCTATTAAATTGTTCAAAAATATATAGAAATATAAAATGAAGTGTTTATATGTATTTTATTTGTTTTCTGTGGCACTTCATCAAAGGTTGTGGTGTAACAGTAATTTAAGTAGTCTGGTGTATTTTATTTCTTTAGAATAATTTGGGTAAATAGCAGTAAAACAAATTCATATAAATGTAAAATATTATAAACTATTTTATAATATATAACATTTTAAAATATTTATATATATATATATATATATATATATATATATAAATATTTATATATATTACACATTATATATATATATATATATATATATATATATATATATATATATATTTTTTTTTTTAATATATAAATATTTTGTCTTATTAAAATATGATATAAAATATTATTCAAAATAAATGGATAATATTTAATTTTTGAATGAATTGTTTTATATAATTTATATAAATATATAATATTATTACTATAACTTTTGTCTGCCAAATCAAAGCAGCGAGACAATTTTACATATGTTGTAAAATATTTTATAACATGTATATAATACAAATAATATTATGTTATTATTTTGTGTTATTATTAAATATTTAAATATATCAATATTATAATATGAAATATAATTTTATATACATTCATAATATTATAAATATTAAATCTTTTGACTGCCAAATCAAAGTCGTTGTGGTGTAAAGACATTTTTGGGTCATGTGACAAAGGCATAAAACAGGAAATGATCATAGAAAGGACCCCTGTAGACCCTCATGATTATGTGTTAAGGTCAGTAATTTTCTTAAAAATATCTTTAATATATATTGACCTTTTTTTTCTTTGACATGGCAGGGTTAGTTGAAATGTTAAATGGAGTAAGACGTTAAAATAGTGATATTCATGATTTAAAAGGTCAAAAAATGAACATGTTTTAAGGTAAGGAAGTACTTGGTCTTTATTTACTGTATTTATTGAGCTCAACAATTATTACAAACAATTATTGCATTTTAAATGGTATATACCTAAACCACAGATATATAACACAGAGCTTGTAGAAGATCTTTCGTCTCTCATGTATCACAGGACAATATAATGATGACTTTTGCAAAGCTCTCTGTTAAGACAAAGCTAAGCTTTATTATTCAGATTACACTGAAAAATATTTCCCGCTCAGCATGAGTCCCGAGCAGACGGACAAAGCTGCTTATTATTGCTTAATGGAAAATAAACAGTGAGCAGTACAGAGACTTACATCTGTTGATAGTGATTATGTCACGCTGTAGCAGGTAAATTGTGCCTCCAAGACGATGATAAATGAGATCCAATTAAGCATATTGTTTGGACTAATCGGTTGTTGTAGTCTAGAGCTCGTAATCGCAGTATGAATGCACTGATATGTATGAGTAGAATAAAAAATCCAGTCTAAGTCTTCTCGCAGTGTTTTTGGATAATCTGCTAGAGATGCTCATGTAATGGCCTTTAGCAGAGATTAATCATATACGCAAGGCTCCTGAGGTTCTTTTAAAGCTAATTGGTGCTCTTTGGATATCCAGGATTATTGTGTTTGAAAGGGAATGTGTCCTGGCACTTCCTCTGTTAAACATGCCCTCTCTTTTTTATGGGGCAAAATAAAATTATAGCCAGAAGAAGTGGCTGCCCAAAATGACAGATATGTGCAGTTTTAGTGCCTGTATGTACATGTATGATTGTGAATGCTCAAACTATATGGTGTTCGTTTAATATGCTTTGGTAAACCCAATCACAGTTTAGCTGCAATGAAAGCATGCAAACGTCATTTTAAATCTGAATTCTGCTGTCAATCCCACAGTTGCAAGCCTGTGACTAAGCTGCCTTAGAGAATGAACTGAAAACAGCAGCTGACAAGAATGGTCAGATTCACCATGGTTTTTAACTGTAAAGTTAATGTTGATTGATCAGCAATGTTATGGGTTATATTATATCTTAAAAACAAAAAAACAAATCCCCTCACTACTGTGTTTTTCCTTAAAAATAATAAGTAAAAAACAAAAATGCACAGTTGGGCTACATGATTAGTCAAAGTAAAACCAAAATCACAATAGGGCTTAGTGCGACAAAAACTGTGATTTAATAAATAAACATATGCACTGCATGTATCAGAGTAAAGCGCAGCACTGTGTTCATTTACACACAAGCAGCTTATTATTACTAAATTAATAATATTTGTCTAGTATTTTTATAATAATAATTATTATTATCAAAAAATAATTAGAATAAAATAATAAGAATAATTATTACATTTCTAGATAAAAACCAAATAAGAAATATTACTATATTTTAATATTAAGCAATATATGAAAAGCAATATTATTATTATTATCAAAGTATATATAAAAATTATTATTATTATTAGTATTAAAATTACTAGACAAAAACAAATAAGAAATATTACTATATTTTTATAATAATAATAATAATAATAATTCGTATTATTACCATTTTTAGATTTCCCCTAAAATAGTGCAGCCCTAATGCATACTGTAAAATTAAAAATTATATAAATATTACTTAACAGTGTGCACTGTGCTGACATAAATCAGAACATTATGAAGAAGTCCTGAATATATGTGAATGCTGTAATGTGCTAATTAATGAAAGGTCCCATGACATGCTGTTTTTTGGATGCTTTTATATAGGCCTAAGTGGTCCCTAGTACTGTATCTGAAGTCTCGTTCCCGAAATTCAGCCTTGGTGCAGAATTTCAGCCACTACGAGCCAGTCCCAAAATGAGCTTTCCTTAGGACGAGCCATTTCTGTGTCTGTAGCTTTAAATGCTAATGAGGAGGAGAGAGGCGGGGCAAGGTGGAGGGTGGGTGTGGCCTGCAGCTTGCGGCCACGGTACCATGTGCTAATGTTGACAGTGGATGTATGGCGATGGCTCGTAGACACGCTGTCGTTCAAGCTTTTCAGTTCGACCCAGAATCTAATCCGGATGGAGAAGCACCAGATGAAGAAGTTGCAACTCAGCGGCTACAGCAGGACGTCTCCGAATGGTTAGTTTAAAATATTGTGTCTGGATACGGTCAGTGTTTCCCACACATAGACTTTACCTGGGCGGACCGCAACAATATCCACCGCCCACTGCCATTAGCTCCTGTGTCTCACACACACACGAGCGCGACTTTAGAATAATATTTAGTAACTTTCAGACCCTTTAGGCGGCTTTTTTCCCATAACGGGTACATACTATCAAACCTAGCGACTTAAAAAAACAAAACAAAAAAAAACCTTATCATTCAGTTGGAAGATGTCTCCAGTACTGCCCCGCGAGCGTGAGGTCTCTCTCCCGGCGCAGTGTCGCCTTTCTCGGCGTCTGTTCTGAGCAGCGAGCGGCAGAGAAGCAGCGCTTTCAGTTTGCCTTAAAGCAGCAGACTATCAATAAATCATTTACAAAACAGCGTTTCCAAGCACTTGTCGCTTACTGACTGTTTGGACTTTTAAATATGAACATAATTTGTCTGTTAATATGCACAGTTTATTACTCAGACGCAAAACAGTGCTTCGCTCGTTTACAAGCCATGATGTCTCTCGAGAAAAAAAATATTGCGCTCGCCTCGCACGGTCGTAGCTCATTTTCTCATGGGTGGGCAAAGCAGAGAAAGGGGAGGTAACCTTTCCCCGTATGACGACATAAGGGGAAGATTCCAGATCGGGCCATCTGAGCTTTCATTTTCTCAAAGGCGAAGCAGGATACCCAGGGCTCGGTTTACACCTATCGCCATTTCTAGCCACTGGGGGACCATAGGCAGGCTATAGGGGAACTCATATTAATGTTAAAAAACCTCATAAAGTGAGATTTTCATGCCATGGGACCTTTAATGAAAAGCAATTATTAGAGTGAGTCAAAACAAATGACAAGATTTTCATCTGTAAATATTTGTATTTTGCAGGTGGTCGCCTCTCCTGGAAGACAAAGTGTGGTGAGTCGAAATATTTAATACACTTTATATTTTATGATGGTTGATATAATGCCAGAATCGTGTCACATACTGGACTGGAGCACACATGCATGGATGGATTGGACTGACAAAGAAACTGCCAAAATATTTTGATCCGAAGCTCCAGGAACGCTGTTCCAGAACCTGTCAGCATAAATTATTTTCAGTGTATCTGACATTATTCAATCTAATCAGCATGATTGAGGAAGACCAATTCACAGAATCACAGAATGCTTGAACTCCAGTTTCTTCCTCGTGTCATTTTTTCTCAGTAAGCAGCTCATGCATTCAGCAGCACTGAAGCTTCTAGACACCAAAAGGTCACAGAAGTGATAAATCTGTCATCTGTCAAAGGACACTGCTCACCACATGTTCATTTCAGGATTTTAGTCAGAAAGGACCTTGAAACATCACCAGATGCGTAGTTACAGTAATCTAGTTGCTTATCGAGAGATTTATGGCATGTTTCCAAATCATTCTCCTCTGATCTTACAATGCAGCATTATTAGATGAGCTGCATTGGCTTTTGGGGGGTTATTTTCTTGAATCATTTATGTATTGTTTTGGTAGACAGCACATTTTTGAGATTAGGAAAATCCCTGCAGAAGATCAGCGAAATGCACCGACACTCAAATCGAATCTAATCACGTCGGAGAGCGTTTGATCTGCTTCTATATTTGTGCTTTATCTGTGTTACACAAGCGAACGCCTGTACTCTCGGCAGACAAAGGTGAAGGATGAACAGTTTTCAAAGTGTTGCTTTTCATACAGGATAGTAGGGAATTTTACAAATTTTGGACCTGGAACAGCCGTGGAAACACAATTTTGTAGTTATGCTTTATCATCTACACATCGTTCTTACAATATGTAGTAAAACTTAGAAAAAATAATTTTTTAGAATTGATTTTTTTCATTAGCTCTGTTCCAAAACCATTTTACCATCATGGTAAAAGTTTAACATGTCTCAAGTTCTCTGCATCATATTTCATTACATTTCTTACTGGTTTTAAACACATAAACATTTGAAGTTGAAAAATTTGAAGGACTCCACAAAGAAACCACTTTAAATTTCATACAAATCAGAATTCTTGACTTAAAATTGATTCCAAGAGAACAACATGCTGTACATGAATGTTAGTTAAAACAGTTCATTTTAAATACATTGAACTATTGTTTAAATCTAAACTTTGAATGAAATACAAGTATATTGCTAGTCAGCATTTGATGAACTTATACATAAACAACTGAATGATGAGAAGTTTGTCATTTATAAGGCAATTTAGATAAAAACATATGCTAAAGTTAGAATTTCAGGGAGGATTAAAAAGAGGAAAAAATATACACTGCCCTCCAAAAGTTTGGAAACGCCCTAGAAAAGTGGCGTTATGGACAATATTGGCATGAATCCTTTTTAATTTGTGATAATTTTGCACTGATAAGGGACAACACAAACTACGAAAACATATTTTTATTACATAAACAGTTTATACATAGAAAAAACTTACATTTTGGATTCATCAGAATATCCAGCATTAGCAGCTATTACAGCTCTGCATAATCTGGGCATCCGAGCTGTCAGTTTATTCAAACATTGACTTTGAATTGGCAATCAATTGTTGAAGCTGCCGTATTAAGGTGTGCTGACCCAGAAACCTGAGCCAAGTTTAAACCAGTAACCAGGCATCACAGCTGGCAAAGGGGCATGTCTGACTTTGACATGTATGTATTGCCATTATTATGTTTTATTTCTGGTCTTCAATGATAATGTCAAGTTACTTTAATGTATTTGCATATAAAAAATTATAAGGATTTATGCTGATATTGTCCAAAACCACACTTTGCCAGGGGTGTTTCCAAACTTCTGGAGGGCAGTGTACATAGTAAAGGTATTACTGTTTTTACTGTATCTTTGAACAAAATATTGCAGTTTGGATAAGAATTTTTCAAATGTTTTTCAGAAACTTTTGAACCGTAAACACACACACACACACACACACACACACACACACACACACACACACACATATATACACAAATGTAGTTATTGTTTAGCTATCATTGGTGTGAACAGACCTTAGACCTTTTTCCAAAACATAAACAATTCATACAGACCTTAAACATTTGAATGGTATTTTTGATAAGAAATTATATCTCCATTTTTAAATTTTTTAATTTTGTTGATAATAATAATTAATATTTTGCTGCATGTGTTTTTGTGCTGGTATCTTGTCTGTTTTCAGCCTGTCACGGATAAATAAATATAGCACTAAAACTGCCAGTAGGTGGCGGCCAGTGTCTGTCTAAGAGGCCGTTCACATGTAACGTCTTTTACACACTTAAGTTCGTTATTTCAAATGTAGATGCACATTTGAATCACTCATTTAAACAATTAATATGAAATGGCTGATTCATTTAAACAAATGAAACAAATGACTGTCTTTATGAATGGATCATTGAATCATTGACTCAAATGATTCATTCAAAAACAGATTAATTCAGGAATTAAACACTGCAGTGTTGCTCTTGAGATGCGCAAATGTTCTGGTCCGCCTTTGTTTGGAACTATTTTCGTTGGCAAAACAGAAAAAACAGACAATATTGTCTCTAAAATGTAACTCACTCAATATTAACTTCTTGTTTGCTCAACTGTTGTATAAAATCAATATCACATTCGCTCACGTGCTGATATTCGGGAAAATGGCACTCTTGCGTGTGTGATGTTAATGAACTATATCATGTCTTATAAATGCAGGGATTTTTTTGCTTTCATAACTTGAGTTATATGTTCATTCTAACTGCTTTCTAATAGGCATTGTCACGCAATGAATGCATTTGGACTCTCAAGGCATGTTTTTTGTGTGTATATATTGGAGTCTCCTAAAATCGTGAAATAGACTTATATTTTTCCCTGTCTGCTGTCTGTGATGTCACAGCTCAGTAGTCACTAGTGAAGGGTCAATCAGTCAGTCGTTGTGTTCCTGTGACTTTAGATTGATGAGTCATAGTTTGGGCTGAGGTGATTGGCTCAAATAGTTCTTCCAGGTAGTCACACACATGCCAAGAACTGCCACTGAGATGAATGGAAATGCTAGCAGATACTTTTCTCTAGGTATGTTAGACCTCACAGGTGAGAATCGTGAGTATAAAGCGAGAGAGAGAAAACAAGGTCAGGCTTCTTCTGACAGGTCAGCAGTCCACTCCCAGCATGCCTCTGGGGAGGAGGCGGGCAGAATACACCCTATGAGAGAGAGAGAGCGACAGAATGAGATAAAGACAGTGTAAGTTTGTATGGGAGAGACGCTGCTGATGTCACTGCTGTAATCGCTGTGTGTGCATGCATGAGTGTGTGTTTGTGTGTGCATGCGCTGAAGTTGGACATCAGTTGAAGCGCATGCTGCATGAGGTGAAACCGTCCTGACTCAATCTGGAGCGAAAAACACCAGGGATATGCAGAATTTGGACCTTTACAGTCGACTGGACTCTCGGGTATGAGCGGCATGCTGGTTTTACTCGAGTTCAGGTTTTAGTGGCATCTGCTGCATGCAAACACTGCCAAATACTAGGATTTAGTAAATGCATGCATATTTATGATGCCCTTTATTGTGTTAGTGTAGTATTTATATTGTCAGATAATATGCATGATTTAGAGAATAAAATGTAGCTGTTTGAACAGTGTGCAGTAGTGCACTACAGAATTGTGGGTGATGTAGTCTGTGTATTGCAGAGGATGCAGCGTGTTTTCTGCAGGCTGAATGTCATTGATCAGATGCAGGGTTAGTGCTGTGGAGGAGGGGTGCAGGAAGCCTCCGCTGCTACAGTATGAAGCAGGTTATATGCTGCAATGTCAGCCAAGACCTCCCATAAGTCCAGCACAGATCTCTGACACTGTCCTGCTTTATCCCTCGTCCTGTTTCTAGGACTGTATACTATGAGAAATAAAGGCACAAAACTGTCACTGGATTATTCTATTTTTTTGTACCTTAGAGTACCATCCCATTGACAGTTTTGTACCTTTTTTTTCTGACAGTGTAGTTTCAAACTAGACAGCATTTTAAGGCATTATTCCAAATATTGTAATATTCTAAAATGCTTTAAGAAGCCTTCTTTTGGTTAAATATTTGCTTTGCAGAGAAGACAATCCCATAATGCACTGCAACAAGATCTGGGAGTGTACGTCCATGAGTGTACAAATTTTTATTATAAACAATTGAAATCAATACACAAAAGCAGATCAAACTATGGTCAAATTTTAGTTTTGGCTCTCCTGTAAAGTTGGTGAAATGTCACACCTTTCTGGTTCTAAAATAACTATATATGGGACAGTTCGGCAAGCAGTTTTTGAGATTTTAGGATTTCCTCATTCAAGTAGATAGGACTTGGTCTTGGATGTCCAAAATGTGCACGGAAGTGTTACAAATATGGCCGCCGAGTGAACATGCTTTCCTTGAAAGGCCTTTGGCTCATCTGTGGGCTACTACAGCAATTACTGCACTGAACTGCCCTCTATGGATTTGCTGTGCTGCATCTGATAGTGATATTCTCCTCCATCTGTCCTTTCAGGATGCTCAATATGATGATCTGCTTCATCCAATTAAATCAATGCGAACCATCACGGGATGCTCGCTAATCTCTCTGCTTTCTACCTGCCTCATGCTGCTTTAAAGAGATCGTTAAGCGCAAAATGAAATGTCTGTCATAATTTACTCACCCTCAAGTTGTTCCAAACCGTCTTTATTTTGTGAAATGAGTTTTGAAGAACTTTGGGGGCCAAATAACATTGGACGTGATTGACGTTCATTGTATGGACAAAAAAAAACAGAGACATTTTCAAATTATCTTTGATCAGGGTGGACTTTGTTGGAAACCCACGATGCACTGCAGTTGCAGAGACCAATGTCCTCAAAAAGCATTGTTCAGTCAATTTATAGCCTATAAGCAACGTTTTGTTACATTGGATAAAAAGTGATTAAATGAAAATAGAAAATGCAAACATAAAGGCATAATTGACATGTTTCTGAAAGTAAAGGCGGTAAGCAGAATAGTCTAAAATAGCTTCTTTTGTGGTCAAATTGTAACTTTACACTGTTTTAGACTATATACAGATAGATAGATAAATAGATAGATGCCACTATTGTATCACAGCATGCTTTGGGTCAAGCATGTAGCAAAGCCTGTTCTGTGTTTTGGCAGGTCAGTGTTGCATGTTACTTTGCCCTGAAACTTTCATGAGGTTTAAGTGCACAAAAGTATTTTTTTAAGAGGATTTCATGTCAATTTGTGTCCATTTTCTGTAAGTAAACACCATTAAAATTAAGCTGATTGCTCTTTCTGTTATTTTGGGGGAAATCCAAAGTAGTTTTTCTTTGTAAATTTCCACAAAAGTGAGATTATATTCAGTAATAATGGACCCGAATACTGAGAAAACAAAAGCTGTAATTATTCAAGTGTTATTTTGCAGATACTTTGCTTCTAAAATTATACCAAAGCAGCCTCTTTCAGCCAGCTGGAATCTATCTGATCCACAAGAGAATATAGAGATGATAAACAAGATGGTGACTATCAGTCTCGTCCACTTTGCAGCTTCATCTGGCCAAGAAATGAAATGTTTGTGACTGACATGTTAACTGGGCAATCACACGTGCTGTTTACGGGAGGGTTTCTCTGAAATGAAGGTAATGAACAAAGTCAAATCTACAGTTCTGAATATGAACTGCATGTCTAGTTTGTTTGGCTACAATGTTCTGACAAGCTTTCTGAAAATGATGAACAAACAACATTAATATCAGAGTATCTGGTCTTCTGTTTTTAAAACGTTACTCGATTCAGAATGTTCAGATAACATTCAAAAGTAACATTTTCATTAATGATCAAAATTGAACATTTTTTTTTTAAATGTTTAAAAAAGTGGAATTTTGGAACGTTCAGAGTACATTCAGAATGTTTTCAAAACTTAAAAAGAATGTTTGAATTGACAAGGTTCTCTGAAAGTTTTAATCAAACATTCTTTCGGTAACATAAATTAGTTCAGATTTAGCTGGTCTTTAAAAATGTTCTCAAAATGTGCACAAAAACATTATTTATACATCATTCATTCATGGAATGTTCTTCTGAATTCTGTTTTTTTTTATGTTACTTGTTTTAGAACATTAAGAGAGCATTCAAAAGTAACATTCCCATAATGGTTGCAAAATGATCAAATGTAACATTCGGTTATATTTGCAAAAAACAAATAAAAAAATGATATTTTGAACATGACAACATTCAGAATGTTTTCATAATTGAATGTGAACATTAGCAAAACGTTCAAATCTTTGTTAGCTGCTGGATATTGAAATAAAACTGAATGTCTTTGCAAAGACACTAGACTAGAGTGAAAAGTGTTCTTCATAACAGCCTGGTACCTTGTAAACATGACATTGCAGGGCTGTGCTGCCGGCAGCAGCATTGATCTGAGTCTGCAGGCATCCTGAAGCATTGGCTCGGTGACATGGAACCTGCACCGTTTATCGATCTGACAGGAAAGTGCTTATTTTAAGCGCTTGGAATGGTCAGGCCATCTCAGATGTGTATTGACTGCAGGATGCAGAACATACAGCTGCTATTTATAGCTGTCGCACAGACCAGCTTTATGAGACACCTGTATTTTATTGCTCAGAGGTTGTTCTGTCATTGCTCAGGGGTATTTAATGGAGAGTTATTTTTCTTTCAAGTTTTCCAGACCAAAGCAAGCTAACTAGCAGACTTTCCTGGTGTATTTCCAGAATTTATTAAGAATAAAACTAAATGCAAACGTTGTCCTATTGTAAGAATGTAGAGCTATTGTATACAATTAATATGCATAGCTATTCAGATCTTGGAAAAATTGGATGAGAAACATTTGACATCATGTATCATAAAGATATTTCTCACTTTTGTGTTCATTACGGGCCTTTTCCTCACGGTGAAACATCTGAGAGGAGACTTTAGCACAGATATCTATTTCCTCTCTATTTAATCTCAATTCTTTCTTGTAATTGAGATATTAAAGCTTAGTCTGGAGTTTTTGGGGAATTATAAAATTTATCAGTTCTGTATTTCATCCTCAAAAATGTTAGATATCGTGATACCTTTAAAGCATTGTTTCGTTGCATCTGTTTGTTTGAGCATCTGGTGTGAGTTTGGGGCGGGACTGTCTGTTCGCTTGACCAATGGCAGATGGGCAGTGTCATTATTTTTGCCATTCATTTTGGTGATGCTGGTGGTGCAGAAATTATGCACTTCAGCTTTTAAGAGACCTCATTTTTATTTTACTGTATTGAGGCTTGTGTCTGCTCTGTTGCCTAACATGAACCTGTGAGTGTGTGCATGTGTATGAGTGTGTGTGTGATGTCTCTTTACAGGATTGCAGTGTAGGATGTGTTCAGATCCACACTGAAGGAGAGCTTGTGGCAGTTTGGTCAAAAAAAAAAGAGGATTCGGGATAAAGAGATTAGACCTCATGCAGATTACATGCTATTCATATTTTATGCAGGGCAAAAGGCAGTCATCTGAATAAACACCTTGTGTGACAGAGAGAGAATATATGAACCTTATGCCATTTAAAGAAAATAAAGACTTTATTTGTATTTGCTAGCTTAGGTTTCTGTTTCTGTTTTATATAGCACGCTTAAAAACAACTGACGTTGGCCAAAGTGCTTTACAAATCAGAAAACACATACAAAACTATAAAACACAGTAACAAATCACAAAATTAAATAAAATTAATTACAGTCAAATGCAAGAGAGAAGAGATGAGATGAGACTTAAAGACATCAAGAGTTGCATAAGATCTAACATAAAGAGGTAAACTATTCCATAAACAAGGAGCTGCAACAGAAAAGGCCCTGTCTCCTTTTGATTTTAATCGAGACTTGGGGACAACTAGCTGGAATCTTTGTGCAGATCGTAAGGGCCTGGACGATGTGTGCTGCTGAAGACGTTCACTAATATAGCTTGGTGCCCGTCCATTTAAACCTTTAAAAACAAATAATAATAACTTATACTGAATCCTAAATTTTACTGGAAGCCAACGAAGGGATGCTAATACTGGTGTTATACTTACAAATTTCTTAGTCCAAGTCAAAAGCCTAGCAGCTGCATTTTGAACCAGCTGCAGACGTGAAATTGATGCATGAGAAACACCATAGTATAAGGAATTACAATAGTCCAATCTGGACATGATAAAAGCATGAACAACAACTTCCAAATCAGTAAAAGACAGAAAAGGTTTCAATTTTGATATATTCCTTAATTGGTAAAAACAATTTGTGATAACATGCATTATATTTCTGACAAATAACAGCCGGAGGAAGCATGTAAATAGAAAATAACACTGGACCCAAAATTGATCCTTGGGGAACCCCACACTTCTTCAGAGCAGAAGAGGATGAGAAATTTCCTAATTCAATAGAAAAAGTTCTCCCTGAAAGATATGAACTAAGCCAATTTAGAACATTACCCTGGATTCCAGCCCACAGTTTTAAACGCTCAATCAGTATTTCATGTATTATAGTGTCAAATGCAGCTGACACTAGGTAATTTATAGTGGTTAATAAAGCAATAAGCTACTGGATGTGGTAGTTATTTAGCAAATTCCTCACAGACATATTTTTGTCAAGTGTAAAACGGTTTCAAAATTCACATCTGAGAAATGTCTTTTGGTCTAAATTTAAGATCTGTATTTGAATTAAAATGTCCGTCCATTTGGATTACACAGTTTCAACATAAACCAGTGAACTTGTTGTGATATTCTAAGCAATTTATAGACATTTCGAAAATATGATTATTGAAATAAAATAACAGCTGCAAACTATTCCAGGATTCTTTTTTTTTATTTGTAATTTATGTTGTAGAACAAAATCTCTTTAAACAGCGTTTAGGCTCAAACAGAAGAGAATTTATCAGGATGATTGTGCTGTAAATGAATCTCATCAAAGTTACAGTTCTGAGCTCAGGAGCTAAGTTCACAGGAATAACACACACACACACACACACACACACACTCACTCACTCACTCAGTCGTCTAGAAGGTGCCCTTGGGTTTTTTCCTTCAGTGCGTCAGTGTGTGGGTGTGAAGCGTGAGCTCTTGTCTGTGTGAGTTACTGTAGCTACCGTCAACTGGCTGAGCACACACACACACACACACGCCCTGAGGAACGTGAATTTCAGCTGCTAGTTTTGAAGTTTAGGATAGATTTTAGTGAGCTGCTGTCAGAGCAGGTGAAAAGATGAATGGAATTGAAATGATTTGCATCTCATTTATGTTTATGCATTTGGCAGATGCTTTCATCTAAAGTGAATCACATGCATTCAGGATATGCATTTTTTTTTAATAATCAATCTGTGGCCTGTAGCACGAAGCGAGATGAACAAACTGAGTTTCAGCGTAGGTTTAGAGTTGACAAAACCAAGCAAATCCAACCAACCCAGTTTAGATCAGGATCAGCGGGCTCACAAAGCTCTATATAAACATTCTCCGAGTTTAAACCAGAGTTTGTGATTAACTCTGGAACGCGTGCACCTGAAAGTGTGACACATGCAGAAAACAGCCAATCACACGGAACGTGGAGAACCTCAGCAAAGTGTCAGTTGGATTCACTTCCCGCGAGAGTCAGCGCGATTCACTTTTCTGCTGAAGATTAAGAAATGTCGTAACTAAAATTTAATAAATTTAAATGCAGCAAAAGTTTGAGAAGGCAGCAGAAAGAAAATATATGACTATACAAAGGAATCATCTGAATTTATTTATTATATATTAGTTTCACACAGAGCTCAAAAGGAAAACATATAAGTTTAGTCATTTTAAAGGTTGGATATATTAAAGCTTATCTATATGTATTTAATTTAATTTAAATGCAAATCTTAAAATGAATTGCCACTTCATATAATAATTATATGAATATATTATATGAATTAGAAACAATTATTTTAAATATAATAAGTAGCCGCAAAATTCGGGCAATTTTGGCTCTAAAATTCTATTCTAAACTGCTTTAATTTGGAGTGAGAGAAACGGGGGAGTGGCTTCATTGCATCAGATATATGTCACTTTGCTCACAGCTGATTGGTCCAGTTTGGGTTTGCGATCTCTAACCCAGAATAAAACCTGGTCCGGAGCAGGGTAGCTGTGTAGTGGAAGTTACTATGATGACCAACCCATCTTCTTGAGCCCGAAAACTCAGCGTTTGATCAAACTAAACGTGAACTTACCTGGGTAAAAACTGAAACTGGCTTCGTGCTACAGGCCACTGGTGTCAATCTTTTATATTGAAGTCAGAATTAAAACCAAAATCATAATCTTAATCCATGTATCTGTCCTATTTTGTTTTTTAATCAATATCTTTGATTCAAACATCATTAGCTAAAATACTGCCAGAGTTCAATTCGTGTTTGAATCAGTTCTGAATGCCCGATTCAGTGAATCAATTTGATTCAAACTCTGATTCAGTCTCTGATTCATTTCTATTATCACCCAAAAATGTGCCACTGTTGCAATGTGCCACTGATTATTGCTATTTATGCATACAAATGTAAATGATGTCATTTTGTGCCTTGACGTTTAATACTGACGTTTATTTGATAATTAAGTTTATCAAATTATAAGAAAATTCATACACTATACCATTCAAAAATTTGAGAGCATAAGATTTTTTAAAAATGTTTTTGAATGTCTCTTTTGCTCGCCAAGGCTGCATTTATTTGATCAAAAATAATAATCAAAAATTTCATGCATCCTTGCAGAAGAAAAGTTTTAACTTCTTTCAAAAACAAAATCATTGTACTGCCCCCAAACTTTTGAGTGGTAGTGTAAATGTTGACATATATATTGAATATTACTATTCTAGCATAGTTTGTGTGTAGGTGTGCAACAGTAGTATTGTATGTTTTTTGGTAAGACTGTATTTCTGCTCTTATGTAATTGATCTTGGCTCGGCACCATCTGTTTTAATGCTGCATGTTTCTCAAGTAATGAGGTGCTACAACACCAGCTTGTTGCGATTAGCAGCTGGTCAGTAATGCTGTCTGTTGAGGACAAATGCACAAATCCAGCCTGCTTTCATTATGCACTGACATGAAGGGAATCTCGACTAGAAACTGCTTTAACCCTGTTTCTTAGACTAGAAGCTATTCTTTTGCACTAATTGAAGATTCCCTCAAGAGCTCATTATGACACTAATTAGTTTTGTGCTGAAGAAGCTGAGCGATGAGTAATTGTATTCTAGTTGTATTTCTGCATGAAATATATGATACCAGTGAATGATTTTAAGTTTGCTATATTTAAAATCCGCATTAAATAATCACACTGCAACTCTTATACTGTAGATAGACATCTTCTATGAAATTACAACACACGTTGATTGATTAACTTGAAGAAAAGCTGTTTTCTTTATGCAATTGTCAGATGTTTTTATCCTATTATTTCAAAAAATTATTATAATTTTTTTATTTTTTTTTTTAAGAAATTTGTATTTTTATTCATCAAGGATTCATTAGACTGATCAGAAATGACAGTTAAGATATTCATGATGTTATAAAAGTTTTCAATAAATGCTGTTCTTTTGAATCATAGAAATAAATGATATTTTACCATATATTCAAATAGAAAACAGTTATTTTAAATGGTAATACTATTTCAAGATTTTACTGTTTTTACTATATTTTTGATCAAATAAATGCAGCCTTTGTGAGCAGGAGGAGACTTCGTTCAAAAAGACGCTAAACGGTTGTGTGCATTTTATCAGTTCCTGCATTTTGTGGTGTTTGATATGACTGTAAACGGTGGAAAATTAATTATTGATCATGTTCAGTTGTCATAAAATCATGGACAAAAAAATAATGTGCAGTTTTGGCCTGTTTGATATTAACAGTGTCCTTTAAATATTAAATCACTAAAATTTCCAATTAATTTTGGTCATTTTATTTTTTTATTAGAAAAGATATACATATTAATATGCATTTTTATTGTGTATATTCTACATACTTATGTTTATGCATGTTAATGACTTAATGACCAGTTGTAAGGTGCTCATATTGTCACTGATACCTGTCTTTTTTGTTTGTTTTTAAAGAGAAAGTGAAGTTAAATTTCGCTGTCATGAAGCTTTCAATATGAAACTCACAAAAAAGAACACGAGTCGGTTTGATTTCATGGAGAGGCTGCTGCTGTTGGCTACATTAGTAACCATGGTAACTGGATTGTAGTTGAATTGCACTTTCATTCCCATAGAAAATGCAACAGTGTCCTCAAGCAATGCTTATGCATGGGAATCGTATTTCTTTATTTACAGCAATAGATTTGTTTATAATTATTTACTGACTCTCATGTCATTTCAAACCTGTGTGGAGCTCAGCTGTCAACTGTATGACAATGTCTTAGCAACTACCCATAATCACCCATAAATTATTAGATTGTCTCAATTTTTAAAAAATAATATAATAAAAATTATTTAAATATTTTTTGTAGTAAATAGAATGTAAATTTTAAATGTGATTTTTGTCTCTTCATTAATATTAGTAATTTAGTATTAATAATAATATTATATACTACTGTCAGTGTCATTGAGAGTTTTTATTAATATTTTGAATTTGTTTTTTAATTTTTATATTTCTGTTTTAATTTTCATTTTAGTTAAAGTTTTAGTAATTTTGTCATTTTTATTATTATTGTTATTTTGTTTATATGTCCATAGTTTTAAGACTTTAAGACAGCAAGCGTGTGGTGAGTATGTCTCTGTATGACGGTCCGGGACAAATGCATCTGACAGTGAGTCGCATCCATTGCACCTGTCACTCTGAGACAGATCTTCACACTGACATCTCTCTCTCTCTCTCTCTCTCTACACACAGAGGAATGATGAGGAGGCCGTGGTGGACAGAGGAGGCACTCGCTCCATGCTTAAAGCTGGACTGGAGAAAGAGGAGCTAGAGGGTAAATACATACTAAGAATTTAAAACAAATAAATATTTTTGGAGACATTTTTAATTTATAAATATCATATTGTCACGTAGCGGTGGGTGCAGAAATTCACTAGGCAGAGGAAGACGAAAGAGGATTCAATATCTTTTAATAATCCAGATGACAAAGCTACGTCCACACACAAACATGTCTACAACTGACTTTAATACCAGACAAAGACCAACTGAACAGACTGGAGCTTAATTAGGGAGGCACATGAGGATAATTAATAGAACACAGGTGAACAGAATGACACAATCAAACATGAGGGGAAAAACTAGGTCAAGGAGAGTACATGGGGAGAAAACCCAATAAAACAGGTCCATGAGTCTGATACGTGTGATTTAGTTTTTTGTGTCGTGCATTTATTTATTTATTCATTTTAAGGCATTAGCGTTTAAAAGTTTTTTTTAAAAGGAATTCATATTTTTATTCATCAAGGATGCATTAAATTAAACGATGCAAAATTGACAGTGAAGACATTTATAATGTTACAAAATATTTCTATTTAAACTGTTTTCAACATTGATAATAATCATAAATGTTTCTTGAGCAGTAAATCCGTATATTAGAATGATTTCTGAAGATCATGTGACACTGAAGACTGTAGTAATGATGCTGAAAATACAGCTTTGCATCACAGAAATAAATTACATTTTAAAATATGTTTACATAGAAAACAGTTATTTTAAATTATAAAAATATTTCACAATATTTGTATTTTTACTCTATATTTACGTATGAAAAATTATTTTTACTGTGCAGCAACCTTAGTGGAAAAAATCCAATCAAATATAACCTATAAAAAATATAATCAAATATGGCAATAAAGTGAGTGGATGAAAAATGTCAAATATATTTAATCTGCATATATAGATATATATATATTATAAAAAATATTAATATTAAAACTACCAGATAGACTATCTATTTACATGGTAATTTTCTTTTTATTATTATTATCAATATTATAAAATATTACATAATATTAATAGTATTTTGCACCCCGTAACATTTCATATTCATTTTAAAGAGACAAAATGCATATTGAAAATGTACATTGTCTTTACGCTGTGTGTAATGTGTTTTAGACGGACATCAAAATCTTTTGAATCGAAGGGATTTCAGTTTAGGATATGAATTTATTGTATAAGAGATTCTTTCATTGTCCCGTTGCTGGAGTCTTGCATCAAATCGACAGCTTCCAGTGTATTAAATGAGCAGCTGTGATGCGTCATCAGTCACGTACAGACGTAATGTCGTCCTGTAGCCGCTGTTTTTATCACACAATAATAACGAGCTGTTTCAGAGCAACGGCGGCTCAGAGAACTTAATGTTAGTCTGAGAGGAAAGTCTGTGGGTGGCGAATCAAGAGTGTGTGTGTGTGTGTGTTTATCTGCCTCTGAAATGTCATGAATAGAAAAGACTGGTGGGAGGGCAGAGAGCGTTTCACAGGGGAAAAGAGCAGCTACCGGAAGCATCTTCTCTAAGCATGGCAGATGACGTCAGCTGCTCTGCTGCCCCGGACGCTATTTTTACATCCTACAAAGAAAGAGAAAGAGGCAGAGATAATTACAGTATCCAAATTAGAATAATAAATGGGTCATCAAGACTCTTGGTGTCTAAACAGAGGCTCCGTGTCCTACACATGTCAGAAATAATCACATGCTTTTCTGTTTATGTTTGTGCCTGCTTTATTTGCATTAATTATGAGCATGTATTTCTAACTTTGGCTGATGAACTTGAAGACCTCATGTCTTGATGAGCGCAGCTTTCTATTTTTGTGTTTATGTACTTATGTGTTATAAAACATTTACATTTATGTATTTGGCAGATGTTTTATCCAAAGTGACTTAAAATAATAAAATAAAAATAAAAGAATATATAAATGTATGTTACGGGTGTAACTTACTACAAACATTGTATAATATTTTTAATAATAATAATAATATATTTTTTTAAGTAAATAAAATTTACATTTTAAACGTGAATTTGTCTCTTTAATATTAAGATTAATATTAATTGTCACAGGTGTGCAACATACTACTAATATTATATAATATTTAACATTATATTTTAATAAAAATAATGACATTTTTAAGCAAATAGAATGTACATTTTAAATGTGATTTTTTTTTCACTTTGATATTAATAATATAACTTATTCATGTAATATATTAATATAATAACTTTTACAGGGGTGTAAAATTTTATTGTAGTAAAAAATAGTTGTAAAATTATTTTAATACTATAGAATATTTTATATCATTTTATTGTATTAATAATTTACATATTTTAAGGTAAATAGAATGTCTTTAATATTAATATGAACACTAATGGTTACAGGGATGTACTTTAATATCAATATTATAATATTTTAATAATAATATTATTGATATTTAGGCAAAAAGAATGTGCATTTTGTCTCTTCAATTTTCATGTTGTCACTGGGGGGGGGTAACATAATATTAATATTATATATTATTTTATAATATTGACAATAATAATGAGAATACTTTTAAAAATAAAGAGAATGTTCATTTTAAAAATGTATTTTCATATTTCATATTATTAAAATGTGTATTCATATTAAATAATTTATTAATATTAACTGTTACATGGACATAACTATTATTATTATTATAGAATTTATTATAATATTGCCGTACAGTCAGGTTTTGTATCTTTTAGCCGTACACAAGTTGACCTTAAAGCTAACAGACATGAACTTAAAGCCACAAAATCCCATTTTGATTTCATGAGGGTTTTGAATATACTATATTTGTTCAAGAACACTTGACTCAGCATTATAGTGCGTTGACAGGTTTCCAGAGCTCAGCTGCAGCAGGCAGATTCACTGTTCACCAGTGTTTCACTGACAGCACAGGCTGGCCAACTACCCACAATTCCATGCAATAATGAGCCCCCTGTCAAGATATAGGACATTATAATATAATATATATATTAGACTGAGCTGTACTGAAAATACTGCTTGTGACAGCAAAAATAGGACTTTTCCTCATTCACTGTGGCTTGCAAATTCACTTTCAGCTTTTGAATAAATATCATTTGTTCAGATTCAGACATAAGGTTCGATTTGGATCAGCCCAGGAGCTGCAAAATGGTTCATGAGCAAAAAACACGTTGCATGTTCTTGCATGGAGGATGTTTTGTGTATAAAGAAGAAAATGTGAAGTGACAATTTCCTCATTACTTGCTAATTCACTGCTAAAGTGTATGAGTGGTTGCTAGGCAGTTGCTATGGTGATCTGAATAGTTGCTAGGTGCTCACCGTCAAGTCTCTGATACAATGTTGTTAAAACTTGTTGTTGCAAAATGAAACTATTAATAATAATTTTTGTTTACTGAAATAAGGCTGAAATAGAATATAAATATGGTATGAAAATCTTAACCTTAAAAAACTAAAATGTTTCCTTGGCAACGAAATAAAATTCAAATTTAAATAAAGTTAAAAAAGAAACAAATAAAAATGACAAAATCACATAACATATTACAAAAACCTTTTAACTAAAATTAAAATAATAACCGAAAATTAAATTACCAAAGCACATAATAAACTTACTAACATTACCATGAAATCTGAAAATAACACTGTTTATTACACCAGATATGATATTGTGGTCTGGTGTTTTTGATCACAGACGCACCTCATGTCATGAGATTTCAGCGCTTGTAAACATACCACGTCAATCGTACAAAGTCAAAAGCTTTGGACATGTATCTGTGAGCTCATGCCATTGAGCGTTTCCCATCGCAGGACAATGCTTTCAGTCCTTCTCATAATGTTATGTAATTCAGAGACACCAGGAGAGTTTTATTATGTGATTCAAGCCTCATTTCATCCAGCTTTCAGCAGCTGTTTAGAGACATTTTACTGGCAGGAGGAGAAAGATATGTTTCTGTATGTTGCCATTAAATGTGTGTATGTTATGTTTTCAGACAGATGATATATAATAATATATGATGGACATATGTTATGCTTTCCCAGCACATAAATTAAAGTGAGTGATGACTGTTATTTTAGTATTATTCAAAAAGGATGAATAACTGTATGGGTTAAATATGTTTAGCAAATGTAATTATTGAACCAAAAAAGAGTACACCAAAGTGTTTCTAGTGAATTATCCACTTCAAAACCTCGTGAGCTGCCTACCTAGTATCATATGTTTAATGCAGCATCCGTTCCAAAAAGTAGGCAGCTGTATAATTATTTTATAATTGTGCTTTATAATTCATAATTATGAGTTTCAAATGAGTCAAAGCATAATTATGCAGCCTTCTAAGACGCCTTCTTTTGGCTGAATACTAAAGCAGTACTGCGTTTGTCATTTATGGAGAAGACAGTCTTACACTGCAATTCAGAGTCAATAAAAAGAAAATCCATCCAGGAATGAACACAGTTAATTATAAACGCTGATTATGTTGAAATGTTGATTATTAATGTACTTACATTTCATTCAATGCTGGAAAATATTGCTCAATAATTGTCTTGAAAAATGGAATAAAAAATACATTTAATTAAAATACAAACATTAAAAACAAAAACTAAGTTTAACTAAAACAAAATGAAAACAGAAAATACAAAAGTAAAAGCTAATACTTCAAATACAATAATAGTAAAAAAGTATATATGTAAATATTACTAAAATAACACTGTGTTTCACTGATTGAAATAAAGCTCAAATAAAATATGAATATTTGATGAAAAGATGAATAAATTAAAATTAGAAACGTTTTCTGGGCAACTTAAACTAAATTAAACTAAAACTGAAATAAAAAGTAAAACATTTGTGAAAATAGGAAAATTAAAAAAATAAATAAAAAATGCCGAAAACACATGTATTACTAAAACCTAAACTAAAATTAAAATGAAATATGATAAAAATGAAAGCTAATACTATAAAAATAGACTACTATAATACAATTTTTTCAATACTTTTAACAATTTTCCTAAACTCTTAACACAGTTAGCACAACATCTGTCTGCGTAGGCTATACAATTAACACATTTCTTGTTGGTTTGACACAAAATGCATACAGTTAGCACAAATGCTTGAACTTCTTTTATACACAAGCTCAACCAAGACCAAAACAATGTAATTTTACTGCCAGATTTTCATATGCTTTCACACTGTATGTCGGAACAGATGACATCATGTTCTAAACCTAACTTATAGGCTAAAGTCAAAGTGAACAGCTGTTCTTATTGTGAATTTGAAACACAAATATATCCCATTTTTTATGCATTCATGAGAAACAGCTGCTTGCAAATATATAATGTTATGCAAATATATAAATTACAGCTGGTTCTTTAAATCACATGATCATACAGTAAACAGTAAAAGAGGATCTCTTTGGGCTGATCTTGTGTGGAAAGTGCACTCCTGCATAAATGTGAGATTTTAGAAGATCTGCACCAAAGACTGGTGCCAGAGGTAGAAAGGGGACAGGTGGGAGACCACTTGTCAATATATGTGATCAATGTGGCATGCCACCATTCCCAGTGCAGTCACAGCCTGGCACCCATCCGAGAATGATGTCCATTTTCCTTGCCCCTTCCCCTTCTTTCCTCAACCCCATTGAGGAGTTTTCCTGAGCCTGGAGATGAAAGGTTTTTGACCAAATGTCCAATGGATGCTGCATCCCAAGACACTACAGCTGAACACTGCCAGGGGTGGATAAGGCATACCAAAAGACATCTTGCCAGAGAAGAAGATATCAGGTGTGGTGTGGATGAGAACATGTGGCCAAATGCAGAAGACCAGGCAGATTGGAAGATGACTTTTTTACAGTAATTATATGTTATTCTTCTGTGGATTTTTCTGTTTGCATATTTTGTACTTTTATATAATACTATAAATGGCAACTGTATTGCATATTTTTGTTATCTTGCAGTAATGTCCTGTTGCAAATAAAGCCTTTACTTCAGTAATTCTGTCTCTGTCTTCTTTTTTCACAAACCGTACATTCTATAAAGCTACTCTGAGATTTTTTGTATAGACTTTTTGGAGCAAAAGAAACTAAATGCATGCATTTACCAAACCCAATGAAACACAAATGTAGAGAGGCTTCAAAAAACAAACAAAAATATTTAGAATTAAAAATATTTAGTTTTTATTAGTGCTGTCAAATGATTAATCGCAATTAATACAAGTTTTTGTTTACAAAATATGTGTGTCTACTGTGTATATTTGTATATATAAATACACACACATGCATTTGAAAATATTTACATGTATATATTTATATTCATATAATTTATATCATATAGAAATATATTTAATATATAAACGTAACATATTTTTCTTAAATATATACATGCATGTGTGTGTGTATTGATATATATATACATAATAAATATACAGAGTAACACAAACTTTTATTTTGGATGCGATTAATCACGATTAATAATTTGACAGCACTTATTTTTATAGATGAGCATTTAGCATGTTCCAGTTGCACTGAAAGAATTGAAAAATCATGTTTTTACAGTGTGTATGAGGTTTAATTTCTGTGAAGGTTATATTGAGATCTGTGCTGTTGAACCAAATCATTTTCTATATTTTCTACCGTCTCTTGAGTGCTTGTGTTTGTGTTTGATGGATAGGTCACAGGACTCTGTATATCGGGGTTCATGTTCCTCTGGGCAGAAGAACCCACCGCCGTCACCGGCATCACGGACACCGACACAGAAAGAGGAGCAGGGAGAGAGACTCGGGTGTTGAAGACGGACACGAATCTCCTTCATACAGTAACCATCCATCCTTCCTTCAGCCACTTTCTTACTCAGTGTTTGTGTCCTGTTTTTCAGTACAAATATCTAAACATTCTTAACCCTACGAAGCCCATTTCTAATCAACATGCTCAAAACTGCTGAAAAACCTGTCGCACACCTTGCCTTCTGTCATCTGATTGATACTTTATACATTTTTAGCAAGTAAAAGGCCTTATAATTGTACAAACGTCCAGCTTCAGCTCGTGCTTCACGGGTCTTTTTCTGATTTTTCAGATTTCTTTCTGGACTGAAGCAGCTTAGGTTGATATACTTGATTATCAAGATATCATTATAATTATAAATATCATGTTCAAATGCGAGTATAAAGTATGATCATCTCTTAATCATCATTGCATTGCATTGAATTCTATGTTTTGATCATAAAACTAAGAATTTAAATATCATCTTAATAAAATATATTATTTTGAGATATAGTGTGACAGTTTGGGCCTCTGAATGAAATTGAGATATTTCTTCTTCCGATATCTCACTGTATCATAATATATGAGCCATAAAAGCCTGATGCATCAAAAAAAAACATGCAAACTTTTTTTTTTTTTTTTTTGCTAAAGGTTCAATACTCTGTTCCATTAAAAATATCTGTACAGGGTTAATTCAAGATACATTTACTTGAAACACAAAATGATTTAAAATGTTGATATTGTTTTCAAAAAAAAAAAAAATCAAAATTAAGCAAATTTCTGCTCAAAACAAAACAAAATAAACAATGAAATCTGCCAGTGAGGTAAGCAAATTGAATTTAGAATAAATGAATTTAAATAAATTTTTCATAAATTAAAATGTAATACATTTATTTAAATAATAATGTCCTTTTTCATCTCAAGCAAATGTATCTTGAATTAAAAATATTTAGATGTTTTGCAAAAACATCTGTTTTTGCAGTGTTCTTTATTTTCTGTCTGTTCCTTCTGATATCCTTTCATCATTTCTGTTTCCCTTTGACGGTCTGTCCTGTTGTATTATGTTTCTTTGAAGCTGTCTCTGTCTCTGTTTGGCTGTGATCTCGACAGGCTCAGAGTTGGAGTGTGTGTTGCTCCTTTAGCAGCTCATCATGATGACTCAGTCCTGCTAGAGAGCAGCTGCTTCTTTTCTGTGCTTTATTATTATCCACATAACGTGTGTTGAACACAGAACAGTTTCGGGTCTCTGAAGCTTTTAGCTGCCTATTTTAGCCATGTGACCTTTTGAACCGAGCTTGGTCGTTTAGTTCAAGTCATTGAAATGCTGTGTCACAGATACTCCCTCTCAGAGGGTTCAGTTTCTGCTGGGCACTGAGGATGATGATGAAGAGCACATACCACACGACCTCTTCACCGAGCTGGATGAGATCTGCCTGCGCAACGGAGAGGATGCTGAGTGGAGAGAAACCGCCAGGTACCGGCCCATGTGACTCGGTCATGTGACTTCACCTGTCTGGATTCAGTCATTCAGTATGCACTTATGGGTTAATGACATATAATTATGTCGGAGAAGATACAAATAATTAAAAAATAACATAAAATACAGATTTTTAAAGAAAATAATAAATATATATATTAAAATCTTTAATCCTGATTTTATCAAATGTCTCCAAAAAATGGGACAATCATTTAGTAAAAAGTGAAAAAAATGTTTCCAAGTCTTGAATAGAAAATTAGTGTGTATATATATATATATATATTTATATATTAGTTCAGATTCATAAATGCTCAAATTACATTTTAAAGTACTTGACACATGAGCTTTAAACAATTTTTAAAAGATTTCTGCTTTTGTCTCTCAGCAATCCTTATTTGTTATTAGCCCACAAATAATTAATCAATATTTTGACATCACACGTTAATGCTCAGTGTTTTTCAGAGATTGATTCTTGGCTGCTCTCATGTGTTTTGAGAGCATGAGTGATGTTTAATGCATTAAATCTGTGGAGCGGCATTATTCCAAGAGAGCTGAGGTTATATAAAGAAGCATTGTTGTGTAATGTTTGTGTGCGTGTGATCAAACAGAAAGGCTAAATAAAGCACTTATAATGATGATGGTTTCTACATTGTCATATGGCATCACATCTAAATGCAAGTGCACTCAGCATGAGGTTTGCTTTCATTTTTTCTTCAATAAGCAAAGACATGTAGAATGCACTGCTTCATATCTAAAAATATCAACAATTCACATGAGGCAACACAAATTACCATTTACTTATTCAGTAAAGGTTATAAGGAAGGTCATTTATGTTATTTATTCATCTGCATAACGTTCATGACAGTTCATAATGCTGTCAAGCTCCAAAAAGGACAAATATGATATATTTGGCATATTAAATAAAGCCCGTACTGTAGATCTTGTGCACTATATTCTGGTTCTTCTGGATTTGTACGAGAGCTTCATATGAAAATTATGCTCTTAATTCTGAAATGTATCTTAGAGCTCTTATTTTCGACAGACATTGGTATTCTGGCTGCAGTTGTGATTATTTTTTAAGAAATAGTTCACCCAAAAATGAAAATTTGCTGACAATTCATTCACTTTCAGGCCATCCAAGATATAGATGAGTTTGTTTCTTCATCAGATTTGGAGAAATGTAGCATTCCATCACTTGTTCACCAAAGGATGCTCTGCAGTGAATGGGTGCCGTCAGAATGAGAGTCCAAACAGCTGATAAAAACATCACAATAATCCAGTCCGTCAGTTAACATCTTGTGAAGCCAAAAGCTGTGTGTTTGTAAGAAACAAATCCATCATTAAGGCATTTTTTAACTTCAAACCATTGCTTCCGGCTAAATTATGATTAATATTACCATAATATTGCTTCCTCCAGTGAAAAAGTCTTCTCGTCTGAATCAAGAGAGACATCTGCGCAGATCAAGCATCATTTACAAACAAAAACAGTCCAAAACAGCTCTAAACAAATATGTTGGTGGATTTTGATGTGAGTGAGAGACAACAGGAGATGGACTTTATCACTGGAGGAAGCATTATTACAGATTATGGACTCATATTTTGTCCAGAAGCAATGGTTTAAAGTGAAACATGTCCTAATGATGTATTTGTTTCTTACAAACACACAGCTTTTTGCTTTACAACTCATAACTGACGGATTGGAGTGGTGTGGATTATTGTGATGTTTTATCAGCTGTTTGGACTCTCATTCTGACGGCACCCATTCACTGCAGAGCATCCATTGCTGAGACACTGATGCAATGCTACATTTCTCCAAATCAGTTCCTATGAAGAAACAAACTCATCTACATCTCGGATGGCCTGAGGGTGAATACATTACAGCAAATTTAATTTTTTTTGAGTGAACTATTCCTTTAACCATGTCTGTGTCTCTTTCTCCAGGTGGCTGAAGTTTGAAGAGGACGTGGAGGACGGCGGTGAGCGCTGGAGTAAACCATACGTTGCGACGCTCTCTCTGCACAGTCTCTTTGAGCTGCGGAGCTGCATCATCAACGGCACCGTCTTGCTGGACATGAGAGCCAGCTCTCTGGAGGAGATTGCAGGTTGTGTTTTATACTAAAGAAATGCAACATCCCAATGTTTGCATTGAGACATCATTTTTATGAGAATTGCATTTCCCCAAATAATTCTCATTAATGAAAACAAAAATACATTCTTTAGTATTGTAATGTGAATAAAAAATTATAAACTGTTCATGCATCATTGTACAGTAGTATTTGCTGAACTGTCTTTACACAAATTTTACTTTTTAAAGTATAAAATCATTGTATTCTAGCATCTTGTACTATAATACAGTAAAAACTACAGTATAGTAATGAGAATCACTATTGAGAATAATTACAATTATTGAAAATGTAGAAAAAAACATGCAGTATGGTAATGAGAGTTTGAGCAAAATGTGAGTGAAAATGCAAAAAAAACAATAACGGTTATAAAAATAGACTTAATTTTCTTTTTGTAAAATATAATTAGTTGTTTTTCCTGTTTTGAATGAATGGCGAACTGTGACCTGAACATGTTTTCATGAGATTTACCCTTTCATTCTTTCCTGTGATCATAAAATATTTGCTATTTCTGGTCAAATGAACTTCCATTGTCAAATTAGCACATTGTAATAGGATGTGCCAGCACTCATATACCACTGAGGAACACCTTAAACTGAGTTTTACACTTTAATCTCTGTGGGATTTGTGTAAGAGAGCTCAAGCCATATGTACAGACTCAGTGTTTAAAGCTCAGGTAATTGGCACATAGGTACAAAGTTCTAGTGTTCAGTGTTCAGCTTCTGAGCATCAGTATTTCATGAGTTGAGATTGAGAGAGAGTTGCATGTTTATTTAGATACAGAATTTGGATATATATACAGGTATATGTGTGTGTGTGTATTTATGTATCTATGTTTGTATGTATAACCTGAAAAATAGATAGAATGATGACTTCTACAACACACTTTGACCTTTTTTGACAACATAACCAATATTGGGGCATGTTGTCACAAAAGGTGTGTTGTAGAAGTCATCATTCTATCTGTATACGAACTGTATTTTTTATGTAATTTCAATGCACTAGAACAAGCCTCCAGAGGTGAGTGCACTGTGGAAATTGTCTTTATCACTTAGTGTCAGTCATGAATTATACAGTGTTTGCACCTCACTCTCTTAAGCATGTGAATTTTGCATTACTCGAAGCTGTTCTGCATCTTCAGATACATGCAACGGATCTCTGAGCAGCTGCTCCATCGCTTGTCATCAACATCAATGTCAGTTTCTTGATGCAGAGTTTAAGGAACATCTGCAAAATAGACACAGATGAGGTTTTTGCTAAACATTTAGCACAGATTAGCCATTTAAAGATCACATTAGCTTCGCATCAAGACAGCACTGGCCAGACATATGCTGTGTTAAGAATTCATCATTCTATTTATTATTCAGGTTCGAAGTGAATAATTAACATTTTGGTGGCACATATAAAGATGAATATAGCATTCAGCAGATCTATACTGCTGCACATCTGTGCCGCTGCTCACGTTTTAGAATATAATTATAATAAACATATAAAAGATCATCTAAATTACATCAGATTATTGCCAAATTGTTAATATTTCATGGTGATGTTACAAGTGTGATATTTATATTGATTCTTAACTTATATTCATTAAATTCTTTAAAAAAGTTTACGTATTTTAATGTTTGTATATTAACATTTGTGATGTGTTTTTTTTAGGTCAGTAATAATGCATTTTATCTTCTGCAGCTGATAATTTGTAATGTTGTATGTTGAATTTCTTAGAAATGGTGCTGGACCAACAGGAAGTGGCTGGGCATCTTGAAGAGGATGTCAGGAAGAAGATCAAAGAGGCCCTTCTGAAGCAGCACCATCATCAGAACCAGAAGAAACTGGCCAATCGGATTCCCATCGTCCGCTCTTTCGCCGACATCGGCAAGAGGCAGTCTGAGACAAACTGCACGGACAAAAACGGTATTCATTTGCCCTTGCGCAGGAAATAAAAGAAGTTGCAGGTCTGATTATGCAAATGAGATCAAAACTATATACTACTACAGGTTAAAAGTTTGGATTCAGTAAATGAATATGAAATGAGTATTATTATGAGCAAGGATGCATTAAATTGATCAAAATTGACAATAAAAACATTTATGTCTTTATTGAAGGATCACGTGACACTGAAGACTGGAGTAATGATGCTGAAAATCCAGCATTGATCACAGCAATAAATTACATTTTACATTATATTCAAATAGAAAACAATTCTTTTATTTTTGATCACACAAATGCAGCCTTGATGAGCAGATGAGACTTCTTTCAAAAACATACAAAAATCTTAACAGCCAAATTTAAATAAATATTTATAATTTTCATTTTATGTATATTTTTATATGAATAAATATTTATGTTTTTAAAATATTTATTTATTAATATCAAATGGGACAAATAAGATGTGTTGGAAAAGGAAAAGTAATTTAGGCTGTTTACCTCTTTACTTATTTAATGCAGTTGTCACTTCTGAAACTTGGAAATTGTCCAATTTATGTCCATTTAACTGTCTGTTGATGCTGGTTTCAATCTGTCACTCCTAAAAATCAACTCACACATGTCAGATCCACCATCTCAGAGTTTCAGTGTCTCTGTTGTGTTGTCTCCTCTTTATATGTGTGTGTGTGTGTGTGTCTGACAGGCGCTTCATCTCATCTCTTTAAGTCTCCTCTGTGGCGATCAGTTGTTTGTGATGGGAATGATGGGCAGGTCTCATCCTGTTCTCCATGTTGGCCTCTGTGCTGCTCGTCCAGAGCATCCATCACCTCACCTCTCCCTCCTCCATCCTCCACATCCACCCACCCAAACCAGAACCCCACCGCCTCCTTCAGCCTGGACAGTGACGACGGCTTGGATCCAGGCAACTTTTAACTTCAGAGACTTTCCCTTCTGCTGTAGTGCTTCCTAAAACATAACGTGTGAAGGTGGTTATCTCAGCGGATAGGTTGCACGTGGTAGACAAAATGTAAAATGCTGAGACAGGCTGCGAGAATGCATGATTCTCTGAGATTATATTAATAACAAATAGCAAATGTTATTAAGCCAAAACAACTTCAATAGCCATGGCTGGATTCATTTCTTTGCTTGTACCGCTAAAGGTGATTGTGAAATTTTGCCCAAGCAACAAGCCACTTATAATTTACAGTGCACTGAAATAATATGATATAGAAATAGTTTTCCCTCAGAAATTGCTGGAGAATTTCACAATTAAGCAAGCAAGACATTAAATTAAACATGAACTTTTGAAGTAGAAAGACAGAAATAGTGTTTTCTTGTCAAATGTAGTTCAGTAAACTCTTACAAATTTAAAAATCAAGCTAACTGTATTTAAGCTATCTTAATAAGCAATATATTTTAAATTATATTTAAAAAAATATGATTAAATGAACATATCTGGCACAAAAACAAGAATATATGTTAGGGAGTTAGTGACATTAATATACATACTGTATATGCATAAATTGATACACAAGAAGTTCTAGGAACTGTGATGATTCAAATGAATCATTTTGCTGAATGTATTGAATCAATAAAATGAATCCAAACTTTTTGTTTGAGAGGGAGATATTCTAAGATACTGCATTCAGATAATGTCTGAATGATCATACTTATGAAATGAGTGCACATAAACGGCACCAAAATAATAATCACTGGTGAGATGCTTTCCTTTAAGTACAATAAATTTGTGTGTACCGTCAATCGTAATATGTTCATATAAATAAATGCATAAAATAATGCGCAAGAAGCTCCAGGAACTTTAAGGAGTGATGATTCAAATGGCTCGGAGAATCGTTTTGCTTAATCAGGTCATTAAAATGAACTGTCTGAATGAATAATGCATTAACATAATGTCAGAATGATTACAATTATGAAACGAGTGCACATGGATAGCACCAAAATAACAATCACTGGTGAGACGCTTTCTTTTAAGTACATTTAGTTTGTGTGGACTGTCAGTCTTAATATGTTAATATACATAAATGCATAAAATGAGGCACAGAAAGTTCCAGGAACTAAAGTGAATGTTGATTCAAATGATTTGAAGAATCATTTTGCAGAACAAGTTCATTAAAATAAACTGCCTGAATGAATCGACTCACTAAAATGAATCCAAAGGTTTTTTTGAGACTGCGATATTCTAATATACTGCATTCATGCCATGTCAGATTGCTCTTGTTAATGAGACAAGTGCATATGAACAACATCAAAATGTCATAGTCGCTGATGAGAAGTACTTAAATTTGTGTGTAGAGTTCATGAAGAACTAGACATTAAAAATCAACAGATAAATATAAAACTATTAATGGATATATGTGACCCTGGACCCCAAAACCAGTCATAAGAGTCAATTTTTTTGAAATTGAGATTTATACCTCATCTGAAAGCTGAATAAACAAGCTCTCCATTGATGTGTGATTTGTTATGATAGGACAATATTTGCAAAAACATCAAAATATTGAGAAAATCGCCTTTAAAGTTGTCCAAATGAAGGGCTTAGCAATGCATATTACTAATCAAAAATCAAATTTTTGATATATTTATAGTAGGAAATTTACAAAATATCTTCAAGGAACGTGATCTTTACTTTATATCCTAATGATTTTTGGCATAAAAGAAAAATAAATCATTTTGACCCATACAATGCATTTGTGGCTATTAGCGACTTAAGATTGGTTTTGTGGTCCAGGGTCACTTATGTTGATTATAGAAACAACATATTTTATGTTTATTGCATAATATGTATATGTTTACAAACATATAACCAGTTTGAGAGCAGTGCTAAAGAGTTTTTTTTTTTTTTTTTGGTGCAATTTGTTTGTTTCAAATATCTGATTGATAGAAATTTATTTGAGGAATTATGGGTAATGTAGTTTTTCACCAGGAATTCCATGTTTAAACAATTATTTTTTTAAATATTGCAGGGTGATGGTTTCAACAAAAGCATATACCATCGATTAACAGCCTTGTAACTCAAAGTAGATCTGTCTTTAATGGTTTATGAGTTAGCTTTAAAATCAGTTCCCTTATGGAGAAAATGAATGGGATCGTTGCATTCTATTGGATGACAGAACTACATTTCCCATGATTCCCTTTTGCTGCATAAGGATATAATACAGAGTAAAGTGTGACTTAGGCACCTAATGCACATCCTTTCCTCTTGGTTTCAGCAAAAAAGTTTAAAAATGTCCAATACATTGATTTTTTTTCCTGCACAAAAACATATCTAGCTACGGCTTTTAAGTATTTGAAGGCAGCAACAGTTTACTTACATTCATGCTACTGAAAAATATAGTTAAAGTTAGTAGCATTGTTTCTTTTAGTTGGTTAAACCCAAGACTGATGTTGAATTTACATTCATTTACATTTATGCATTATGCATTTTGTCCAAAGCAATTTACAAAATTAAATCAAATGTAAACAGTAAGTGTGAATTTGCCCCAGTAGATAAGCAGTGTAATTTTGCAGATAAATGACATGATATTGTAATGTGTGAGAAAGGCTATTCTGAATATTCATCACCTTTATACAGGGCTTATGTTTAGGAAGATTGCCAGCTTCCCACACGCTAACGCATGAAGTGTACCAGACCCTTCGTTCTGTGGCGTGCAAACGCTCAGAGCATCATTAGTACTGTAATTCATGCAGCGCTGAGCCAAAGCTGCATTAAAACAGCAGCGAGCATGACTAATAAACACAAATCTGTTCATGCCACATGAGATGCTCTTTTAACTAAGGGCTTTGGAGCTGCTTCATGCGCTGAAAGCTGCTTCAGCTGCCTTTAGAGTAGAGCGCAATCGAGTTTCCATAAAGTGATGCTTGGTGATTTATGCATTTATTAATATCCATTTTTGAAGGCAAAAATGTGAAATTAGTACTAGCCATCCTCTCTGCTCATTATGTCTCTTTATGAATGTAGTAATCAATAGTGATGTTCAAAACACATCTGAGATCATGGCAGACCTCCATTAAAATCATTCTCTTCTACCAATCCATAAACACTATCATTTCAGTCTGCTACATTTAATACAGCCGATGCGTATGCTGCGTTCCATTCATCGGCTGATTAACGCTGATTAGTATTGTCATTGTATTGATTGATTGATTGATAGTCTCTCTGTCTGCAGGTCAGATGATTCCACCACAGTCTCATCCGCTGACCACAGAGGGCAAGCATGACGTGAGCCGTGAAAACAGTGCTGTGGACTTCAGCAAGGTAATGATGCAGGATTCAACTACACTACCAGTCAAAAGTTTGGAAACATTACCATTTTAATGAAGTCTCTTCTGCTCACCAAGGCTGCATGCATGTGCTAAAAAGAATCAGAATGAGCTTTATTGGCCAGGTATGTTTACACATACAAGGAATTTGTTGAAGTGACAGAAGCTCCTCAGTGCAACAGAAAGACAGCAACAGGACACAGATAATAAAAGAATAATATACATATATCCAAATAGGCAATGTACAAAGCAGCAATAACACAATATATACACAATAAAAGTACAGTAAAGCTGCAATATTGTGGAATATTATTGCAATTTAAATGAAGTGTTTTCTATTTTAATATATTTTAAAATGTGATTTATTCTTGTGATGCAAATCTGTATTTTCAGCATCATTACTCCAGTCTTCAGTGTCACATGATCCTACAGAAATCATTCTAATATGCTGATTTGCTGCTCGAGAAACATTTCTGATTATTATCAATGGTGAAAACAGTTGTGCTGCTTCATATTTATGCAGAAACCATGATATACAACCATTCAAATGTATGGGGTGTAGGTGTGTTTAATAGAAATGAATGATTTAATTCAGTAAATGTGTATTAAATTGATCAAAAGTGATAATAAAAACATATGTTACAAAAGATTCTATTTCAAATAAATGCTGTTCTTTTGAATTCTCTATTAGTCTTAATTATGTAGCGCTTTTAATAATACAGGTTGTGTCAAAGCACTTAACAGTATCAAATTGGAGGATAGAGTGTCAGTAATGTATAATAATAAGATTAAACACTCAATTTTCAGTTAAAGGCATTTCATTATTGAATTCAGTGATGTCATTGTCTAGCTCAGTTTAGTTTAAATAGTATCTGTTTAATCAAATTGACGATAATCGCTAGAAATCAAGTGTCCCCAACTGAGCAAGCCAGAGGCGACAGCGGCAAGGAACCAAAGCTCCCTCTGTGACAGAATGGAGAAAAAAACCTTGGGAGAAACCAGGCTCAGTCGGAGGGCCAGTTCTCCTCTGGCCAGGATATTATTGTTTACTTATTTAATTATTGATTTAATTAACATTTTAAATGTATAAATGTATTATATTTCTATTTTTATATTGTTGTCTATTCATCAAGAAACCTGAAAATAAAATGTTTCCACAAAATATTAAGCTGCAAAAACAGATTTTTAACACGAATGAATGAAGACTTTTTCAGCTTTGCATCACAGGAATAAATGACATTTTAAATTTATATTCAAATAGAAAACATCTATTTTAAATTGTAATAATATTTGACAATATTACCATTTTACTGTATTTTTGAGCATAACAGACTTCTTTCAAAAGCATTAAAAAGTCTTAACCCCGAACTTTTAAAAGGTAGTTTATATAACCAGTTTTTTTTATTGTACAAAAAACAAAAGCAAAACAAATCATTAAAAAAATCCCCTTAAATTCCCTTAAAAGTGCATGCATTTTTTATTTATTTTGCTAAATGTAATATATAATGTAGAATTCAACAAACATGCATTTATTTCCATATATTTTATGGACGTTCTTAATTTTTTTTTCTTCACAAAAACACAAATCTTACTGCATTTTATAGTGAAATGTCCTGTTATGTCATGTTAATTCTACAGTGTATAAATATTTCACCATATTTGGTTTAGTAACTTAAAGTTTCTGTTAAAATAACTAAGACTTTTACAGTGTGACATGTCTTGCAGTTCAGTTCAGTACACAGAGGTCTGTGGATTTTCTGTGAAGTCTCTCTGTTCTGGGAAGAGGGATTACGCTTCAAACACACTGCGGTTGAAACCCTCTTTACCTGACATTAGACTGTTCTGTTTCTTGTATTAAGTGGGTATTATGTTATGATCCCATGAACAGATGACAGAGCGGCTGCGGTGCTTTCAGGGGTCACAGGGGTCATGATGAAATGCTGCAGTAATATAGAGAGTAATATTATGAAATCTTACACAACACATGGTCTTTTGCATTATGCAAACATACATAATCTCTTTGGTTCTGTACATCATTTTAAAGCAGTCTAAGAACACATTCCATAGGAACCAGAATTCCAGATTTCTACAAAGAGCTTTATGGACTTGTTTTTCATGCTTTTTAATATTCCATATCCAGATGTGAAAATTACTTAGAATCCTAGATATGGATGGGTTGCATAATTATGGTTTGAAAATACTGAGGTTAGGTTTTTTTTTTGTATTATTGAGGTACTGTTATAGTTTTTATTTATATTTTGAATCATTTTTTTTAAAGTAATATTTAGATTTTTTTTTTTACATTTTCATTAACATTGAGAAATTTTTAACTGCTAAAGTATTCAATTCACAGATTGCTCAACTTTTCAAATCTATTTGTTCAAAACATCCACGGCAGGCTTTGTTCTCAGTGTGCATGTGTATTTCTCATCTAGTGATGGAGTAACCTGACTCTGCATAATGATTTGTGTGTAGATAGACCTGCACTTCATGAAGAAGATTCCTCCGGGTGCAGAGGCCTCTAATGTTTTGGTTGGAGAGCTGGAGTTTCTGGACAGGCCTGTCGTGGCGTTTGTCCGCCTCTCTCCTGCCGTACTGCTGAACGGCCTGGCGGAAGTGCCCATTACCACCAGGTGAGCATAGAACTGGACAGTTTAGTCTATACTGATACCTGACACCCGTTACATTACTGTTTTGTGGCTGATCTGTCAGGTTCCTGTTCATCCTGCTGGGGCCTCTGGGTAAAGGACCACAATATCACGAGATTGGCAGATCAATTGCTACTTTGATGACAGATGAGGTAAGAGGGCATGAAGTTGTTTTATAGTTGTTTACAGCTTTTAATAAAGTACTCGTGGTCACTTTTTTTAAAATCTTTGATCCAGAGGCATTTAGAATCATTCAAAATCAATTTGAAAAAACCCAAAAACAACCTAACCCCCGGTTTCACAAACAAGGCTTAAGCCTAGTCCTAGACTAAAATGTAAGTCTGAGCTGGTTCAACTGAAAGAAACTTGCACCGACTGATCTTAAAACAGTGCCTTTGTTTTGTTTTTAGATGCACACCAGTAATGTCCTAATTGAACTATGGCCTAATTCTGGCTTAGTCTAAACCCAGTCTGTGAAACCAGGCCTAAGAGTTCTAATTCTTAATTCTGATTAAATGAGATGCATTTATGAAAATGGAAGTTTGAGTTGTCAACTTGAAATTGCTTTATCAAATAACTGATTATATATTTAAAAAATATTTTTACATGTATATTTTTTATGGAATATGTCATTCCGATTTCTGTAATTTGATCAAAAAGGAATTCTTAGACACGACACCTAATAACCAAATGACAGAAATCAGAATGATATTTCATTATACAATATTCAAAAGAGAAAGTTATTTTGTTTGATACATTTGAATTAGAGAAAGAAAAAAATTGAAGAAACACCTAAGATACACCTATTTTACTTTAAATAATTAAAAATGTATTTACTCAAATATACTAATGTGATTTACATAAAAAACTGTCCAACATATTAAGAGAGATATAAAACTGTAATACATTGAAGGAATGACCCATTAATATGAATAAATATAACTCAATATTGAACATTTCCAGAATATTTTGTCATATAATTGCAATGCTTTGCATTGTATGTAAAACACCCCATAAATTCCCAACCGTGAGTGGCTTATTGCTTGAATCAACTGGATTTGGTGCAGACTGAAGCGTTCTCACAGAGATGAGAGCACTGGAGACTCCTGAGGTCTTTCACAGCTCAGCAGATTCTCTCTCACTTAGTCTTTGAGGTGCAGAGGAGACTTACAGAACAGCCCTAATAACATGCAAATGACTGCTAATTAGCCAGAAAACCACCCTCGTGCCAAGCTGCTGCTTGATGTTGCTAAGGCAACATCTTAAGACATTATTGAAGAGCGTGAAAATGTGAATATGTACTTTTCTTCCAAGCTTCCAGTATATGAAGTCTTAAAGAAAGAGCTTCTCTAAAAATGGAAATCATTTATTAACCACATTGTTTGCTTTCTTTCATGAAACACAAACAGAATAATGGAATAATAATGTGGAAAATGTGTTTCAGTGCGTTTTTCTCTGAATTCGGAGTTTAGATTTCTGACCAATTCTGACCCTTTTTTTTGAGTTTATGACTTTTTTCTCATAATTTTGAGTTTACATCTCATAATTCTGACTTTTCTCACAATTCAGAATTAAATCTCGTAATTCTGACTTTTTATTATCAGAATTTATTTGAATTGTACATCTTGTAGTTCTGACCTTTTTCTCAGCATTATTAGTTTACAACTTGCAATTCAGACGTTTTTTCCTCCGATTTTTTTCCTCTGACTTCTGAGTTTACTGTATATCTCACAATTATTTTCTTTCTCGCAATTTTGTTTCTGCCATGAAATAGAAAAAATATAAAAGGTAATTGTGACTTTTTTATCTTACAATTCTGACTTTGAGTTTATGTCACAAATGACCTTTTTCCCAGAATTGAGAGTTTATATATTTATAGAAATAGAAATAGAAATGAAAATTAGAAATATTTATATAAAAAAGGTTAGGAATTTTGAGATATGAACTTAATTTTATGCTTTATTTTGTAGTGGAAATCAACATCCATACATTTTTTTTGACTAAGAATGTTCTGGTTTTGTCTTTTGTAGGTTTTCCATGATGTGGCCTATAAAGCTAAAGACCGCAATGATCTGATTGCTGGAATTGATGAATTTCTTGACCAAGTTACAGTTCTGCCACCAGGAGAATGGGACCCGTCCATCAGGATAGAGCCTCCAAAAAACGTCCCGTCCCAGGTCAGTGAAACAGAAACCAGACAAACTTACACAGACACAAACACAACAGAGCTGAAGTAGGATAGAAAACGAATATGTTGTCTTATTTAGACTAAATATGTGTTTCTCATGATCTTAAAAGGCTTTTGATCTTAAGATGTCTGCTTGAAAGTTGTAAAAATGTATGTAGACATATGCAAATTGTGCATAAATATGAATTTTTGTGCAAAATGACAGAAATGAGTTGCAGTGCTTAGTGAAGGAAAAGCATCATGAAGTGCTCATCACACATATTCCTCCTTCAAAAGTGTTAAAAAGTATTCCATGGCTTTATTGTGCTTAATATAAAATGAAAAACTGTTTGCTAAGGCAAATTCAGTGTTTTCTGGCACATGTGTATGTACAGTAAGTCATGTGATGTAATGAGTCTCCATCTGGTTATAAAGATTAAAATGGAGCATTTGCTGTTGAATCTCGATTAACACTTTACTGTAAGAGAAAATAGGGAAAAATGGACCCTTTTTTAGTGCTGTTCAATGCAGCATGCAGACATTAATCTGGAGTTGAGCATACAGTGATTCAACTGAACCCTGATGATCTAAATTATTTGTTTGACATGCCCCCTGAGATTTCATAAGCTTTAATGGGATAATTGACCCCAAAATTACAATTCTGCCATTATTTACTTTCCCAAACCAACATGACTTTCTACAAAAAGAAGACAATTTTGGGAAGCTTGTCTCTAAAAAAATCCTTTACACTACTATTTAATACTTGCATTAAGCAAGGATGAATTAAATTAGTCACAAGTGATAGTAAAGGCATTTATAAGCAGCAAATCAGCATATTAGAATGAAGACTGGAGTAATGATGCTGAAAGTTGATCACAGAAAAAAAATATGTTTTACAATATATTAAGATAGAAAACAGTTATTTTCAAATGTAATAATATTTGACAATTTTACTGTATTTTTGATCAAATAAATGCAGCCTTGATGAGCATAAGATATTTCAACAAACATGACAAAATCTTAAAACTTCTGAATGTAAGTGTAGGTTGAGAACAGCATCATTTGGCGAGTAAATGATGCAACTATGCAGTGTAATTATAGCTATAAATTAGTTCAATAAATGCAAGTAACACAAGACCAATCATAATTCAGTATGCAAATGTTCTGATGACATCATAGCTGTCTAAAGACAAATGTTTGCAGGCTGAAATAATTGTAGTAGTTTAACATGTACAGTCACAGATTTAGAACCAACACTAACCAGAACGTTTGAGGAATATCACTGCAAACACTCCTCTCTCAGTTTTCTGTGTCTGTGTGTCTGACATAACAGGAGAAGAGAAAGATCCCTGCAGTGCCTAATGGAGAGCTGGCAGAGCCGGAGGAACATGGTGGACACGGAGGCCCTGAGCTGCAGCGCACCGGGAGGTCAGTCTGGAGTGTGTGTGTGTGTGTGTGTGTGTCTGTAAGTGTGTAGACACATCCTAATCACATGTCAGTTTGTGTGAAAACCTTCGAAAATGAAAATCGCTTTAATATCTCCTTTTAGAGGAAATGGAGGTGTTTGCCGAAGTCTCCTGCTTTTTAGATGTTATTTTTCCCCTGTGTCCTCTAGAAAAGAGATTTTAATTTAATCTTACCAACTGTGCCTAGAATCCAAAGAAAATATGAAATCTTTAATCGATATGAAAACATTTATCATTAATTTTTTCCAAATGATCTGATCTGTTATTCACATTTTATTGATTTATACTCTTATTTCTTCGAATTAGTTTAAGGAGAAACATCTAAGACAAAGGTGACCCATTTTTGTATTACCAGGGTTATTATAATTCATTAAAACTAAAACCTTGTTATTTGAAATAAAATCAACTTTAAGTGAAATAAAAATATTTAAAAAAATGTAATATTAACTTTATGTAATAAAACTGAAATAAAAATGATTAAAATCTACGTAGACATTTAAAAATGCATTTAATGCATTTAAACAACAAAACTTTTAAATGTAAATGAAAAAGAAAATATAAAAATAATAACTAATTAAAAATATTAATAAAAGCCTCTAAACAATACAAAACCATTTTTTTTAAAATACTGTTTAATTATGCAAATGAGGTATAATCTAATTAAATATGCACTAATTTACATAAATATTGGAACAGAAATCTGAACATTGGATAATGATAAACATTTTCAAAATTCTTGTTTGATTTTGTTGACACATTAGAGTTAAAGGTTTTTACAGAGGGGATTTTGGGTTTCTTTTTTTATCACTCTTTAAAGAAAATATTGTCAACAGACAGATTATTATTTTTTTTACCATGTTTTTAGGAATTTGTATATTGTATAAAATCATGAAAATGATATATGAGTAAACCCTTCTGTAAACACCTTCAGAATACAGATAGGAGTAAAACTGTAAAGTTTGGTGTATGTAAGTGTGGCTGAAGTGAAGAAAAAACTCATTTTGATATGCATTGTAAATGAAATAGATAAAGTGCAATAAAACAAACACTTAAAAGTGCATGCTGGATGTTTTCTGTCCATTAGACTAAAACAATATGTTATGAAAACTCAAACAATCCAGAATCCCAGGAGTGACCATTACATGGAAAAACAATGTTTTTGCCTGTAGTGTCTTGCCTTAAACACAACGGCTTAATTCCATGAACTATGAAAGGACAACCTCTGAGAAATAAAATGTCCCTCTTTGAAGCCAAATGGCTGTAAAAGGTCACGCAGCTCAACGTTGCGTTCATTATGATGGTAAAAGGGCACATACTGTAATAATGCAGATCATGCAGGACGATGCTTTCATTCTGTACTACAATGTAACCGAGAGCCGTGCCACCGAAGACCAGGTTTTCAACTCTCCAGTGAACTGGACACACGCCATGTTTGACATTTGGTCACACTCTTCCTGTTGAGTGACAGTTTTCACAACTTTGAGTGACTTTCTCTCTTCTCACAACAATAATCCCCTTCTGTTCTCAGATGGCTCTTTTCTCCCAAATGGTTCACAGCGATCATATCTGATCAGCCCTAATTAATATTTCTTTCTGGTTAAAGAATTATGCCTTATACAGTATGCATACACTACACAAAATGTAGTTTTTCTGTATGCATGAAATATCTGGATGATATTTGCTAAATTGTGCTACCGAAAATACTGTATACAGAATGCAATGCTCTCAGTTTGACCTTGCATTACCAGTGCGACAGATCTGTTTTGATTTTAACATCTCTTTTTTGACTCATTTTTATTAGAATGCCAAATATTAAGACACTTTTCTACAAAATTGGATTAAATAATGGATTAAAAATAGCTGAATTGGTTGAATATATATAAAAAAATGTATCCTTATGTTTATGTGCTACATTGATTTCAATTTTCAGTACTCTGAATTATACATATTTTTTTGCCACACTTGTCAGTGGTCGGTGAACTGTGAAAATTTGCTGTTTTGAGTATTTCTTCCAGACTATGAAATTGTATTTAGCATTTACTAAATTAAAATATATATTTTTGTCCCTATGACAGTGCAACTGTTTTTTCATATGCAAGACGCGCCAGACTTTCTGTCTTACTGTGAAAGAAAAGTGGCTAGAAAACCGTGAGGAACATGTGAGGAATATTTCACATATGTGTCGGCACATGGAGAGAAAACTCCAGCCATCCTATAGATAAACTTCTTTTTTCTGTTTGTTGTTAGATGTGTGACTTGCGAGAACTTCTTTGCACTAAAAAAAAATAAAAAAATAAAAACATAAAATAATCAAACAATCAATAATACTGGAGTTTGAGCCTATTTTTAGGTGCATTAAAATTGTTTTGCACTGAAATTATTTTTGTGAGAATTACACACATTCACCCCCAAATTCCTGTAATGCATAATGATATTTTACATTTGAGTTTTTTTTTTTTTTTTAATTCTCCTTAATGCAATACAGTACTATAAAAATTTAAATGTAAATAATAGTAAAAAAATTTTTTTGCACTATAGCAATGATTTATGATGAGTTGATTTAATTGTCATGAAATGAATTGCCTGGTGAAATGAAATAGCCTGGTGAGTGTTTATTTTGCATGTAATTCTCTATGGAATGTAACACTGTGAATTCAGTTTCAGCCAGTTTTCCACCTCTTTGCGCAGCTCAGACGCCAGTAATCTTGTGTCTGGTGTTTTTTGTCAGACTTTTTGGTGGATTGGTTCTGGATGTGAAGAGGAAGGCTCCGCACTTCCTGTCGGATTTCACAGATGCGCTCAGCCTGCAGTGTTTGGCCTCTTTCCTGTTCCTGTACTGCGCCTGCATGTCCCCTGTTATCACCTTCGGAGGACTGCTGGGAGAAGCCACAGAGGGACGCATAGTAAGAACACCTGAACACATGCAGGCACATCTAATTGGCCTAGTTGGCTAGTCATTAATATTTGAATCTATATTAGTGTAGTCATGTAAGCATGATGCTTTGTGACATATTCTCCCTTCTTCCCAGAGTGCAATTGAATCGCTGTTTGGAGCCTCCATGACTGGAATTGCTTACTCGCTTTTTGCCGGACAGCCTCTCACTATTTTGGGCAGCACCGGACCCGTCTTGGTGTTTGAGAAAATATTATTCAAATTCTGCAAGTATGTCTAATATAAAAAAATGTGTTTTATATTGCTTAGTGCAAACACTTACTTCAATTATATAAATAAATTAAATGGATAGTTCACCCCCCAAAAAATTCTGTCATTAATTGCTCATCCTCGTGTCGTTCCAAACCTGTAAGACCTTCGTTCATCTTCGGAACACAAATTAAGATATTTTTGATGAATTCTGAGAGACACAGAAACGTAAGGGCATTGTTAAAATAATCCATGTGACATCAGTGGTTCAACCGTGATTTTACGAAGCCATGAGAATACTTCTTGTGCGCAAAGAAAACTAAAATAATGACTATTCAACAATTCGTCTCCTCCGCGTCAACCAATAGCGCCATTTTGGAAAGTATCACATATGTAAACAACATATGCTGTTCTGTCAGCAGCACCGTACGTGGATACGTTTTTTTTACATTGTTTACGTAGTTTATGCTTTGATCTTGACGTAAACAGTGTATCGGCGTACAAATGTTGCATACGTTGTTTCCGTATGTGATACTCTTCAAAATGGCGCTATAGGGAGGAGACGAATTGTTGAATAGTCCTTATTTTTGTTTTCTTTGCACATCTATCATTCGTTCATCTATCTATCTATCTATCTATCTATCTATCTATCTATCTATCTATCTATCTATCTATCTATCTATCTATCTATCTATCTATCTGTCTGTCTGTCTGTCTGTCTGTCTGTCTGTCTGTCTGTCTGTCTGTCTGTCTGTCTATCTATCGTTCTATCGTTCTATCTAGCGTTCTATCATTCTATCAATCGTTCTATTGTTTGTTTATCTATCTGTCTGTCTATCTATCTATTTATCGTTCTAACGTTCTATCTATCATTCTATTGTTTATCTATCATTCGTTAGTCGGTTTGTTTGTCCATTCGTTTGTTCATTTATTCATTCAATCATCCATCTAGCAACCACCCAGAATGCCATAGCATTGCTCTAGAACCCAGCTAGAACAGCCTAGAAACTGCTTAGCAACCACTCAGAATATCTTAGTAACCCCTAACCATGACCTACATCTCTTCAGACTTGAAATCGCTCTTCAAACTGCTAAATAACGGCCTGTGTAAGCCTCAGACTGTGTTAACATGAGTCGTGGCTCGCGGTGTGTTTGTTCGCAGGGAGTATGGGCTGTCGTATCTGTCCCTCAGGGCATGTATCGGGCTGTGGACGGCGTTCCTCTGTCTGCTGCTGGTGGCCACTGATGCCAGCTCCCTCGTCTGTTACATCACGCGCTTCACGGAGGAGGCCTTCGCCTCTCTCATCTGCATCATCTTCATCTACGAGGCCTTGGAGAAGCTCATTCATCTCGGGGAGACGTCTCCCATTAACATGAACAACAATCTGGAGAAACTCACCACTTACAGGTGAACACTGTTTAGAATGGCATGAAAGACTAAAGAAAGTAATATAGATTCCAATGCTGTACAGAAGATCAGTATGCTGTAGTATTATAGAAACAAATGCATTTTACCCTCAATATTCTGTTCTTATAGATGTTCCTGTATTGAGCCTGCAAACCCCAGCAATGCCACTCTTCAATATTGGGAGCAGAACAACATCTCAGCTCCAGAGATCTTCTGGGAGGCTCTGGAAGTTCAGGTCAGAGTTGCATTTGTGACTTTTGAGAATCCCTGACCTGGTTTACAACTGATTTTAACCCTGTAAAGCCTGCTGTATCATATTTAGCAAATTTCTAAGGCCTCTAAATTATCAGCGTGATCAAAACTTTACTAAAATCATGATGTACACAGTCTACTAAATGACTTCTGTCGTCTGATTGATAGTTTATCATTTTTAGCAAATAAAAGTCTTTATTAAACTTTTAATATAATCATACAAACATCTACCTTCAGCTTGCGGATCGTGTGTCTTTTTGCTGTGAAATCTTTACTGATTTTTATAATGTAAAGATAAGAATAATTTTAGTATTGTTATTAATATTTCAAAACTTACTGGTCACTTACTTACTGAAGTAGCTTCAGTTTTCTGGATTATCCAGACAGCATTTTTTAGGAAAAGAAAATAAATCACCATAAAATCAGTAAAAAAGATCATTGCTGCTGCTAGTCTTTTAATGGGCACGAGTGAAAATAGCAGCATGTTAAGCAGATGTGTGTGTGTGTGAGAGAGATTTAGAAATTCAGTAATGCAAAGCATGTCAAGAGTTCACCCAAACATTAATCATTTGTTATCATTTACTCACCATCCTGTTGTTGTGAGTGAACTATTACTTTAAGAAATAAAAAAGCTATCCCAACCCATTATTTCTCTTTCACATTTCAGGACTGCATTGAGAAGAAAGGAGAATTTGTGGGGTCGGCTTGCGGGCCTCACGGTCCGTACATTCCTGACGTTCTCTTCTGGTCTGTAGTCCTCTTCTTCTCTACTGTGGCCATGTCAGCGTTCCTCAAAGAATTCAAGACCAGCCGCTACTTCCCCACCAAGGTACTGCAGTCATTACTGCCCACCGTCTGTCTGAGATCTGCTGCTGCTGCGGCGTTTATGTCACGATGCTGTAGTTCTTTGCGCTCTGGTGCTCTCTAGTGTTACTGCGGAGTGTCTGCTGCTGCTGTGAGGAGGAGAATAACAATTGTAAATCCTGTTTCCTCCAGGTCAGAGCCATCATCAGTGACTTTGCAGTCTTCATCACTATTGCTACGATGGTTCTGGTGGATTACGCTTTAGGAGTGCCTTCCACCAAACTGAAGGTCCCTAATGTGTTTAAGGTTTGTTTCTATCTATCTATCTATCTATCTATCTATCTATCTATCTATCTATCTATCTATCTATCTATCTATCTATCTATCTATCTATCTATCTATCTATCTATCTATCTATCTATCTATCTATCTATCTATCTATCTATCTTTTAAACTTAAGGCTTTTAAAACCACTTCAATATAAAAACCTTTAAAAACTTCAAGCTTTTAAAACCATTTCAGTTTAAAATATTTTAAACTTTCAAACTAGGCTTTCTCAAGCCAACATCAGACTTTACTTTCACACTTTACTTTCTAGTTCACTAATATTTAATTTAATTACATTTATTTTGATCTTAATCTAATTTAATTTAATTAACACAAATGAGATATTGTGGGATGTAATAGTAGAATAAATTATAGAAATTAAACATTTTTAAAAATATATAAAGGGTTGTCATTTACAAGGGAATATGTTAAGGAATATACAATTAGGGCTGGGTAACCTATTCTGCTTATCGATTCGGATTCTCATCGATTCCCAGTTTCAATTCTAATGTGGTTAAAAAAACATTTAGATATTAAACATATTTATTCTGTCTCTTTTTGAAGAACATATAGTTGAATAGCCATCAGCAATCAATAAAATCAGCCGGCTACATACAAATGTTTGCGAAATAGAGCTGCACGATTCTGGATAAATTGAGATAAATTGAGGTTGTAGCTCTCACAATTCTGAAGAAAAAATATTAGACAGCTAAACAAAATATATATAAATGGAATGATTCAATGACTTTATTCGATTCATTACTGGATGAATCTGTGTTTTTGAATGAATCTCTTGAATGAATGATTCAAAGAGAGTTTTTCACAAAATAAAAAAAAGATGCGCACATAGGAATAGATTGGTGGAATTGAAATTTTAATTTGACAAGTATCCAATTCCTGACCTTAAGTATCTGATTCTGAAATTGGAATTGATTTTCGATTCTCAAACCCTATATGCAATATAAAATGATAAAATTTGTGTTAAAAATATGATGTGAAAAAAGAACCAGAATAAATATACAATGAAATATACAGTGTTATGTACAATTAAACAAATAGTTCAATGCAGTAACTTCAGAAAAACCAAAAAATGTTAGACATATGTTAACTGTAGCATAACAGTATATATATTTATATATATTAATAGACTTCATAAGAATAGATTTGGCCAGTTTAATATGTTTTAATAAGTCTTGCAATATGTTTTCAGCCAACTCGTGATGATCGTGGGTGGTTCATTAATCCGCTGGGTCCGAACCCGTGGTGGACGTGTGTGATTACAGTTGTTCCCGCCCTCCTCTGCACCATCCTCATCTTTATGGACCAGCAGATCACAGCTGTGATCATCAACAGGAAGGAGCACAAGCTGAAGGTGCTGCTAGTTTCTTCAAACTGCCAGTCAAGTCTGAAATGAGTTAACCCTTCGTTTGATGTGTTGTTGCTACAGAAAGGCTGTGGCTATCATCTGGACCTGTTCGTGGTGGGCGTGATGCTGGGCGTCTGCTCTCTGATGGGGCTGCCGTGGTTCGTGGCAGCGACGGTTCTGTCCATCTCTCACGTCAACAGTCTGAAGCTGGAGTCCGAGTGTTCGGCGCCTGGAGAACAGCCCAAGTTCCTCGGGATCAGAGAGCAGCGGATCACTGGCCTCATGATCTTCCTCCTCATGGGCTGCTCTGTATTCATGACCTCAGTGCTGAAGGTCTGGAACTCAAGATATTCATAATTGCATTTACATCTATGCACTTGGCTGATACTTTTATCCTAAATGATTTGCATGGCATTCAAGCTCTACAGTTCATGCATACTCCCTTGTGAAAAAAGTGTGCTTAATTATATTAAATGTGAACTCGTAGTTGATTCAAATCTTAAAAGTATATTTTTAAAAATAATATAATATTACTGAAATAAAAGGACACTTAAGTGTACTAGAGTAAAATTTATGACTATGTTTCTTAAGTACACTTTTAAAAAGTACTCTGTTTTAATGTTAAATTAAAAGTTTCACAGTTTTAAATCATTGTTTTTATATTTTGTG